>NC_057849.1:67427145-67730175 GCF_015237465.2 Chelonia mydas
CAGTAAGGAGCCAGTGGCCACCCTCTGTGATTTGGCAAAACATGTGAGGGCATGTGATATGCTCATGTGACCCTGGACTCCATCTTGGGCAAGTAATTTTCCATGCACCTGGCAGAGGACATAAAAAGGCACCTGAAACCTCTCCAAGTTGCCTCTTATCTGCTCTAATTCTCTGGACTCCTTTACAACAAAAAAGAGCCTCTTGAATTATAGACTGAGGAACTCCCAATCTTTTGGAAGTTACCAGAGAGACTTTACAAGACAGCAGTCTATTCCAAACCTGACATAAGGATTTTGCAATCATTTGTCTATATATGATCTATTAAATATTTGTAACTTTCTTCTTTTCTTATATTATTAAATCTTTAGTTTACTAAGGATTGGCTGACAGCATGATTTTTCAGTCAAAATCTGAGATTCATATTGATCTGGGAACATGTGTCTGATTCTTTGGGATTAGAAAGACCTCTCATATGGTGAAATGGGTTTTCAATGACCTCTCACTATATTAAATTGGGTTGCCTGGATGGAAACCAAGGGCTGGAATGCCTAAAGGGGTCTGTGTTTGACTTCTGGTGGTACTGCAGAAGCTCTTTTGTTACTGGCTTGGTGAATCTAATTATAGAGTAAGCCTCCAGCTTTGGGGATTGTCTGCCTCATTTCTTGCCCTGAGTGTGGCATTCTCAATGTGGCCATCCCTGGTACCTGGTCACACCTTGCATTTTTCAATGAAAATCCTTCCCCTGCCTCCAGATACTTAAGCCTGTCTCATTGCCTGCCTCCCCAAGTTCCTCCCTGAAGTCCTGTCTATTCTGAGTGAGTAGAAAGCAGAACAGAAAGAAGACAGAGAACAAAAGACTTTTTTTACATTGGGTAGCGAAGGATGAACATGTGAATTAAGATACCTTGACTACTGCAAAGACAGAGAGAAGGAGACAATGAACATATAAATTTAAAAACACATTACAAAAGTTGTGGAATTTACAAGACATATGCCAAAGAGCAACCAATTACTTTGTTACATTATTTTCCTCGCCCCCACCCCCATTCCTGATATGTTCCTTTTTCCCTCTAAATTATGAACACTTTGGAGTTGGGAACTTTTGTATCTAAAGTATCTAGCGCAGTTTAGGTGTTATATAAATATAACTGAATAATAATACAGAGTGCTGGACAGACCCATTTTCAAACTATATTGTATTCCAATCTTCCTCACACATGGATGGAATATACAAAAAAATCAAGCAAACACTGTAGATACTCTTTTTAAACGTTTAGGGTGGGATTTTCAAACTGTGAAAGGCAATGGGAGGTGATCACTACTTTAACAAATTATTACTTATAACTTAAAATTAATAAAATTATTTATTACTACATTTTTATGGATAAACATTAAACATTTTATATTATCAGACGTTAATTGACCCCAACATAAAACAAGTTAGATTGATCACTATTATTATAATTAATTAAAGGCGTACGCCCTGACAAAAATATTTATAAAAGAATTATGTGAGCATATTTTCCAATTGCACACATATAAATAATATCTTCAAATTAACTCAAAAACTATTAGTCTTTGATTAGGAGAACAACTGAATTCAGGATAGCACTAAAGCTCTTTTAGGCCAACAGAGCTTCAGTATATGCTTAGAATTAAGCACAGGCTCACATGTTGTTCTAAATGAGGACATTTAAGAAGGCTCTTGATGTAAGAGATGCTAGGTCTCCTCCATAGTATTTAATATGTACTTCACAGAATCTCCTTAATTATGGTTTAGCTGAGATTCATATTCAGAAGACAGATTACCGTATATACTCGTTCATTAGCCCGTTCGTTTATAAACCGACCCTCCAAGATGGATAGGTAAAAATAGTAAAAACTGTATGACCCTTTAATAAGCTGACCCTATATTTCAGGGGTTGGCAAACTTTGGCTCCCGGCCCGTCAGGGTAAGCCACTGGCGGGTCGGGACATTTTGTTTACCTGGAGCATTCACAGGCACGGAGCCCCTCAGCTCCCAGTGGCCATGGTTTGCCGTTCCCAGCCAATGGGAGCTGCGGGAAGTGGCGCCACTTCCCACCTCCCATTGGCTGGGAACGGCAAACCACGGCCACAGGAAACTGAGGGGCTCCATGCATGCAGACACTCCAGGTAAACAAAACGACAATGCATTAGACATTCAATTCAATGATTTCATAGAATTTAAAATGATCAAATTTTGGTGTAGACCCGTTTATAACCTGACCCCTGCTCTTTGATGCCAAAAATATTCGGCTTATGAACGAGTATATACGGTAATCTTTAATTTATGAGAAAAATACAAGTTACAGCACTCTGGGTACAGTTTGGATTTCTTAATAATTGACAAGTTAAGGTATTAGTTTATGAATTACAGTAATTTTAAAATGGGCTATTTATGACAGTATAACTTTTACTCCCTCCAGTAAATTCCTGACTCTTGAGATTCGAATAAAGAGTCATTTCTAGACTGTAACAAAATCTAAGGCACAGGTTACTTTTAAAGTTTCTTAGTGTGGTAATTTTTCATTTATTGCTATTATTCATAACCATTTCTATCTACTTAGTGACCAAAGCAGCATATATTTTCATCAATATCACCTTTCACCAAATACACTATCATTGGATGGATGCTGTAGGATCTAAGTTTTACGGTTTTATAAAGTATGCTTTTAGTCCTCATGTTTCAGAGCATAAAAATTTAGACTGAGTATAAACCTATGCAGTATTGTCTTTTACAGTCTGCATAGTCTAAAACAATAGCTATTAGATGTTTGACCTGCCATGCCCTAGGTGGTTTAACTCAAAGATAGCAATTTAAAAAGCTAGTCTCTTGAATATGTCAAAGACTAGTATTGCATGCATGAGCAATTACAAATTAAAACCTTCTATCAGGCATACTAGATGCTAGGTTTTATGTACAAAAGCTTATAAATGGAAAAGCATTACATTAGAAATTCACATATATTTATATCTATCCACTAAGCAATACAAACAACGGGCACACAATCTACTACTACTGGTGCATAACCTTCAGTGAGAAACTGAGCTGATCAACAGTTTTCTATATTTTCAGTTGAAATTTATTATAAATTACCTGTGTGATTTTTGACAATTAAGAATATGTGATGTGAAAACATTTCATGTTAGTATAGTGCAAAACGTTGGTATTCGCCATTTTAAAAACACATGCTAAGAAGCTTAGTCTTTTCTGAAAGAAATACTTGCCCATCAAAACTAATAAAAATATTTTATTATATTGACATTTGGTAGCTTTGACCAATAAACACCACATTAAGGTTTGAAATTAACTTGAACGGTAAAAACTGTAGTCAGTCATGTTGCAGTGTTTCGGGTCTGTGCAAAAAATGACAGTTCCTCATTTTGGGTACCAGTTTCACCTCGCCTATGGGCTTACTTAACAGCTTCTAAGAAATAGGAAATGGCTGCTCACAGAACTAGATGATTGATCTACATACCCACTCAAATGAGTATCGGATCATGATTATGGCAAATTACATTGTGAACACTTCTTCATGAAATATAGTTGTATTTCTAAGGACTTCTTTCTCGCTGTAACTATTAATCAAATTCTAAACTCAAATTCACAACAGACAGACCAAGACAATATGTTATCATCATCATTGATTATTCATGTTATTGTATCCTCTAGGAGCCACAGTCATGGACCAGGACTCCACTGTGCGAGGTGCTGAACACACACAGAACAAAACAACAACCACCACAGTCCCCTCCTCAAATCGTTTACAGTCTAAGTACATTGGGGTTACTACCCTAATCCCCCATTTAAAAAAAAAGTGTAAGTAACAGTATCTTTCATATATGCTCTCTATCTAAAATACATGAACATATGTTATACATGTTTACAGGGCACTACAATGGGCCTTCAAAAGGAACAAAGAGAAACTAAAATCAGATTAAGACAATAGGCTGTGGCTACTTCAAAACTGAACAGCACTAGGTGCATCTGGGGCAAGCTACCACAGCTTCTCTTCTTTCCTATGCAATCTGTAACAGACCCACCATTTTTAAAATCCCTGTAAAGCTCCATTCCACTCTCCTCCACTATCAAAAATGCCCGTTTCTTTGGGGAGTGTGATGCACCCCATATCAACTCTGATAGGGTTAACAAGGACTTGAGAGGCTAATTAGGTTATCTGTCATTACCTAAATAGGGAGAGCGGAGGTTAATTAAGAGTGAAGCCCAGCTGGGGAACGACTGGGACAGCACTATAAAGCCAGGAGACTGAAGAGATGGAGGCTGCAGTCACTCCCTGAGATGAAGGAGGTCATCAAGAACAGGGGAAGGTCCTGGGGAAAGTAATCTCTGGGCAAGGAGTAAGGAGCCTAGAAAGAGGCTAGGAAGGGGTGGAGTAGCCAACAGAAGTAGAGTAGGCTCCCATGGTAAACCCAATAACAGACAAGGAAGAGAGAGAGGCTGGGTAGGAAGGAGCCCAAGGAAACAGAAAAAGGAAGGGGACCAAGCAGATCTGGATGGCTGGTTAAAGTGTCCCTGGGCTGGAACCCGGTATAGTGGGCAGTGTTCTGTTCTCCTGCCAGCCCCTGGTATAGTGGCACAGAGTCCGAAGCTGGGGCTGAATACTGTTTGGAGAAGGCATTTCGACAGTGGTCCTGTTTGACTTCATAACCCAAGAAGGAGTGTACTAAATGAAGACCTGGCCAGCCAAGTTACCCAAAGAGAGACTATCACAGAAAGAGTAGGGACCACAAAGGGGCACCTTATGCCATGCTTATTTCCCAGCTGCACAAGGAGGTGCACTAGTGATGAGTGGGAACCACACTACAGGGATCTTTTGGTGTTTCTGATCCCACTCTGTGCTAGACTAATTAGGAGAGACAAATGCTCATTCACTTCAGGTATTGCTTTCTTTCAAGAAGTAGTTGTTGTTGCCAGGTGCTGATGCAGGATCCTGCTGACTTGGTGATGATATGCAAAGTGGTGTTGTGGGATAAGGGAATGGAGTGAGAGCTAAGACAAAAATAAGTTTGTTTGTTTTATAAAAATATTGCACTTATCCTACTCTTCACTTCTTCTCCGAAAGTGAAACCATTAAAAATTAGACAAGAATGCCTGACAATATAGTATACTTAAAATGCAGCTTCTCTTTATTTGGGGCTCCAGGTTAAAAACTAAAAAACCCAAATGTTTCCTGTGTTTTTTACTGGATTTATGACAACTAAAAATGAAGTGTTTAATTATATTTTACTGTATTTTATTTTTTAATTTATTTTTAAACAAGCTATAACAATACAGCAGAGGAAAGCAGTAGATATAGAAACAGAGAGATGGTTCAGATCTGATGATTAAATCCTGCAATCAAGAGATCAAAGTAACTGTGTAAGATGATGTGTAAAGTTAGTCACAGAGACACGATGATAGGATTGTAGTTTGCTTCCATAATAACCCTGTCTCAATTACAAGGATGGGAACAATCATATTACACTAATGCAGAATAAATTCATTACAAAAACATAAGGTTTTTATTATTTTATACATATTTTAGAAAAGAAAAAAAGTAACAAACAGCAGCCCACTTTTTTTTTTTCGTTTCATTCTTGCACCAAAATGTGGGAGAAATCTGGCAACCACTTCAACAATATGGAAAACCACTAATGACTTCCCTGTGATCCAAGTACAGGAAATAGTTGTCTGACATTTAAAGTTAGAATAGTACCAATAACTCACCTCTCACCTTAAATATCCCATTCATGAGCTCCAGAAAGATATTATTAAACAAACAGATTAGATAAACTATACAGCTAACCATAACCTAAATACTTTTAAATGGGAAGTGAAATTCACTCCGAGTGTGTGTCAGGCAGAAAATTAACTAAAATAGGGACAAATGATTCCTCCCTCCCAAGCAGTGAATGTTCAGTCAGGCATGGCAGGGGACAGGAAAAAAACTGGCTTCAGAGTAGCAGCCATGTTAGTCTGTATTCGCAAAAAGAAAAGGAGTACTTGTGGCACCTTAGAGACTAACAAATATATTTGAGCATAAGCTTTCATGAGCTACAGCTCACTTCATCGGATGCATGCAGCGGAAAAACTGTGTTCCTTGAAGGAGGGGGACAGGGGAAGGAGCATCAGGCTCTATTCTGCTGTTCCGGAGCTTGCCCCTCCCCCCAAGAGCACACGTTGAGACACGGGAAGGGGACAAGACAGATAAGTGGGGAGGGAGAAAAGGGCAGCCAGACTGTTGGGAGTGGGGGTAGGGGCAGGGCAAGAGGAAACTGATGGTCTCTCTCATGCTCCCCCTCCTCTGCTTGCTGTCCTAATCGTTGTTACTACCTTGTCCCATAACGGAGGTACAGTTTGAACCTCCTGTGGATCTTACTAGAAGGCCAGTTTTTGAACTGGGATTTTCCCTTGGGGCAAGATTAGTAGAATTTTATCACCTTCTTTGTAGTACCCTAGATGCCTGGTTCTACATTAATAAAGAGCAAGTATGGCAGTTTAAAAGCTGTAAGTGTAAACAATTTAAAAATCCAAGTAAGAGTATTAGAGAGGAGATCGTGATTTCATTGCAATTTATGTTTTCCGCCCATACACATTAAAGACTCAAAGGGACCAGCTCCTGGAGATCAACATCAGCAAAAAAGACCCAAGAGATGGCTCGTGGACCTTATCAGCCTGAAGGAAGAAGGGTACATCTTAAGTCTTCAAAGACTGAGTACCCATCATGTATACCCTCATTCCCTTCTTGCCGGGGGAGGGTGAGAGGATTCAGAGTGGTGCTGAACCCAAGAGCTTAGGATGTATGGGATCAAGGAAAGATAAAGTTGCTAAATAAAGAATTTGGCTTTGCCAGATCACCTTTCAGAATAAATGTTTCAACCCGTGTAACTCTCCTGCGCAGTCAAGAATAGACACCAAGATTTCCAACATTCCTCTCATGTTCAGCAAACCAATGGCAAAAGGTGTATCATGTCTAGAGCAGGGAGAAATTTTTCAGACAAATAGTTTATTTGCCAAAAAATGCAGTTTTATCTGACCCAAAATTATTCATGAATTTCTTAATGCACTTAATTCGAGGGGGGGGGGGGGAAGCTTTTTGGCCTTAGTTGCCATGCTCCTGCAGCACTCTCTCACACCCCACTGGTTAGAGCACTTAGCAAAGTTGTTGGAGACTCAGATTCAATTCCTTACTCTGCCTGATGTGGAGAAGGAAATTGAATTTGGCTCTCCCATATCACAGGACCTCTGGGCTGTGTCTCTCTCAATCTCTCTTAGTGAAGCTCTTCCACTTTTTATAAATATTTATCTATTAGAGCAGGGACTTGAACTTAAGTCTCCACATCCTACGTGAGTTTTTGAACAATCAGGCTATAGTATCATTCTCACTTTCTTTCCCTGGCCCAATCAACAAATATTTGTTGTCATTCATAATGTCTATTCATAATCATTTATGATTGTGATTGTGTAATCAAATTAATGATTTCATGTGGCAAAGTTCCTGATCTTTCAGGTTGGTTTGTTTTTAAATAGAAAAGTATATACCCAAAACCCCTTATGTTAGAAGAATGTTAAGGTTGTGAAGTTAAGCATTCACAAGTGGAGAAATGCGAGAATTAAGGTTGCCCATGAAAATTTTAGAAATAAAATTTTCTCCCACCCTGTATTGAAGAGGAATTCTTTCTATGGCTCTGAGAGAGATAAAAGAGATAGGTAATGGGAGTATTTGATGCAGTACTTGAAGAGGCTAAGGGTCTTCCTTTATGGAAGCATTGTTTTTTCTTTGTTGGGTATGCAAGTCTTCAGTACATCTAGTAATATGAAGATGACAGAGCTTGTCTGGCGAAGGTCTGATGCATCGACTGTTTCCTTTTTTATGTGGAGCATATACTATTAGTGATCTTAAATGTGGTCTGAGAATCTTTCCATGAGTAAAAAGTGTCATCCCATTTTATAGTTAAAAAGGTCTCAACCCTAAAAAGGAAGAACTTCACCTGTGTTCTGAGCCTCGTGGGGAATTCCTGCAGATTGCAGCCATGACGCCCACTTCATCATCACCGCAATTGCCAGAGATCTTGAGGCAGTGTCTGAAGCGTCTATTGCAGACTGCAATAAGGTTTGAAACACTAACTATACTTCAGCGATCACCTAACTCCTCCCTAAATTCCCACAGTAATTTGTTCACAAAGTCAGAAACAACAAGAAAACAGAAATAATCATATTTGGAGAGGTGTGCCTGATAGTTGGCAATCCTTGGCTGAAGATAGAGCTACTCCTTTGCCATTCTCCCTAATATGTTTAGTCACTCATGCGCCTTTTCTTTTTGGAGGAGATCTCTGTTGTTCCATACACCCCATACAGACACTCTTGAGTGGCACAATAGCTATGGCAGTTTTAAAGACTTTCAACAACTGGCACAGCCAGTCTCTCGTAATGTGGTGTGCAAAATGTCTAATAACTTGTGCGGTTTTTGTGTTCCACCTCTCGGAATCGCTAATGTTTCACTCATTATTCTGAGTAGGTCTGTAAATGTATCATAGTCATCTGGATAAAATGAAGTGAACAGAACTACAGCCTAGTCAGACAGCTTTGAACTCACTGTACAGGACAGGATGATCCAACTCTGAAGTGGGTAACGGAGGCCCTCTTCTGGCCTTCAAACAACCCCCCAACCTCATCATTAGACCAAGCCCAACATAGAGCAGGACCCACCAACGCAAAGCAGCACCAGGCCCTGCCAGAACAGATGTAAAATCTGCAGATCAGCTCCACTGATCAATACCCAGCACAACACAGCTTTCAAGATTCATGGGTCTTATCACAACATGTTGTGTACCTTATCCAATTAATCAAATGCCCTAACCACCACCATTTGGATGAAATCAGAATATCACTACACTCTCAAATGAATTCTCATAGAAAAATGATGAAAGACAGAAACACCATATCACCCATAGGCGAACAATTTTCACAAAGCAATCACTCTACTGGGTCTTTCAATAAAAAGTGTTGTCAAAGGAAACCTGAACACCATCTTCAAAACGCGAATCTTGGAACTTAAATTAATAATTCTGCTAGATACCAAGAACCATGGACTTAATAGGGACACTGGTTTTATGGCTCATTACAATAATCTGTAACACACCACACTGCTGGCCACTTCAACTCCTTTTGCATAGCAATCTAACCCCCATCTGCTCACTTTATTTCAAGTGACCACATTCAACATGCATTACTCCTTCTGCTTAACAATCTGTCCCAACTTTTATTCAACTCAGACACTCCGCTTGCTTCCCCAGACCTGAAGAAGAGCTCTGTGTAGCTCGAAAGCTTGTTCCTTCCACCACATAAATTGGCCCAATAAAAGATTATCTCACCTACCCTGTCTCTGTCAGAGATATTGTAGACTGGAGATTAACTGGAAGAAACCCTCCATACATTAGTCTGAGGCTGATGAGGAGAACAAATACTCATCCTGGAGAGGTGGTGTAGATGAAGTAGGAGTCCTTGAGATTTCTTTATTGACCTCCCTCATTGGTGCAAGTAGATACTCAGTGCCTGCAGTCTGGAAGAGCTCAGTACCATCACAAGAATTCTAACTGCTAAAGATAATAAGGCAGACTTGGGAAATTTGGACACTGTCAAATCCTACAAGTATTGCTGAAGCTTGATCCAGATATAACTGATACTGATTATGTTAATTTAGAAAGCTTCAGCGTCACAGTAGATGGTGCCAACATCAGTCCTGATGAAGCTGGTACTGATTCACAAAACACCTCTATATGCACTGAAAGCCCTAAAGGCAGTGCTGGTGCATTGATGTAAGCAACCATGATTATCTGGTCTTTAGTCAGTACATAGAAGCAGTTATCAGATTATTTTAGGGTAGCCAGAGGGACTATGTTAAAAGCTTGTGCCACCTGTAGATTAGCCTATGTGACAAGAACTCTTCCCCTTTTTCTTAGAAGATCCTTCAGTAGTGGCCTAGTCATATGCTTTCTTGAGGAGGAGTAATGAGTCCTAACTCCTGTCAGATGAGGATTAGGGAACAGGAACTGCATGGAGTAAAACAAAGAAGCAGGAGCCTGGAAGCAGGCAGCAGTTGGGGCACTCTTGAAAGAGGACTGCTCTGATCCACGTGGGTCTTGTGTACCCAGATCTGAAGCAGATCTCATACCATTATCCAAGAAAAATACTTTTAAGAGAGATTCTCTTCCTTTCTGAGTCAGTTTTGAAAATGAACAAAAAACAGAGCATTTGCTCATGATGTGCTCCCTCACCTAAACAAAATTATTTTGAGTAGCCATCATTAAAGGGTATCGCTATCTTGCATATGAGACTATACTTAATACTGGGGGATTTTTGTTCCACATGAAGATTGAAGACCTGGCACTGGGTAACAGAAAAGTGACAAATGGTTAACCTAAACTACACAGCTAACAAAAAATGGTATTAAAACTATTCTTAAGTAAACCATATCCAGAATTTTAGCAAGCTAGATTAGAGCAATAGAGTAAGGACACTACAGAGATTCCACCTCAGCTACAAGAGGTAAGAAGGAACTGAGAGGCAGCTGGCCCTGCTCCACCCTTTTATGCCATCATGTGGGGGGAGGAGGGGGAAACGATTGTGGTACAATGCAAGGGCACAAAATGTGAAAGCATGGGCCAATGGACATTAATGGCCACAAAAGAGTCTGATCTCCACTGCATGGTGCACATCTGCACCAGGAGTGGAATACATGTAGATAATCACACAAAAAACTAATGATTTTTTCTTGAGACAGTCAGGAGAAAGCAGCAGATCAAAGTTTAATTGATATGGTAGTTGAAAGTCAGTGTCCCCCTCTATTAACACTAGCAAGGATCTCTCAGTGTGTAAGGGAACTCCTTAGTAACAGACACACTGTTAAATAAGAGGGGACAGGACCTTTGGCAGGTGCACATTGGTAGGCTCAAAACAACATAAATCAACTGTCTAAAGCAGTGGTTCTCAACCGGTGGTACACAGAGGTATTTCAGGGGGTACGTCAACTCTGATATTGGCCTACTTTTACAACAGGCTACATAAAAAGCACTAGCAAAGTCAGTACAAACTACAGACAAATTTCATACAGACAATGACTTCTTTATACTGCTCTATATGCTATATACTTGAAATGAAAGTAGATTTATATTCCAATTGATTTTTTTAAATTATATGGTAGAAGTGAGAATAAGCAATTTTTCTGTAATGGTGTGCTGTGACATCTTTATATTTGTATGCCTGATTTTGTAAGTAAATAGTTTTTAAGTAAGGTGAAACTTGGGGGCACGCAAGACAAATCAGACTCCTAAAAGGGGTAAAGTAGTCTGAAAGGTTGAGGGTCACTGGTCAAAAGGGCCCATCCTGGATAAGTTAAAGTAACATTCCCCACCTCTCCAGCAGGTTCAAAAGACAGTTTTAAACAATTCCTGTATTTGGATTAGGAACAAATTGCCAATGCTATGAAGAATCAACTGTAAGCAGGGAATGTATCTATTGCATAAGGACCATCAGGGCTCCCTTACTGTAAAGAGTATAGATGCGAACTCCATTCCCCGAAAATCTGAGACTGTTTGTTCCTGATGTATTCTCAAAGTTGAAAGAAAAGCACACCTGTCAGTCACAAGTTATGGAACCATATTCACTACCATTAAGATACCAATGATTCTTGGAATATGACAGGGGAATTTCTAGATAACTGGAAGGCAGCACATTCCATATTGCAAGAACCTAAAATGACAATACCCTAGAAGCAGAGAGGAAGATACTCCTGGCATGCCAGAAGGCGAATGTATCAGCAAGGGATCGTGGAAAGAAGGAACTGACCCCCCCCCCCCCAACTGGGGGGGAGGGAGGGGCAAGCAAGATAATGTCCTGGACAATGAAATGCTACAAGAGTTATTTACATACCACCCTGATTTGGCCAATTATGTCTTTGATGAATGGAAGATATCCATCACGCTCCTAAAGTAAAGAAGAGAAAAACTGAGTGGTTGGGCACAGATTTGACCATCTGCTTCCCAGGATTAGTAAATCACAGAATGCAAAGAATAAACATGCATTTTAGTAAATCAGCTAGCATGAATATGTATACAGAAAAAAAATAATGATATCAAATACCAATTTGTGTCCCAAAAAATGGTATCCAGAAGGAAAATGGGCTAGAGAAGGTGAGACAATCCTAGAATAAGCATATAAGACAACACAAACTATTGGATCTAGTCCTCTTTGTCTAAGAGTTCCCAACAATCTCCAAAATGAAAAAGATACTGGGCAGGCTTTTCTGAATGGCCAGAAACATAGGAAGATGGAAAGGAAACTGCCAGCTGCTTTCCGCTCTGATGTAGGTGAGCGTGCTTATGTTATGTGCACATGCAGACAGGCACTATCAGACACTTACATGCCCAAAAAGCCACCTCCCGCTAGGGGGGAAAATGTAAATAAAAATAAAATTCCATTTACTTCATGGAATAGATGGGAAAAAACAGATTGGCAAATGCTATTTAAATGGATATTTAATTCACAGTCACACTATTTCAGAAAAAAAATATTTTACTTAAAGCAAAAGGTTAATTTTAAAATACGTCTTTTATATGGAAGCACCTATCTTTATTAACAGAAAAAAGGGAGAGCCTGTCATCAACATGTTTTGGAGCTCCTTTGGTCAGGGAAATTAAAGATTTAACTGGACTTGAAACAAGAGAAATACTAGACAAAAATATACTTATTGCCTCCCCCCCAAAATTAAATTTTTTCCATAGGCGAAAGTGAAAAACACTATTTCAAGTCCTATATAGTAACTGTTACATTTCTAACGCTTGTATAAGATTCTAATTCAATTACCATATTGATCAAAAATATTAATTTGATTAATCAAGAGAACTGCCATTATTTTTATTTAATTGCCTGTTTATTTGTGAAACTTTCAGCATAATTGCAGCATAATCTTTCCTGATTGTAATATAGCCTGGATTGTACGGTAAAGACATCTGAGTAATGAACTGAATGTTAAATCAATTAACTATAAAACACTGCATCAGCTTATCATTCTGTACCTTCTGGAAGTGCATATAGAAGTGCATAAAGATGACAACAGCTTCTAAGAAAGAACTCCAAATACACAGTACACATTACAATTATATAACACAATATGCTGCTTATCTAAATGCTTTTGGAGAACACTGCAAAGCACGAGCTCATAAACTGGAAGACACAAATGTATATAGTGCATCACTGAAGATTAGTGGCAGAAAACGTTCACAATTCAAGTTTCTCAGCGTTATCACAACAATGGGCATAAAATAATTAAATAGTAGTATCTTCTGCCTTTGTTCAACATATTGACATGTTTTTTTCACTGAAGGATAGAAAAAAATTGATAGCTTTACCACATTTCCACTGTTATTAGTTCGTTTTCCTAATATTTTCATTTAAAAGCAACTTTTCTCCATCTTTTTAACCCCATCATTCACCAAATTTTACGAGACTACTGGTGTTACTAAATTTTAAATCTTGTTACCTAATATTCATGGCTGTGGAACACTATTTTTATACTAATTCTGTGTCTCACATTATCCCATTCTTATTTCTGTAACCCCTTTGGGGTTTAGAGAGCATGGCACCTTTAAATCTTTTTCCTGGGGGGGGTGGGAGGGGGAGCAGTGAGAAAAAGAAGGGAAACTCGGGGGTGGGGCTCTGGAGCTCCTGAGCAAGAAGGGCTGCAGCCTGGAGGCCCTGGACAAAATAAAGCAGCAAAAAACCTTCCCGAAGCCTGGGAAGGACAGGACGGCCGATGGGGGACACCCCAGGACAGGAGCCAGGATGAGCACTGTGCCAGGGAGGAATCGCCCTAGGACAGGCCGGAGCTGGACCCAGTATCACTGCTGCCCAGAGCTGCATGGGGCTGAGAGTACTGGGGCTTGTGACTCTGCACTAAAAATAAGGAGAGAGGCTGCTAGCTAGTTAAGTGGGGAGGTGGTCATTCTGTGTGGCTTTGCAAAGAGTGGCAGAAGAGGGCACTGGTGGGGTTTGTTGGGAAAAGTTCACTGGCACTGAAGACGACCAGGAGCACCCAAAACTCACCAGTAAACTGAAACTTTGCTCAGAACTCCCAAACTGTGTGTAGACACATTTCTCAGTGTCTGCCCTTTCAGACTGTGCTACCACTGGGCCTGTGGGGCCTTGGTTTGAATGCAACCCTGTTCTACTGCTCCCCCTATACTTCCCCTTGTTGTTTTTCTCCTCTCATCCCTCTGTAAATAAATATCTCCCTTTGTTATAGCCATTGTACTTTTCCTGGGGGGGGTGTTCACTCTGGGGGGTTTGAAACAGGTGCCCCTGGGGTGGAAAGGATTTTTCCTGCTGCATTCCTGCGTGTGCTGTCTCTTGGCCAGAGCTGCCTGCAGAGCAGCCTCCAGCTTGGCCACGAGGGCGCTAAAGTTACATTTCATTAGCTGTGTAGACTAAAACTTGCCATAAAAGACTTAACAAAAGCTCTAACAGGGTGCACAGATCTATGTAGAAAATCCAGAGTCTTCATGTGTTCTGCACATATATGGTAATAAAAACAGAACCTCTTCCTTTGCCATTTTTGCTTCATCTTTTGGACTACATAACACCTTATAACTATGTTAATGAGCAACAGCCCCTTGGTGCTGCAATTTTCCACAAATCTCATAAGCTAAACAGGGTTGGACCTGGTCTGTAGTTGCTTGATAAACATCTCAATAGAAAACAGGTGCTTGCAGAAAGTGTTGGCAATGATTAAATAGGCAGCATCCTTCCTTCTTAGTCAGCATTGCACCCATACCATAGCATTGTACTGATGGAGGTACTCTCTCCCCCATTAGATGTAAAACAACTTGTGGCATTAAACATCCTGTCACTTTTCATAGCAGCAAGGATATTAACCCACTAGAAGAAAGGAAATTTTCAGTCAAGATACAATTTTCCAGTTCTTTTCTGCAGGAAAAGTCCATGGAGATCCATTATAATAAGATGTGCGATAGAAGTGTGTCACCAGGGAGCAAAACAAAGGAAGAATAAGAAGATAAATGTTTCTCACTTTTTTTAAAAAAAGTGTCAGTTATTGGGTGAGCATAATATACCGATCCCGACCCCACACAGTACAGCCTGAAGATGCTCGCCTATTTAATTTGAAAAAATTAGTGCGGATGTGAAAAACATGACCAGGTGGCAACCCTAAATCTCTTTTTGTACAATGAATATGATCCTTCAGGCCATGCGATTTCCATGGCTTTGAATGAATGAGCATAACCATAGGGAGAGAAAGACTTCTACCCTTGAAAGCTTCTGAAATGTCCCAATTAGTATCTATCTGGTAACTGAAGCCTTAGCAGCACCTGCATCTTTTATTTTTTAATTTATGATGAGGGTTATAGACCAAGAGCTAGAAACTACATTCAGTGTTGAATTTTAGATCTCTCATAACATCGTGAGTATGTCAGAGGTGGATGGGTTGGTGTCAGTGAGTCAGGCTGAGAGAGAGAAAAAGCAAAAAGTTAAAAAGATGGAAAATAAAAGTTTCTAGGAACCAGGTTAATTTGGGGAATATAGGCTTTGTTAACTCTTATCGCAATTTTATCCTCTTGAGAGGGCAATTCTGGTCCCCAATAAGAGCTTAAACTCCCAAAATTATCCTTTATTAGCTGATTGCAACCAGGATGACAACCTTCAAAGGAAGGGGCAGGGGGAAATCTATGCACACTTCTGATAAGGGATTAAAAGATACTTGGAGCATTTACTAAGAGATTTGGGCCCCAGGAGGGAGTTCTCCTCACTGGGGTAGATTTGAGAAGTGTTGTAAATCTTGTGTGTGAATGAGAAGGCAATCACCACATGCTCGCTGACCATTTTAATTGGTATAGTTTTTGTGTTAGATTTAATTTTTCTGGGTTTGGGTGCAGAATTTTGATCTTGGGAGCATGTTCTTCTTTAGAAGAGGCTTAATTGAGTGACAGTTACCACGTGAATTGGACAAAAACCGGGACCTCTCTGGACAATATGAAACCACTGACTCATGTCTTCCTTCTTATTATTGTCATCGTCCTGGAGAACAGAAAGAAAAGTCATGCTTTTGGCCAGGGGAGAAAGTACACAATCATAACTATAACCTATTACTCTCTTCAACAGGAATAAGAGTTTAGTTTATGTAGTGTTCTTGATGTGAACAGGTCCCCATTGACAGGCAGGCAACTCAAGGCCAGACTCTCTGCTGCAAGACCTGAGCTGTATTCTCCACTCTTTTGGATTTATCCTTTGCTTTCTTAATCAGCTGCTATCCTGTATTCTTCTTCTTCGTGTGTATTATTTAAGAATACATATTTTGTTCTTCCTCTTCACCCAGGAACAGAGAAGATTAGACACACATAGCCAGGATGTGGATCGGATACCTCCCTGCTTGATGATAAAAGCCATTACTAAGGTGCTCTAAGACATCAGCAGTACATATTTGATAATCAGGACAGGCGTTATATAGCTCTTAGGGTCAATATAATTTCTCTGAACTAACACCAACTGATACTGTGTTGGAAATCTGCTCTTCCATTAACTTTGGATGAAACTTTTCCACAACTGATCTTCCCTGCCTTAAAGTGACCCTCTACCTTACAGTGACCTTCAGAGTACCCCTTACAAGGCAAGGCAAGGCAAGGGAGGATAGGGATGATGAGTCCTGCAAGCTCAAGAAATTAAGAAGCTTCTGGAGAAGGCATGTGGTATCTCACTCTCAACACTGTTGGTGCAAAAAACAGCTATTCTTATCCAAGACATCAGAGTTCTGATAGATACTAGAAAACAAATGCTGTTTTCTTGTGAACAGCTTCTAAATCCTGTACTCTGAGAGAAATAAACTCCCATGGAAGTTGATTTCTATGACACTCCCAAAAGCAATATTGACTCTGTTTGGCTATTCATGGTGTTAAGAAATTCATGTTGATCCTGAAAAGAATCTGGGCTGTGCAACTGCTGTTTTTACAGGCCTCTTTGAGGAAGTGCACGCTATGATCAGGTCATCGTAGCATCTGTATATATGAAACCTTTTTTGACCAAGGAAAACATCTTAATTTACACTTTGGAAAACATCCTTAAAAATGCAGGCCAAACAGTAAAGCAGCATATCAGTAATGTTTTCTGTTTCAGGTGAAGCTAAGATATATCCTCCGGGTAGGGTGTTATAATGTGTACATAACTTGTTTTTCAGATCAATTAATGATAAAAAACAAATGTTTGAAAATTTCTACTAAGTTGGAATTTAGAGTCTCCACACTGAACTGGGGCTTCCATAGGCATCTCAGATTCCAGCTGAGTCTTTTTTCTTCCATTTTTTGAATGCTTGGGCAATAGGAAGATGGAGCAGAGCCCTTAGCCCTGTTCCCTGGGAGATCAGTTACACCAATTTGAAGTAGATAATATATTGTGGTCTTGATTTTCTGGTGATTTAATCAGTTGTAGAAAGAGAAGGATGAATATAACTTTATTTTGGAGTTGCATTTAATTCTAAGCCGGACTGTATATCTCTGCATAAAATAAATTCTTCTGATACAGTATTGATCAAAAACTTCAAAATGTCCTGCCACTTTCCCCCATCTGAAGTATCATACCATAAAGTGTCAACCTTTACTCACACACACTCGAAAGCTGCAGAGGGTTTTCCTGCAGTATCTTCTCTGCTTCTCATGCCATTTGGTGTATTCAATCAGCTAGGCGGGCATCCCTCCTGTAACTCTTAGCTGGACCGAAGGAGTCCCAAGACCAGAGAAGGATCTATTTTTATCCTTTTAAGCTACAAGGCCTCCTTACTTTTTTAAAAATGTGTTTTAAAAGATTTTTTTTTAAATTTATTTAAAGAAGGCTCCCAGTCTAGAGGATCTTCTGATCTTGAATGTCAACAGTGGGAAATAGGGACTGTGCCAAGGCATGCATGGCTCCAGCACAAGACGTGTAGGCAGCAAATGCATAAAAGGCTGTTGAGGTGCTTTCGCTTTTATTATTATATTATATTATTATAATATTTAAAAGCTTGTCTCTTTAACCAGGCATGAGAGTTGCCTCAACTTTTGGGAGGATAAATCATAGTACATTTTCTTGTTAGTGGACTAAATCCCCTTCTCTGCCACTTCCTCCCAATTTTTCCTTTTTCAGGAGCTTATCTGGAGAATACCAAGCGTCTTTGTCCACCATTGGGGAGGGAGGTTTAGGGGTGGAGACCTCTTCCTCAACCCCGACCTCAGAGTGATCTGCACACACCGAGCCCAGTGCCGCTGATGCCACTGGTGCCGCCTGCTGTTGCTCTGAGGCAGCAGCTGCTGAGCATTGGTAAGGGGGCACTGCCATCACCAGCATTCCCCATGTATCCCAATAAGGCCACTGGGTTGGCCACTAGCCTTGATGCCACTGCTGCACCGTCAAAGTTGATGTGTCCTTGAGGCCCCAATCTTGCCAGTGGGACCTGGGTGAGGGGCTAAACGAGCCCCCCGTACCGGAGGAGTCCCCTTCTGGTGCCCACGGAGGAGCTGTCGATGCCTGGGTGTGCCTGCTAACGGTGGCTGTCAGAGACCGGTAACTGGAGCGGGATGAGCAGTGTCGGCACCAGGGTCAATGGCAGTGGCGCCTGGGAAACCGGAGCGGACGGGGAGCATTCCCACGTGGAAGATGACGGGAAATGTCAATAAGAGGCCAACTGGCAGGAGGGCAAGTGGTGCCAGTAATATGGAGACCAATGTCGATCTTTAGGTGAACTATGCCTCGCTGGCGGTGACCGTGATCGCGGTGCCGGGGACCGGGGTGAGCCCCAGAGGATCTGGGCTGCAGCTCCAGGGATTGGCGGCACTGGGGTGGGGAGTGCTGTATCATCTCACACTGCGGGGCTAGCAGTGCCTGATATACTGCAGCATGAGCGTGGCACTCCAGAGGGCACCAAGCGGGCCCTATGGATACCGCTGAAGCAAAAGTCTCAGACGACCGTGCACATGGGCATGCAAACACCTAGAATGGAATCTACATAAGCAAGCACTCAAAGAAGAACTTATGCTGATTTAAGAGCTGGCATGGACAGCACTACGTAAGCGGGAGAAGTTCTCCCATTGACATAGCTATCACCGCTCGCAGGGGCTGGAGTAATTAAGCCGACGGGAGATCTCTCTCCCATCAGCTTAGAACAGCGACACTGGAGAGCTTACAGTGCCGTAGTTGTGCCAATGTAGCTGCGTCGCTGTAAGCTCTCTAGTGTAGCCAAAGCCAAAGTTCAGAAACCAACAGGAATAGAAAAAGCAGGAAGGCATGTTTTTCTCTTCCAATCTATGAATAAAAGTTAGGTGTGAGACAATGAAATCTACAAATTCTGAAAGCCTGAAGGAAAAGAGACAGAAACAATCAATACAGACTCGAAACAAACAATTCAATTCACTAGCTACATTTTTTTTGTTTAATAAATCAATTTTAAATGCAGAATATGTTTGATGAACTTTTCATAAGCTTTTCTCTTGTGTCCAACAGATTTAACATATTTTATTTAATAAAAATCATCTCAAAATGCTGCTTTGGGCATTTTAATTGAATTTTAATTTCCATCCAAATAGAGCTTGACACAAATCAGAAATTAATCATCTATTAAATAAGAAATGAATCATTCACCATTTTCTAAGTAATAAAGAATCTGAATAAATTTATGTAAAGCTAAATAATTGCATAAATACGTTTGTATAGATATAGCACATTCCCTCCGATTAACAAAAAGACAAACTTAGTGCAAAGGCTACATTTAGCTGCAAATCCACGTTTAATGGTTATAACAATGAAATTCAACCTTTCTTGGGAAAATAACTAAAAAGTACAAATGCAAACAATGATTAAAATCAGGGCGGTCCAATGATTAAAAAATTTATCATCAGATTAATAAAACAGTTGTGATTAATTGCAGTTTTAATCACACTGTTAAATAATAATAAAATGCTATTTATTTAAATATTTTTAGACATTGGGGGAGAAGTTGCGGGTGTGTTTTGGGGGGAGTGAGTGTGTTCAGTGCACTCTCTCTTTAAGCAGAGCACTCACCAGCCTGAATGTTTGTTCAGACAGCAGCAGCCCCTGGCAGCTCCCACTCCTGACCCAGAGGCAGCAGCACAGACAAGCTCCCTGTCCGCCCACCCTGCTCAGTGGAGACAGGATACACCGGCAGGGGGATGGGGACACCCACAACATCACACGCCCCCACTCTGTGCAAAAGACAGGAGGTTCTCAGTCTCAAGCAACTTGGCCGGGGGTGGTTCCAAGTTGGGCGGGGCTGGGAGGGTCAGAGCAGTGGCAGCTACAAATGGCAGAAGAGCAGAGCAGCCGGGGAAGAGGGGCAGCCCTGCTCTGGAGATGTCCCCTGAGCACGGTGCCCTGGGCGGTGGCCCAGCCTGCTCACCCCGGAGGCCGGCCCTGCTCCTGAGCCAACAGCAGCTGCAGAGATGCTGCTCCTGTTCCCCAACCCCAGCTCATCAGTGACCAGGTACACGGGCGGAGGGAGAGGTACACCCCAACATCAGCTACCCCACCACACTCTGTGCAGCAGACAGGAGGTAGGCTCCCGATCCAGAGCAGCTTCACCAGGCCAGCTCCCTGGGGGGAGGACAGGAGACTGGAGCAGCAGTGGAGCCGGGCGGTGGAGGAAGAGACAACCCTGCCCCAGAGGCACACAGCAGCACGCCCTGGAGGCACACAGCAGTGCCCCCCTGAGCACAACGCCCTGATGTGCGATTAACGCTTGTTAAAAAAAATAATGCATTAATTTGTTTTAAGTTAATCGCGTGCGTTAACCACAATTGACAGCCCTTATTAAAATCAATTCTTTAAATGCAGATTTCCTTTCCTGCTCGCTGATTTAAATCATTATTAAACTCGGTGATTGATATTGCTTTGATTTAAATCAATCCACCCTGGGTGTGGCTACTCCAAGCAACCCTTCATTGACAAATTGAGATTCTGCCTCCAAGGACTTCAAAGTAAGACCTGTTGTAATGATCTGCAGATGTTCCCTGCAGAAAAAAAAAATATGCTTTTTATGTCTTTCTAATAAGGATAGTTGCTGTTGAAGGAAAAAGCCACATTCCTTCCAGATAATGGGTAAAACTAATCTAGTAAGGGGAGAAACCTACCAGTCAAAAAATATGTGAAGTGAGCTTTGGGGGTCTCTGCAAAATAAATCTACTTGATGATGCATGAAAGACTCACTAAAATGTGTTTCTTAAAGATTTATGCTATATTGGTATGCCCCACATTAATAAAATAATATGTCATAGTAAGTGTTTTAAAGAAAATATTGACTTCTTAAAAAAAATGTTTTTATTTCTTTCAAATTTTCAATTGATTTAATACCTTCTTTTAAAAAGAAAAGTAAAATGTCATTTTTTTAAATAGTTGCCAAAGGTGTATTAGGTCCTTTGCAGAGAAAGAAAAGGACATGGGTCTCTGACTTTCTAAGGCTCTGATAATGCAGATTAACTACCACACACGAGCAATATTAATCAATAAAGTAGTCCTTCTGAAATCAACAGGGTAATTTGCATGTGTGAAGTTACTTGTGTATGTTTGCAGGATTAATTTAGACCTGACAACGTGGGTAAGTATAAACAATGGGGAGAGGATGGTATGGAGAAGGAAGCAAGCTACAGAAATATGATCATGTAGTGACAGCTTTGCTAATCTTGATGTTTCAATTGAAAGATTGTATTTTAACAGAAGTTATCATTGTGGTTATTGATGTACATGTTGCGAACTATGTAAAGCAGCCAGTCCTAAGAAAAGATTTAAACACCACCACCACCACCAAGCTCTTACATAGTACTTTTCATCCATAGATCTAAAAGCTCTTCACCACCATCTTTAATTTATTCATCCTCATTACACCTCTGTGAGGTGGAGAGTATTATCATCCCCATTTTACAGATGGGGAACAGAAACACAGAGAAGATATGTGACTTCCCCAATATCACATAGGAAGTCTGCCAATGAGCAGGGAACTGAAGCAAGGTCTCCTGAGGCCTTGGCTAGTGCCTTAACCACTGGACCATCCTCACAAGAAACTAGTGGCTTAGTAGACTAGTACTGAGAGAGCATCCCATGCATAGATTGTGGCAGCATGGAATGATTACCACCAGTTATATCATTTTTTAAATAACTACTGAGTTTTCCCTCCACGTTTCAAATCAAGCTTAAAATAAACATGGTTCACATTTCAAGAATTTCATTTTCTGTTTAATTGTATGTATATTACACATACACACAAAGTATAAATGCACAAGAAATTAATAAAATTCCTCCATTTATCTGTTTCTTCCACAATCATTTTGCCTACTTTCACACCATCCCAAAATCATGGATTATCTTCTGTGAACTGATCCACTAGTCTGCTACCCACACTCCTTTCAAGATCTGTTTCTACCACAACACATCCAAATTTATGCTTGTACCTAATTAGTGGATCTCACTTTAAACCTAATTACCTAATTACAGTTATGTTGGACGAATTGATACTATACCAGACAGCAATACATCTTAGCCCAGAAATAACTGTACAGAAATTGAAGTATCACTTACAATAAACAATTCCACCCATCTAATTAAAAACATATCTCATTTAAATAGCTCATCATAATTTACTTTTACTCTAAAAAAAAAAAATCTAAAATATCAAGTAGTTATCAAAACAATGTCTGGCTCTACAGGAACCCTGAAGATGCATTATACCCCTAGCAAAAAACATAGAAGAAGCAAAAATCAAGTTTTTCCCCACCTGGAAAACATGCTTCATCATTTGCAATTTTAATATGTGATCTGTACAGAATCTTTCCAACACTATGCTCACAAAGCTATTAAAAATGTTTTATTTCTCCATCTTGATAGACCAGTGATAATTCAAGCCATGATTCTTAAAATAAGTTCCAAACAATAACTAATACATGCTCACAACCATAGTAATAGGTCAATGACCAATTCAATTCCAACTGGACCCTAATTCGGTTGTAATATACCACCAGCAATTATCAACCATAAAACAAAACTAGAAAAACATGACACAGCTCTGGTTGTAACAGAGGTTTTTAAGAATGTAGAGTTGGATAAAACTAGAAACATTCAAAGATTCAATCACAATATTCACTCATGTTTCGACGTGGTACTTCGAGTTTGATTCCATGCAACTGAACTACTACCTATTAGTATGCATAAAATTGTGCCATTCTGTATAAACATGCACCTCCTTTATACTCCCACAGTATAAAGCTAAAGGATTTTTTTCTGACACAAACTTGTGCCATGTTAAACTTAAATCAATGGGATTATCTTACCTAATTATAAAAAACATATACATCTGATTTTACACTTCAGATTTTAGTACTACATTTTTAAAATAAACATTATACATGTTATTATTCAGTCAGGATTTTCAACTGTCTTGAAGATCTGTGCGTAGGTATCACAGATACCATGGCTCTTGCTGCTGAACCTGCCCCATCTAAGGATGCCTGTAGAGAGATCTGATCCACCAGCTTGCCCTTGTCTAACAAGGCCTGGAATTCCTGTCTGGCATCCTCTGGCAACTTGTCTGAGAAATTCAGCAGATTGTACCAGAGGGAGAAGTCATACCTGGCTAATATGGCTTGTTGGTTAGCAACATAAAATCATAGACCATATATGGAATAAGTTTTCCTACCATAAAGGTTTAATTTCTTTTCATTTTTGTCCTTTGTCCTGACATGCTCTTTCATTCACTGCCAAAAAAAAAAAAAAAAAAAAAGGAATCCGGTGAACGATGGGAAGAAAAATGTTCATAGCCTTCAGAAAGGGTACATTACCTTCTCTGAGTTCTCTTAACTATTAGAGGGAGAGACAATGGCATTTGCCACATTGATTTTGTAGGCTCTAGTATGGCATCGTTGATGGGCAGAACCAAACCCAGAATGTCCTCCAGCCTGTGAGAACTTTCCTGGACCAACTCTACAGGAATATTAAGAGAGGTAGCTACTCTCTCTCTAAAGATCTTGATAAGTCCTGTAGTCATTCTGCACAAGTGAGGCATCCCGGGGAACTACTAAATTGTGAGGAGATGAGGAGCAATAATGCAAAGGAGAGTGAGGTTGATACTCCTGTACTGCAGTAGGTCACGGTCCTGAGGCCTGAGTCTGGGCTTAAGGGTCTTGCTCAGTACTGAATCATCTTCTGGACCTTCTCTTGTGAGTTAGCTTGTCATCCGCTAGAATATCTGAAAAGCTGAGGAATCACAGATGATCTGGAAGTGGGAGGCCATACGTACAGCACACAACCCCAGTCACAATTGCTCCAAAGATCCCTGTATTTGGATATCTGCTGGGTACTAGTGATGGAAATCCCTTCAGGAAAACAAAAGAGTGCAGTCATCTATCCCAGAAGTGAAGGGCATAAGAGCCTACCTCGGACTCCAGAGAGGATCCTGAGTCACTCACAACAGTGGTGTTATACCAGGAAGTGCCGAGGTCCAAGGGCATCTCTCTAGAGATAACACCACCATGGAACAGAATGATGGGTTTACCCCTAGTCTGCAAAAGTAAAAAAATTAGATTTCTTGCGGCTGCCACAAGGCCTAACACATGGAGACCAAGGCATAATCCAGTACTGGGAATCAGTTCCCTGTGAATAAGAGGGAATTCTCACTCCAAGAAAAATAAAGAAAACCTATATTAATCTAACACTAACCAATACCAAGAATTTAACTATTTATGGAAAGGGTATAATTTCCCTGTCAAGGAAGAAATTTGCAGTAGCAAGCAGGGTGGATAAAAGTCAATGATTTTTTAAAAAAAAAAATTAAAAAATCGTAGTTTTTTTTTATTTAAATCAGACTTTTTTGATAAAATGCTTTTTGAGGGAAAAACCTATCTAAAGATAGATAGTTTTAATTAAGATACATTATAGCTCAAAAATATCTCATCATGGAATAGGGATTATAAACTCTAATTCTATAGTATGAGACAATATATTCATGTAACATTTAAGAAAAGTTTTGTAAATGAGTTCCAATAGTTAATGGATTAGGGATCCAGTCTTATGGGGTTACAGGGGCTTCCGTATAACTTATTTAGGTTAATCTTTCCATCTACCCAATGGGACTCAGTGCTCAGTCTAGAAGATACCATCAGAGATGCTTAGTTTTGTAATTCTCAAACTGTGGATTTGTGTCTCCAGAAATAACATGCTTGTTAACAGCAAAAATGTTTTTAAATAAATAGATAAATAATATATAGAGGTGAGAAACAACAGACCTCAACCCTATTGTCCCTCTGCAAATTTGTGTACAAAGAGTCAATCACTTACCTCTCTCTAAAAGTGCAACATTTCAAAAAGTTCAATGAATAGAAGATTCTTGGGGGTGGAATAGATCTGGACAAGGAGAAGAAGTTTGGAGATAAATGTGATAAGGGAGGGACAGGCAGTAGAACCAAAAGTGAAACTGTTTGAGCAGCATATTCCAGAAGTGTTAAGGTCTTCCTGAGTGCAGTCTTCATTGATTTGAGATCTACCATAACATTCTCTCACTAGAAGGGAATAATGGCAGCAGGCGGTAAGAGAGATGCAGTTTGGGAACATTTTAATGAAGTTCCTCTTCCTCTGGGTAAGACACGTATGCATGCAAAACGGTGCAACAAAGAAATGCAAGGCCTGGTTGCCCAAATGAAACATCGTCATGAGAAGTGTTCCTTCTCAGGAGGAAGCGGCAATGACAATGATGACAGGTACATGTCTGAACATGCAGGATCTTCAGGTTGGTAAACTTTTTTATTTCATACTTCTTTCTTAAGAATTGTCTGTCTTCCTTCTGGACTATTCTTGAATTCTCATGTTTGAGCAAAAAATATAGTTGTTACGCTATGGTACTATTATTTTAGATGCAGTTGTGATAAAAAATAAATAGCTGAAATAGGCAGATCTTCCTTTTACAATTTCACCTTTAAAGTAGTACTGAGTGTCAGTGAATGCAATGAGTAATACTAAATGAGCAGTATGGTAATAATAATTAAATAACTGCATTGACTTATTTTGTTTAGGAGAATCCATCCTCAACATACAGGATTCTGAAGACTATCCAACTTCAAGATCACCATCATTTTCTATATTTTCAGAGTTATCTGCCAATGATAGTATTTCAGTCACATCATCTATGTCACTTAGCCACAGTATACCACCTGCAGCAAAAACAAAAAAAGTCTCCATCATCCAGAAACAACCATAGATAAAGTTTGTGATAAGAACCAGCAGATTACAAAAAGTGGTAATTGATGAAAAAAATTTCCCAGTTTGTTTATGCAACAAACTCTCCTTTCCATAGGATTGAGAACCCACACTTCATTAACATGGTTCAGTCATTAAGACCAGGATACAGTCCACCCAACAGAGCAGATGTCGCAGGCAAATTGCTGGATAAAGTGTATGAAAGAGAAATTGAGCAGTGTGCATAAGGTCTAGAGGGTGAAATTGTTAACCTGAGTCTTGATGGGTGAGCAATGTCCACAATGATCCTGTTGTATGTGCTTGTGTGACAACAGAAGAAGGGAATGTCTTCCTTACAGAAACAATTGATACATCAGGAAATGCACACACAGTAGAATACTTACAAGTACCAGCAGTAAAAGCTATAACAAACTGTGAAAAATAATTCAAATGTCTAGTATGCAGCTTGGTCACAAACAATGCTGCAAATGTATCCAAGGTGAGAAGAAATTATTTGAGAGTGAAGAGAGTCCCAAGTTAATAACATAGGGTTGCAGTGCTCATTTGATGCACCTCCTAGCCAAAGACTTCAGTGTTCCAGAAATAAAGGCTATGTTGAAATTGCAAAATACTTACATAACAACCACTTTGCAGCAGCTGCTCTGAAAAAAGTGGGAGGAATCAAGCTAACGCTCCCACAAGACGTGCGATGGAACTCAGTAGTGGACTGTTTTGAGCACTGTATCAAGAACTGGTTTAATCTGATGACAGTTTGTGAACAAAATCGTGAAAAAATAAATGGCACTGTCACAGCCAAAGTTCTCAACATTGGACTTAAGAGAAAGGTTGAACACATGCAGAGTACCCTGAAGCCTATTTCTGTAGCCTTGAACAAACTACAGGGAAATAGCTGTTTTATTGCTGATGCTGTTGAAATTCAGAAGGAACTGAGTGAGATCTTAAACGAGAAAAATGCAATGACAGTTAAATTACAAGCATTAAAAAAACGAAAGGGACAAGCACTATCTTCAGCTTATTTTCTTGCAACTATTCTCAATACTCAGTAACAGGGTCAAACCTGAACTGCTGAAGAAGAGGAGTTGGCTATGACATGGACATCCAGCAATCATCCCTCCATAATGCCAACTATAATAAACTTAAGAGCTAACTGTGAACCATTCCAGAAATATATGTTCGCTGATGATGTTTTAAATAAAGTCACACCAATGAACTGGTGGAAGTCACTTAAGCACTTGGATTCAGAGACTGTTGAAGTGATCATCTCATTTTTAACAGCACTAGCTTCTTCTGCCGGCATAGAAAGAATATTTTCTCTCTCTGGACTCATTCCAAATTGAGAAATCGTTTGGAACCTGAAAAAGCAGGAAAGCTTGTTTTTTCTTTCCCAGATTATGAACAAACAGGAAAATAAAAGTGAAGACGACTGACTTAGCTGCAGAAGCCAATACTTTTAGTTTCTCACGTTGACCTGCCTGACATAGTCAAATTAATTTTTTTTCATATTTCATTTAACTATTTGTTAAAAACAATTTTAACAAAAACAAGCCTGATTTTAAAAAACATGTATGTTTAATTAAATTCAAAAATGTATATGATTGTTTTGTTAAAATATTATATGTTTGCTGTTGAAGGAAAAAATCCAGAATACATAATGTTGCTGTTTTAATTAAATAAAACAATTTAAATGTCTGTCTGGTGATGTTCTCCTCCTAATACAGCATGGCAAGAAAATCCTCCAAATATTAATGATTAACTTGTTTAACTGGAACCTCCCGTGACTTCAAAAATATCTGCTTCAATTACCTTTGGTAAATGAAATAACCAATCATTCATATTCTGACATAACTGTAAAACTAATCTGAAAAGTTTTCAAAATAAGTCACTTTAAAAATGTATAATGTGTACCTTCTAAAATGAAACCTACATCTATCTCTGACTTGTGAAGAATATGTATTAAGGTTATAATAACCAACAAGAATGCACTTTTACGTAGAAATCCATGATTAAATTGAGTCTTCCTGACTCGTGATTTAAAATCAATTTGATTTAAATCAAATCCACCCTGGTAACAAGTCAATGAGCTCTGACCACCAATCACAGCAATAAAAAGGAACTGAGGAGGGCCTGGGGCAGCTCTGCCCCTTACACCATCTTGAAGCTGCACGATGTGGTGGAGGGCACATGTCCTTCCCTAATGGGTGCTGCTAATCTCTCATGCACTGGGCATGTACACACCTGAAATGGAATCAACGTATGCAAATCACTTAAAGAAGAATTAGCCAAGCTACTAGAAGCAAAAATCAATCCTGAACTAAGATCTATGAGTAGCAGAATAATATGTATAGCCCGTCACATACAGATTCATCTCCCACCAGATCCTAATTTGCTACGTGATGCCATAAATTTGCACTTGCTACTCCCAAATGCCCTCTGCATTCAACTGATCAATCCAAAGTAGGATTAAGCACCTTGTTAAAATCCACCCTAAAATAATACCCCTTCCCTAAAACGTCCTAAATCGCTTTAAAAAACTGATTAAAAACAACTTGCTCTTGATTGGGAACACATACATTGGCTAAGGTGAGAAATCTACCTTTCAAGGACCCCTTAATTGAAATATATCTGCACTCTGCATCTATGACTTGTGCTGAAACAACAAAAATGAAGTGTATAGCCAAGTATTACCACCCTTCTTACATTCGGTTATCCTGAAGAGACATATGGTAGCTGTATCCAAGTAATACTCAGGTATTGATAATCATTTTTCTTCAAGTGTGTTTCCTGTAAATAGATTATCCTAGGAAAATCCTTTTTAAGTGAGTAGAATACTTTTTTCACTCCTTTGTGTTGGACTGTTCATCCAGTTAACATTAACAGTCATGACATTAATAAACTCCCCATAAGTACCATATATTGTCTCACCCAGTATATTACCCTCTGTTAAAAGCAGTGAGATCCCCCACCCCAGCCAAATGCCAGGCCTCCATTACATTTGTGCCTCTTCTTTAAATAAGTAGAGCCCTGCAAATCTGCGGATGGGGCTATTTGCGGACCATGTTTGCTGACCGGATCCGAATACAAATTTAGTATCCATGCAGGGCTCTATAAAGAAGACATTTTAGATAGAGTTCCCATCATATGCAAAGTAATAGAACTCCCACACTTTGCTTTTCCTTTTCTAAAGAAACCTACATTGTAACCTGATCCTGAGTGTGATTTACTGTACATTTTTAAATTCAGACCTAACATTTTGTTATGAATATAATCTTTCCTATTAAAACATATAATATTTAACATCTGTTTCTGTTCTCTTATCCTGCTTACCTCCCTTCCCTATAAACTCACCGGTTGTCATTTGGGGGCCTCTAACTATGGGAGCCTGGGCTCTCTACTTTTTACATGCATATTAGTTCCCTGCTGGGGTTGGGATGTGGGATCGTCTTTTTCCCCCTCCTTCCCCTTTTCAAATAAGTATTCAGAAGAACCAAGCCTAATCTAATCTTGTCTAACATCTCCATAACATCAGGCATTATGAGATTATAATAAGGCATACATTTTTTAAAGCTGAGAGTAATCAACCACTGGATCAATTTACCAAGTGTTGAGGTGAATTCTCCATCAGGGACAATTTTCAAAAGATTGGATGTTTTTCTAAAAGATACACTCTAGGAATTATTTGGGGGAATTGCTAGGATTTCTGCTATACTGGAGGTCAGACTAGATGATCACAATGGTCCCTTCTGGCCTTAGAACCTATGAGATTACTACACTGGGTTTAAGTTCACTTAGTCTTACAATTTTCCACCATAGATGACCCTTCTCTAATTAATATACATTTTTCAATGTTTGTGAAAACTCTAAAGTCAAATTTACTTCAGAGAAGATCTGAGTCTCCTGCTATTTTGTTATTAAATTTGTTTATAATATAAATTGCAACATTAATATTAACTATACTGTTATACCCATTAACTACACTGTATCCACAATGTAAAATAACCTGCATCCTCTACAGCCCAACTCAATTTAACTCTCTCTCATCATCATTATAATTATATGGAGATAATATCCATTGTTTATTATAGTATCTTAGCCCATATACTGATCTTGTTCTTCTGGATCTGGACTATTTCTCTGCTCCCATGCCTGTCTTGTTGTCTTGCTAATACATCTGTTCTGGGCCTTTTTTCATCTCACTGATTCCCAGCGATTTCTTGGTGGCCCACAGGACCAACACCTTTGATCCCATTCGGATTGTTCTTGAGCTGACTCCCCTATTCTCGTGTCCATAAGTATCTGTTGCCCTTCTTTTGAATCTGAAATAGACATACATGTCCTTCCATTTAAAGGACAGACTAAATGTGAACGTTCATTTATACATCATGTTGTTCTTTCTAAGAATTGGTGATCACCTGGTATAGTTCTCTTTGTTTTCTAATGATTAAGGTTGCTACATTTGGGAAAATATATATGGGCTCATTAAGAATCATCATTTGTTCAGCTCTCTCCCTCACTGCCCTCATTATTTTATCCTTATTTTGATAGCAGTACAGATGGACAATTAAATTCTCTTGGTCTAGAGCAGGGATTGCAACCTTTGGTACATGGCCCATCAGGGAAATCCACTGGCAGGCCGGGACAGTTTGTTTACCTATTTGGATTATTTCATCTAGATTGGTAATTCTATCCAATTGCTTGTTTAATCCAGTTTCCACATCTGATAATTTTCCCATTAATCTAATTTTCATTTTTTGTGTTTTTACGATAAGCTTCATCTCCTTATCTATCTTTTTGATTTCTAACCATAGGTCCTTCAGGTTACCTTTAGTGATGGTCTTTCTGCACTTGCCACTGAAGTTTTTTTGCTTATAGGGGAATTACTCTCTTTTGTGGCTGTCTTTGTTTCTTGGTGTAAGGCAGAGGGGGAGATCGTTTTACTAGATGATTTCTTTCCTTTCCCAGACATCTAGATCTTCCTGTCTTTCCTCCTTGCTTGTCACACCTGTCACAGGTCAGAGCAACAGAACCTGTATTTCCACTCCATGGTCTCCCAAGACACCTTAAAGGTTTATGGCTCACAGTCATCAACTTTCTAGGGAGGAGGCCCATGTCTGTCTCTCTCTCCTGACCGGGGTTTTTCCAGGCTGCACAGTTCCCAAAATGGGATATTCCCAGGAAGCCAGACTGCCTAAACTCACCAGCATCCTTGCTTTGCTTGCTCTACAGAGAAATTTGCCAGCAATTACAAGTTACCACACAGCTCTTTCTAAGCAAGCACGTTTATTCTTAAGATGAAAGCATTACACACAAAACATTAAAAACAATAAAGAACCTACACACATGCTAAAAAGCTTACCAGAGGTCACCCCAACACCAACCTCTGGCTCTGGTAAGTGTTAATCCTTCAAAACTCACAACTGGGTTTTCCCCCACAGTTACAAGTTCATAACTGCCTCAGATTCAGAACCAGAACACAGACTGGGCCTGTCAGCCTGTTTCATTATACATTCAATCTCCCAAAATAGATAATCAGCAGACACATACCTCAGGCAGGGCTGGCTCTACCGTTTTTGCCACCCCAAGCAGTGAAAAAACCTGGCATCGCCGAATTGCCGCCGCGGACGGCAGGGGAGAGAGAAGCTGCCGCCAAATTGCGGCCACGGCCGGCGGAATGGAGAAGCTGCCGCCGAATTGCTGCTGCCGCGGAAACTCTGCCGCCCCTTTCTGAGTGCTGCCCCAAGCACCTGCTTAGAACACTGGTGCCTGGAGCCCGCCCTGACCTCAGGACATCGCTTCAAAAGGCTAGGTTTTTGTATAACTGGAGATGAGGAATGTGTATTAACCTGTCCCTTGGCATTTTCCAGGAAGTCCACTGCACACATTGTTCCACATGTACATTCTTGTCTGACATTTTCAGTACAATCCTTTGAACTCCCACACCTCACATCACATCTCCCTCCAGAGGGCAGTTCCAACCCACAACAACACATAAACTTAGCATTTAATACAATGGACCCCAGAGTTACTTAAACTTATTTCTGCAAGGTCTAGCAAGGATATGCAGGAAATTGCCATATCTGTCACATCTCTCCCCTAAATAAGTGGATGTAACTAGCATGCTTGACTGCCATCCTAGGGGAACCCTCAGATTTATTCCCTAGATGGTGTTTAAGCAGTTAACCTTCATAATTTTATATTTCAACTATGCATATGCTAACTATTCTACTACCAAGTTAACATACATCCTTCAAAAATCGTAATCATTAAACAACCAGTACAATTTCTCCACTTAGAACCTACGGGTCTCTCAGACACCCTTACCCTTAATTGCTCCAAAACCTTTGGGTGAACTTGACACCTGGTCCTCCCATCTGGTGCCCAAAGAGTGTGTGCAGTGTCCCCTTGTCCCTTGCCCCAGTGGAGTGTGAGGTCACCCCCATCCCCAGGAGCATTACAGTGTGTTGATCCCTCACCACACTGGGGTGGCCTTTCATTCCCCACACACTGAGCCAAGGTGAGCAGAATTTCCTGTCCTATCCAGTTCAGGGTCCTTTATATTCTCACAGACCAAGAGGTCATCAGAGTCTGCAGAAGTAGTTCCCGCTCCTTACTGCCTGTAATTATCTTTGTCATCTCCCAAGCAGCTGTCATAAACTTTACTGGAGCGGGTGTTAGACTGATACTATTGGAAATAGCATGCATTGTTTCTTCCTGCCCGCCTCCTGTTCATAAATTGTAAACTCTTCCTGAAAGCGAAAAAGGAAAGTGTTAACAGACACGGAAACAACACAATTATAATTGAATTTTCCTTTTCTACATATAAGGCCAATCAAATTTATATTGACAATATCTATTTTACATAGTAAGTGACACCAGTCAGTCAGCCACACTTTGAAACAAAACACTATTCAATAAGAATATGACCCTCCACCCAATTACTGTCAAAAATGATTGAGTGTAACAACTTATGAACCATATTTCAATATGATCTTCTAGAAAAAGGTTAGAATTATAATTCTTTCTTCTTCTGTCAAAAAAAAAGACATCAAGAGCACAGTGGATATTTCAGCTTTTCCTAATTACAATAGCACTGTGAGACATCATTATAAAAAAGAAAATATGATACATTAGCATAAACAGTAAGCTGGAGAAAATTTAAAACAAGTGTAAATGAATTAAAAAAATGTTAAAAAACAATACAGCACCTGTAGCACTAGGTTATACCCAAGGTCAACAATACTAGCTCTTTATCAGTATATACAAACTAATTATTTAGCTGAAACACAAAATGTAGCTTCCACCAACATCTTTCATTGCTAAATCAAGAGCTGTCAATCTGCACCACTTGTTTGTGTGGTCTCATTAGAGCACATTGCTTCAATCTGAACATGCATAGCAAAGAATGCAGAGAGCATATCTGTATCTACTTAACCTTCATCAACCAACATTCATGCACCCTCATTAATTATTTTTCATCTCACTTTCAAGCATGACATGGCTCATACCAGAAAAATAACTTGCTGATAATTGTTCAAGACAACAGCTGGACAGGCATAGCGCAGAGGTGAACTTTCTCATAGATTACAGGGTGCGTCAGCGCATTACAATTAGTTTAAAAAGTCATCTGCCCGTGTTCAACGGCTTTGAAAAGAAGAAAAAAATTTCATTAGCAGCCAAAGCAATCTTATCATATTTTAAGCCTTAATGACCCATTGCATTATATTCTCTCACATTACAATTTATCCATTTTGAACAGACCAGATGACAAACATTCATAGACTTGATCTCAAAACTCAGTACAAGATGCAATATTTCTGAAGTGGTGTCATCTGGTATAAACTAAGCAAAGTTCAGCCTTGCCATTCAAGATCACCTAATTTAGAGACTACTAAAAGAGTAAGAGCAATTTATACATCTTCCAAGTTACAATTTATCTTTATAGGTCTCCCTAATAATACCATTACTGAGATTCCTTTGAAAGAAAATTTAATGTCATGTTTAAATGGGACACCCAATATGGGAATTCAGGTCATCAGTATGCACAATGAAGATACTGCAAGACAATAAAATACTGCACTGGTTCATCTTATCCCACACAACCTCTCAAGATGAGGGCAACTATATATTCATAGCATTTAATACAATACATTGGGAAGCAGGGAGGTATTTTCTTTTAACACAGAGCTTCCACTACAGAAACAAATAAAGAATATAATTGATATGTCTGAGAAAGGCAGAAAGAGTCACTGGAAAATTAAGCAAGTACCTCCCTGTCTGTATAGTGACCAGCATAATGGAGCCCCAATCCCGATTGTTGCTACTGTAATAATACGCTAAAACTAATAAAGGCCGTCAACTTACTCAAGTGCTTAAGTTCTGAATTTTGGTAATATAGAAAATAAAGTTATAAAAATGTTTTTAGATATTTACTTCTATTGACAAAAAAGACTTATTTAGATATCTAGGATTTCAACAATTTATTAAATACCTACTAGCTAAAAGATTTAATATACTAGCCAGAGGTAGAAACAAAAGATAGGAATTTGGGCAGCAGAGTGGGGAATCCTACAAGAGCTCCCAGGCCATTGCCCTGGCAAAGCAACCTGACCCTTTCCCCCACAACCCTCAGCTGGCCGGAAGGGGGAAAAAAGTAATGCAATTTCTACTGTAGTAATGTCACAACGCCGGTTTTGGTGACTCCATCACATCTGGCTAGAGCAGTTCTAATAAATCTAAGATCCATCAGCCCCCCAGTGCCCTCAAGCTTGCTGCAAGGCGCTTTGCTTCTCTCCTCAAAAGCAACATAACACGAAGAGCCATGGATGGGTTACATTTCCACTAACTGCACCTATTATCTAGTTTCCTGGATATGAAGGGGAGCAACGTGGCAGGGACACAAGGGGGTCTCCACTATCTCTCCCCTAACTTTTGGTCTTTGGGTCTTTTCCTATGAATAATTACAGCATATGCGCATTGTTTTCCCAAATTCTAAAAAATCTTGTTAATTGTCTATGGTGTGCAAATCTAGGAGGCAGCAAAAGAGGAACTGGCACTGTTTCCAGATTCAGGAGAAAACAGAATCGCTTTATATTTTGTTCACAGTTGTCATGTCACCTTCAGAACCATAAAGGGTAGAAATGTGTTTTTTGTTGTTCGACAAAAGCTTAAAATTCTGCTGAAATTGATAGCTAAGGCCTCCATGTTTGCTGCAGGAAAGCATCTCACATACAAAATTGTGAATGGATTTTTCAAGTTGTATAGTTATGAAATGCTATAATATAGCTTTATTCTAGTGAAAAAAGGAAGAAAGCTCAGTGACCAAAGAAAGCCTATATAAGAGAACATACTATATTTCCCAACACTGAGTCTGGCTGGGAATGAACAAAATTTCTGGCTGCAAAAGTTATGTCTAATAATATTTAATAAACACTCTGTCCATCCCCAGCTACTTTTCTTTAAGCAAAGCTACCATGCTATACTACAGTAATGATCCAACGCACCATATCTTACAAGAGGAAATACTGCTTTGTTTCGGGCAATTATAGGAGATCTATATTTTAGATGATTATTGATTTTCTTAACTAACTGAACTCCAAAAATCCCACTATTCAGGTACTGTAGGTAAAGGCAGTGTGGGGAGCATTTCACCCACCAGTGGACTTCAGCCATTTGTGGAGCCAGCACATTAGCACATATCAACACTACACAGCAGTGTATGCCAATGATAACGAATACAGAGAATCCTGTGAAAGAGATCACTGTTATTTTTAGACAACGTCCTTACTTAAAAGCACTTTTAAGTCCCACTTCAAAGCATCCCCAAACATGCTGAATACAATTCTGCTATGCCTTTATCAAGCAACAGATCTCTCCCAGTCGTTAGTGAGTTCATTTAAGATATACTACAGTGAAACTTATCTAACTACTGCAGAAAGAATGTACGTAGACAGAAAGTAAAAAGAAAAGGAATACTTGTGGCACCTTAGAGACTAACCAATTTATTTGAGCTGTAGCTCACGAAAGCTTATGCTCAAATAAATTGGTTAGTCTCTAAGGTGCCACAAGTACTCCTTTTCTTTTTGCAAATACAGACTAACACGGCTGCTACTCTGAGACAGAAAGTAGTTACCCATCTTTGACACCAAGTAAGAGGACTGTGTCAAACTTATTTTTTTTTTTTATTTTTATAAGTCTGTCTCTCTCAAACAGATTTTAATAAAATGCTTAACAACAATACAAGCAAAAAAAAGTTTATTTTATAAACCCACAACACTATTACAGCTACTCACTCCTTCGAGTGTGAAGACAGACCAAAGATTTGGCTATGGGCAGAAAGCTAAGACCATCCCTTCCTGAAATCCTGCAGATTGATAGCTTCCAAAGCTGCAACTATTCTAGTTAGAAACATACGCTTCCAAACAAACTTTATAAACACTGATCATGGTAAGGACACTTTAAGCATTCAGGAAATATCCCAGATTTTTAAGCACTTCTATCAACGGTGGGAGTTAAGCCAATTTAATATAGAATACATATTTTAATTTTGAAAATCTAAGGTAAAATATTCTTCCTGAGTCTGACTGACTGTATGACAAGATAGATAAAAGAAAATTTACAGACAAGGCCTAATTTTCATTTCTCACGTCCAACAGTCTAAACTGTGTGATGCACAAAGCAATACACATCCCTTGGGAGGGAGGGAAAATTCTAACTACATGCAATGAGAAGCGATCCAGATTATTGCTGAAGCAGCAATTTCTGTAACACATTGGTGGGCAACCTGCGGCCCATCAGGGAATCCGATTGAGGACCCAAGACATTTTGCTGATGTTGACTGCCCGCAGGCATGGCCCACCGCAGCTTCCAGGGACGCAGTTCACTGTTCCTGGCCAATGGGAGCTGCGGGAAGTGGCGGGCCACAGGGCGACAGGACGACCACAGTTTTCTGTTGTTTTTTTGGGGGGAAAGGGGGGTGCTCAGGATTGGCACCACAAACAGAGATGAGGCATGGGGGGGGCACAGGGGGTTATGTGCTCCCCCCCCCCCCGCCCAATTTCTGCAAGTGCAGAGCTGCCCAGCTGCAGGAGGCTGCGTCTCAGCTCCACTAAGTGCAGCTGAATGCCGCCTCCTTGGTCCTAGTGCCAGTAGTTGTCTCCTTCTGTGTGTGCTGGGAGCCTTCCTGTTTTCTGTATAACAGTGAATGCCCACGGTGGGGCTGGAGAAATGACGGGGTGAGGGGAAGAGGCAGTGGGGAAGGAAAGGGGGTGGAATGGGACAGGAGGAGGGGAATGAGTGAGTGAGGGGAGGAGGATGGGAGGGGAGGGGAAAGAAAAGGGAATAGGGGAATCATGGTGGGAATCGGCAGCCTGGCATGTGGCGTCCCCTCAGCAGCAGCTAGGGCTCCCCCGCTAAGCAGGTCCATCAAACCCTAACCCTGACAAACCCTACCCCTGGACTCCCCGACGAGCTCCCAACACTCAGATCCCTACCCCACTGATCCCCAACCATCTGCACCTGGCCATCAAGCCCCACTCCCCCAGCCCCCGGATCTCCCCACTGAACCACCACATGGCCAGACTCCCCCTGCTCAGACCCAACCACCTTCACCTGGATCCCCTGTAGAGTCCCATTGCCCCTGCACCCAGAATCCTCCAACAAGCCCCTGTGCATCCAGATTTCCCACTGAGCCGCCTGTACCCAGATTTCCCAAGATAAAAAGCTCTCACCCCACACCTGGATCCCCCCACGCTAAGTCCCTCCACACTTGGATCCTGCTTGGCTGAGCCTGCCTGCCCACCCACCCACACCTGGTGCGCCTGGCACAGAGCGGCAGGGCCCTAGGGTGTTTCTGTGGCAGGACCAGCCCTTGCACTGTGTCAGGTGCAGCCTCACTGCATAGTCCCTGTACCAGCAGAGGTGGGGGACTTCAGGGTGATCTATCACCTCAGTGCAGCCAGTAGCCTGTGCTCTCCACTGCCCTGCTGGAGCCACATTTATTTATTGACAAATAAAATTTGCAGTATTTTAAAATATTGTGTGCTTAATTTTTTTTTTTTTTTGAGTGCAGAATTCCTTCGGGAGTAATAATAGCTTCAGACTTTACGTTGCTGCCTTCAGCTTTTTATTATTATGCAATGTTCATATTTGGTGGCCATAGCCCCTCAAATCATGTCCCCCACTTTGTTAGGCACTATACAAATACAAAGGTAGACAGTGCCTGCATATCTTAAAGCCATATGGGAAAGATGGCTAAAAGTGGGAGTTCGCCTTGCACAGTGCAGTAGTGGAAAGAGATACATTGAATAAAGGTTTCCAAAAGTTGATCCCCAGATAGACGAGTTTTTCCCTAACTGTACAATTTGCCAAAATAAACTTAATTCACTGCCATCTCAAAGCAAATCTTGGAAAGGAATGCTTTGTCTGCCATGTTTCCTGCTTGCAGAGGTAGGACATTCTGGGCAGAAGTCCATGAGCAGATTCTAGTAGCCATAAGGAGTATAGCTTTGATCCACTTTTTGGAGATGGGCAGTGAAAGGACGCACCGATTAGAAAGTTAATAGACCACACTTGACAGAGAAAGGAGAATTCTGTGTGTTAATGTCTTTGAATTTGAGGGTGAGTTGGAGGGGGTTATGTGTAACTTTTGAGATTACACACACAATATTTCTACTTATTCAAAATTATTTAAACAAAACTACTACAGGACATAGTTTATCCACACACAGTTGCTTTCTGTATTTTCTTTATGAATGCAAACGCAATTTTTAAAGCTTCCAAAATAATACAAGGGTTGTTCAACCTTTAAAATACTCCAACTCTTTCATTTGTTGTGCTTTAGCATACATACACACATTGGTTACACAAAACTACTGGCAGATAAAGCCTATGTTTTTGCCAGTGGATATTCAAAACTATCAGTGCATAAAACTGAGAACAACAAGTTAGGTCAAATATAGAAGGGACACAATTATTTCTGAATAATCAGCTCTAAAACTATATCTGAGAGGTTTAGGGGAAAATCTTATATCAAATGTTACAGCTATCCATAAAACACATACTATATTCTATAAAAATTCTGGTTTGAGAACCACCACCATAAAAAGCCTTTATTAGAAGAGCTGAATTTTAGGTTTATGAAAATGTTGCTTAGTAACAGGATTTAATATGGAGTGCTTTTCTGTAGCTCTCTACAGGTATATTTTAAAAGGTATGTTAATGATAAACCTAAAATAGATAAAGTTTAACTATTATAGGAGTTTTTAAAAAATACAGTATAATTAAGCACCATTACCTCTGACGCATACGAAACATCAGTTAAAACTAGAAGATTTTGTTAATGCAAGACAATTGAACTGACACTTCGCAACTTTAACATAGAAAAAAAATATCTTTCAGTTTCCACAACATTTCAGCACAGTACTTAACGGATATTTACACATGACCACAAAGCTACTGCTTGCAAATTGTGCAAAGTAACTATTAAAACAATAATTTATTAATCAGACCACTGCAAGATTTGATTGTAGTCTCTAACGAAGAACATAATATAAAAAAGTATTTAAAAAGTCCAACTACTGCAAGAAATATTAGGCACAGCAAAAGATTTAATAAATGTACTAACCTCTCGTTGCTATGGAGAAAGTAGATAGGAGCATGAAGCCAATATAGCATGCATAAATGTGAAAGAAAGTATTAGTCTGACTAGGTGCAGAACAAAAAGATGCTTTCCAGTATTTACACTGTGTAAGTACATCAAAAGGAAAAAATATCTGATCTATATTTAAGTAACTTTAACATAATTAAAAAAACATGGACACTTGTGTGGCTACAGCAGACAAATTTGGGAACCCAGAAGCTACAATACACAAAACATCTAGCTGATCAGAACAAATTTTATTTACGCATGACATAAACCAGTCAGTATGATGCTAGGCCTCAGTTTTCATTACCTTCAATTAGGTAAAGAGAAACTTTACTGATTCACAACATGGCTGCTTACACCCAATCATAAGCCATATACTACATTAACAATCACAAAGTTTTTAACCATTCTCAGCTGGTCCTTATGATCTAGTCTGACACAAATTGGTTCAAGTGTTTCCTTTGCAATTTAGCTTTGAATAGTATTAGGGACATCAAATGACCAGTTAAAACTGAAAAAAGTGAATAATTCTAAAATATCCACCTATATCAAATGCCTAAATAAGGAGAGGTTACTTACCTTACAGTAACTTGAGTTCAAGATTTCTGTCCCCCTGGGTGCGCCACCATAGGATGTGCATGTGTCCATATGATCTCTGCCTCTGTGTCTGACTGGTCCCCATGAGCAGCTCCTGATAACTCACCACCCCACCCCATTCAGACTGCAAAGTAGCATCCACATGCTTACACAAGCAATGCCTCAGGCATCAGATGAAAGGATAAAGGAAGGCCCAAGCCCGCCGCCATTCAGTTCCTTCTTAACGACAGAGCCAGAGACTCCATAGCAGAGGGGACAGGGGGTAGATGGAGCACCCACAAGGACTAAACATCTCGAAGAACTCAAGTTACTGAAAGGTAAGTAATCTCTTCTTCTTTGAGTATATGTCCTTATGGGTGCTACACCATAGGAGACTTCCAAGCAGTAACTCAGTGAGGAGGTGGGTTCTGAGGAGGTAAATCCAGGACTGTTCGAAGGACTGCACCACCAAAGGCAATGTAATCTCTGAAAGCTGTCAAGATGGTGTAATCCTTAGCAAAAGTATGGATAGAAAACTATGTTGCAGTTCTACAGATTTCTGTTATGGGAATGTCCTTCAGTAGAGCTAGAGATGTGGACTGAGCTTTAGTGGAATGTGCTGTTATTTTGTGAAGGGGCTGCACACCAGCAGTTTTTATAGCAGGTCAAGATGCAACCCGAAATCCACAGAAAATCAGTTGGCCTGTCATCCTTTCTGCAAATAACACAAAATAGCTTGGGACAGGCCCAAAAAGTCTTAGTTCTGTGCGTAGAGAAGGAAAGGGCCCTTCTGACTTCCACTGAAGGGAAGCTAGATTGCTCTCTGGAAGCATGAGGTTTGGGTAAAACACTGGCAGGCAAATCTCCTCATTAACATGATATTCTGAGGAGCCTTTTGGGGGGAAGCAAGGATGGGGATGTAGTAGAACTTTGTCTTTATAAAAGATGGTGTATGATCAATCAGCCATAATTGCCCCCAGCTCTCCCCAATTTTGCTGAAGTGATGGCAATGAGGAACAAAGTTCTGAGGGAGAGACGGAGGAAAAACCAGATAGCCATCAGTTTGAAAGAGGGAGTTTCCAGAGCATTAAGAACCATGCTGAGATCTCCCTAGAAGGCTGGGTTCTAAACAGGAGGAAACAAGCTGTATAAGCCCTTGAGGAATCTTGCCACAAAAGGATGGGCAAAAACTAAGAAGCCTGGATGAGTAAGTGAAAAGCTGTGATGGCGGCCAAATGTACTCTGATAGAGCTCGTTGACAGACCTTGTATCTTAATTCCAGTAGGTAGCCCAATATCTTGGAAAGCAAAAGTTCTGAGACTTGGGAGGATGGAAGAGCGTGCCACGACTGAAGCATTACCACTTTTGGAGATAAGTCTTGTAGGTAATGGGCTTACCATTGGATAAAAGGATTGACAATTCCATCAGAACAGTTTAATTCATGCTTGACAGCCAATGAGGAGCCATGCTCTGAGATTCAGGGAGGAAGGAGTGGGATGGATGAGTGTTCTTGAGGGTCTGTGTCAACAGATCCTCAGTCACAGGAAATTGGAAGGGTGTTACCCCGAAAGGTGGATGAAGTTTGAGAACCACACACCTATCTTGGTCAGCCCAGTTTGAGAAGGGTTTTGAGGATTAGTTGTGGAGGTCACTAAGCATAAAGAAAGGAACGGGGCCATGGTGTTACCAGGTCATTCCCAAGAGAATTATGGCCATAACCTCCCCTGGATCAAAGCAGGCGACAGTTCATATTGTTCTTCATGGCAACAAAATCTACGCTGGGTAGACCCCAGGTCTGGCAGATACTGTGGAAGATTAAGTGTTTGAGCTCCCTTTCATGGTCTTGCCAGATGTGTCTGAACAGAGAGCCTGTGATTGTATTCTGGAGCCCTAATAGCTAATTGATATCTCTACCGAATGGGAAATACACCACTTCCAGAGCCTTAGCACTCTCTGTATACAGGATAGGATCATGCTTCACCTTGACGGTTGATATAATACCTGTTGTCCAGCATTACTCTGATTGAGTGACCTTGTATGTCATGAAGGAAGTGCTGGCAAGCATATCATACCGCTCTTAGCTCCAAACATTGACATGGAGTACCAATTCGTGCAGAGACCATTTGCCCTCAGCTGTGTTTTCCTGTAAGTGAGCTCTGCATCCCAACAGAAAAGTATCTGTTGTGAAGATCTTTGATAATGCAGGATGCAAAAACTGGGTTCCTAAACAGTCCTCCATTGGGTCCTTCCTAAGAAAGTCTAACACCTTTTGAGGTAGTGTGACATGTTTGAAGGCTGAGCCTGCTTGGGATATACCGTATATATTTGTTCATTAGCCTGTTTATAAGCCAACCCCCCAAGATGGATAGGTAAAAACTCTATCACCCTTTCATAAGCTGACCCTATATTTCAGGGGTTGGCAAACTTTGGCTCCCGGCCAGTTAGGGTAAGCCGCTGGCAGGTTGGGACGTTTTGTTTACCTGGAGCGTTCAAAGACAGGGAGCCCCTTAGCTCCCTGTGGCCGTGGCTCGCCGTTCCCAGCCAATGACCCAACGAAAATGTATTAGATATTCAATTCAATGATTTATAGAGTTTAAAATCATCAGATTTTGGTGTAGACCTGTTTATAAGGCAACCCCTGCTCTTTGATGCGTCACTTTTTTACCAAAAGTTTTCAACTTATGAACAAGTATATATGGTATTCTGTTCTTAGCCACATTTGGAAGCATGTGAGATGTATCAACATGTGGAGAGACATATTACCAGCTATAAGCAAGCCTTTACAGTTGTTTGTGGGCTGAATTGTAGTTCTGAGATTAGATTGAAGAGGGTGGAAAATCTCTCCTTGGATAGATAGGCTTTTGCTGTTGTGGAGTCTAAAGTGGCTCCTATGAAGTCTATTCTTTATACTGAAGTTAGTATGTATTTCCTGTGATTGACAAGACGACCAAGTTTGGAATAAAGTTAATGCCTTGGCCATTGCTGACTGGACTTCTTGAGGTGACCAGTTTCTGAGAAGCCAGTCATACAAGTATGGTATTACTAAGATCTCCCACTGACAGAGGTGAGCTGCTACCACCAAGAAGATCTTTGTAAACACCTCAGAGCCAGGCAAAGACCAAAGGGGAGAAACAGATATTGATAGTTATCTGTTCCTCTTACAAAGCGTACAAAACGTTTGTGGGAGGGGTGGATGGCTCCATGACAATAGGCATAGAATCATAGAATATCAGGGTTGGAAGGGACCTCAGAGGTCATCTAGTCCAACCCCCTGCTCAAAGCAGGACCAATCCCCAATTAAATCATCCCAGCCAGGGATTTGTCAAGCCTGACCTTAAAAACTTCTAAGGAAGGAGATTCTACCACCTCCCTACGTAACGCATCCCAGTGTTTCACCACACTCCTAGTGAAAAAGTTTTTCCTAATATCCAACCTAAACCTCCCCCACTGCAACTTGAGACCATTACTCCTCGTTCTGTCCTCTTCTACCACTGAGAATAGTCTAGAACCATCCTCTCTGGAACCACCTCTCAGGTAGTTGAAAGCAGCTATCAAATCCTCCCTCATTCTTCTCTTCCACAGACTAAACAATCCCAGTTCCCTCAGCCTCTCCTCATAAGTCATGTGTTCCAGACCCCTAATCATTTTTGTTGCCCTTCGTTGGACTCTCTCCAATTTATCCACATCCTTCTTGTAGTGTGGGGCCCAAAACTGGACACAGTACTCCAGATGACGCCTCACCAATGTCGAATAGCGGGGGACGATCACGTCCCTCGATCTGCTCGCTCTGCCTCTACTTATACATCCCAAAATGCCATTGACCTTCTTGGCAACAAGGGCACACTGCTGACTCATATCCAGCTTCTCGTCCACTGTCACCCCTAGGTCCTTTTCTGCAGAACTGCTGCCTAGCCATTCGGTCCCTAGTCTGTAGCGGTGCATTGGATTCTTCCGTCCTAAGTGCAGGACCCTGCACTTATCCTTATTGAACCTCATCAGATTTCTTTTGGCCCAATCCTCCAATTTGTCTAGGTCCCTCTGTATCCTATCCCTGCCCTCCAGCGTATCTACCACTTCTCCTAGTTTAGTATCATCCGCAAATTTGCTGAGAGTGCAATCCACACCATCCTCCAGATCATTTATGAAGATATTGAACAAAACCGGCCTGAGGACCGACCCTTGGGGCACTCCACTTGATACCGGCTGCCAACTAGACATGGAGCCATTGATCACTACCCGTTGAGCCCGACAATCTAGCCAACTTTCTACCCACCTTATAGTGCATTCATCCAGCCCCATACTTCTTTAACTTGCTGACAAGAATACTGTGTGAGACCGTGTCAAAAGCTTTGCTCAAGTCAAGAAACAATACATCCACTGCTTTCCCTTCATCCACAGAACCAGTAATCATAGAAGGCGATTAGATTAGTCAGGCATGACCTTCCCTTGGTGAATCCATGCTGACTGTTCCTGATCAATTTCCTCTCATCTAAGTGCTTCAGGATTGATTCTTTGAGGACCTGCTCCATGATTTTTCCGGGGACTGAGGTGAGGCTGACTGGCCTGTAGTTCCCAGGATCCTCCCCCTTCCCTTTTTAAAGATGGGCACTACATTAGCCTTTTTCCAGTCACCTGGGACTTCCCCCATTCGCCACGAGTTTTCAAAGATAATGGCCAATGGCTCTGCAATCACAGCCGCCAATTCCTTTAGCACTCTTGGATGCAACTCGTCCGGCCCTATGGACTTGTGCTCGTCCAGCTTTTCTAAATAGTCCCTAACCACCTCTTTCTCCACAGAGGGCGGGCCATCTACTCCCCATGCTGTGATGCCCAGCGCAGCAGTCTGGGAGCTGACCTTGTTAGTGAAGACAGAGGCAAAAAAAGCATTGAGTACATTAGCTTTTTCCACATCCTCTGTCACTAGGTTGCCTCCCTCATTCAGTAAAGGGCACACACTTTCCTTGGCTTTCTTCTTGTTGCCAACATACCTGAAGAAACCCTTCTTGTTACTCTTGACATCTCTTGCTAGCTGCAGCTCCAGGTGCGATTTGGCCCTCCTGATTTCATTCTTACATGCCCGAGCAATATTTTTGTACTCTTCCCTGGTCATATGTCCAACCTTCCACTTCTTGTAAGCTTCTTTTTTATGTTTAAGATCCGCTAGGATTTCACCGTTAAGCCAAGCTGGTCGCCTGCCATATTTGCTATTCTTTCGACACATCGGGATGGTTTGTCCCTGTAACCTCAACAGGGATTCCTTGAAATACAGCCAGCTCTCCTGGACTCCTTTCCCCTTCATGTTAGTCCCTCAGGGGATCCTACCCATCCGTTCCCTGAGGGAGTCAAAGTCTGCTTTCCTGAAGTCCAGGGTCCGTATCCTGCTGCTTACCTTTCTTCCCTGTGTCAGGATCCTGAACTCAACCAACTCATGGTCACTGCCTCCCAAATTCCCATCCACTTTTGCTTCCCCCACTAATTCTTCCCGGTTTGTGAGCAGCAGGTCAAGAAAAGCTCCCCCCCTAGTTGGCTCCTCTAGCACTGGCACCAGGAAATTGTCCCCTACGTTTTCCAAAAACTTCCTGGATTGTCTATGCACCGCTGTATTGCTCTCCCAGCAGATATCAGGAAAATTAAAGTCACCCATGAGAACCAGGGCGTGCGATCTAGTAGCTTCTGCGAGTTGCCGGAAGAAAGCCTCATCCACCTCATCCCCCTGGTCCGGTGGTCTATAGCAGACTCCCACGACTACATCACTCTTGTTGCTCACACTTCTAAACTTAATCCAGAGACACTCAGGTTTTTCTGCAGTTTTGTACCGGAGCTCTGAGCAGTCATACTGCTCCCTTACATACAGTGCTACTCCCCCACCTTTTCTGCCCTGCCTGTCCTTCCTGAACAGTTAATAACCATCCATGACAGTACTCCAGTCACGTGAGTTATCCCACCAAGTCTCTGTTATTCCAATCACATCATAATTCCTTGACATCACCAGGACCTCCAGTTCTCCCTGCTTGTTTCCAAGGCTTTGTGCATTCATATATAAGCACTTGAGATAACCTGCTGATCGCCCCTCATTCTCAGTATGAGGCAGGAGCCCTCCCCTCACAGACGTTCCTGCCTGTGCTTCCTCCCGGTATCCCGCTTTCCCACTTACCTCAGGGCTTTGGTCTCCTTCCCCCGGTGAACCTAGTTTAAAGCCCTCCTCACTAGGTTAGCCAGCCTGCTCGCAAAGATGCTCTTCCCTCTCTTCGTAAGGTGGAGCCCGTCTCTGCCCAGCACTCCTCCTTCATGGAACACCATCCCATGGTCAAAGAATCCAAAGCCCTCTCTCTGACACCACCTGCGTAGGCATTCATTGACTTCCACGATTCGACAGTCCCTACCCAGGCCTTTTCCTTCCACGGGGAGGATGGACGAGAACACCACTTGCGCCTCAAACTCCTTTATCCTTCTTCCCAGAGCCACGTAGTCCGCAGTGATCCGCTCAAGGTCATTCTTGGCAGTGTCATTGGTGCCCACGTGGAGAAGCAGGAAGGGGTAGCGATCCGAGGGCTTGATGAGTCTCGGCAGTCTCTCCATCACATCGCGAATCTTAGCCCCTGGCAAGCAGCAGACTTCTCGGTTTTCCCGGTCAGGACGGCAGATAAATGACTCAGTCCCCCGGAGGAGAGAGTCCCCAACCACCACCACCCGCCTCCTTCTCTTGGGAGTGGTGGTCGTGGAACCCCCAACCTCAGGACAGTGCATCTCATGCCTTCCAACCAGCGGAGTCTCCTTCTGCTTTCTCCCCCCAGACGTATCATCTGGTCCACTCTCCGCAATGGTACCATGTGGAGAGAACATGAAAGCAGTTAGTTACCTGTGTCCGCGTTGCTGGAACCCGGACATTCCCCCTTCTTCTTCTGGAGGTCACATGTTGCCAAGCTTCTTCACTGGCCTCTTGGCCCCGCTGTGCAACCTGCTCTAAATCTTTAGAGCTTTGTGCCCGTAGAAGCATATCCTGACTTTTGTCCAGAAAATCCTCAGATTCTCGTATGCATCCTGTAGGTTGAGAGCAACAAACCAGTCTCCCACATCTAGAAATGGAATAATGGTAGCTAGTGTCACCATTCTGAAGTGTTTTGCTAGGACACAGTCGTTCAAATTCATAAGGTCAAGAATGGGTATCCACCCTCCATCTCTTCTGGAAACTAGAAAGTAATTGGAATAGAAACCTCTTCTGAAGAACTCCAGTGGAACCAGCTTTATTGCCCTCTGGAGGAAAAGAGACTGAACCCCTTATTTCATTAGTTCTTTGTGAGAAAGGTCCCTAAAGATGGATGGAGAGTGAAGGATAGAGTGGAAGCAAAATGAGTAGCCCACCTTGACAATTTCCAATATTCACTTGTTTGAGATAAGCAGTTTCCAGGCAAGTAGGTAGTAGGCAGCAGAGGATCTGGTAGAATAGGTTACTCAATGCCATCAAGCAAGGTGTCAAAACTGCCTCTTAGAAAGAGGGGAAAATTGAGTAGAAGCATGTGTACGAAGAGGGATGGGGGTCCCAGTTTTTGCTGTTTGAAATTTGTGAAGGGTTCCTGAGACTTAGAGAAGGTGTGCTGATGGTATAGGAATGGCCTGGATCTTTGAGCAGTTTGGGGATTTACTAAAGACCTTTTTCACTGAACGCACATTTATCGCCAGTGACCGCAACATTTTCCTGGCATCCTTCAGTGGGTGGATTAAAAAAAAAAAAATCTGTGTTCACAGAAGTGCTTGGGTCCTTCAAAAGGGAGATCCTCCACAATGTGTTCCATCTCTCTTGGAAGACCCGAGGATTGGAGCCAGAATGTACTTCTCATGACCTCAGCAGAGGCCATGTAACAAGAGACTGTTGGCAGACGTTAGCATGGAGGTTTTTGCAACTAATTGGCCCTCCAAGATGATAGACTGAAATTGATCTCTCTGCTATTGTAGCACGTATTCAGCAAAATGTAAATTCTGAGTATGTGGGAAAGTCATATTTCACCATCAAGGCCTGAAAACTGGCAATACAAAATTGAAGAGCAGCTGAACAGCTCTTCCCACTGAGTAAGTCCAGCCGCTCAGATTCTTTGTCCATTGGATAAAATCTAGAACAAGTTTGAGGGCTCCTTGTATTAGCTGCATCCACCACTACAGAGTTAGGATTGGGATGGGGGAAAAAATGTGCCATTGCTTTTGGTGGGATATAATTATTTTTATCTGCCCTCTTACCGGTGGGTGGAAATGTGGCAGGTGTTTGTCACAGGGTACATGTGGGAGATAGCATCGCCTCACTAATAGCCACAGAGATCTTTCTTTGGGGATTGATGTTCAGAATTCTCATCAGGGAATGTTGTGACTCTTGGACTTCCTCTACAAGGATTTGGCGACAGCCTGCCAGCTACTTCATGAGGTCCTGGAAGGTATTGCAATCAGTGTAAGAGGGTGGTGGTGGCGCCATTACTACTTTCTCCAGAGATGAAGAGGTCCTGACTAGAGAACCTCAGAACTCCTCAACCTGTGGTTCCGCTCCTCTTTTTTAATATCTGGTACCAATGAAGTGTACGGTAACCATGGCTGATATTGTACAAGTGGGTGTCAGCACTTTTTTCTAGGTATCCTATGGAATGGCCCCAAGGGTCGGAGAAACCCGACTTGGGACATGGATGGGAGAAGGGTACCCAATGATAATCCATCTCTGGACCTATGCTGTTTTGTAGGTTCCTAAAGATCCTCTTCATTAGAGGGACTCAGAAGTGCAGTCGTACAATGAAGACTGGAGACTTAGGAAAGTCTTAATTTTCAGCTGTCTCAGCGATACCGGGGAGGGGGCTTTGATAGATGTCCTCAACAGCAGAGACTCAGGCTCATTGGAAATTATAAGGTCCTCTGAATAATGAAATCTAGAAGGAGGTGGAGGGCTCGAATAGCCTAGTCGCAACTTGGGTCAGTAGTGGAGGTGGAAATGCTGACTAACGAGATGGAGTCTGCTGTGGTACCAAGGAGATTGCAGGGTCTTCTCCCACCTCAAAACTGTGGTAAAAGACTGGTGCTGCAGCATGTATGATAGCCCTGTACGTGTCACAGTGCAGCAAGGTATACAGCCGTTCTGCTGTGGTAGGTGTTGTGGTGATAGTGGGCTTGTCCATACAGGGCTTCTTATGCATTAAACAATGCCTCAGTACTATATTCAGTTGGAGTCTCAATGGTACCCTTCAAGGGACACAAGGTCTTCCAAGAGTGTCTCTTATGAAGTCACCGATCCCTTTTCTTCATTTCCATGGCTGGGGAGATGTGCTTTTTTTTTCTTCTATGAAGTCTTTATGTCCTGGGCCACAGACAAAGCTGCAACAGTGACTAAAGCAGTGCGTTGATGTTGATACTAATGTACCGGGGAGGTATAGAGGAGGAGGACCACCCCTATGGAGAAGGAGCACTTTCCATTAGCATGCATTTTAGTCTAGTCTCCCTTTTTTGGGCTTGTCTTTGAACCCAAGACAAACTTTATACTTTGAGGGGATGTGGGAGTCACTCAAACACTGCAGGCAACTCGAGTGTCTGCAACTGTGGAGAAAAAACCCATGCCAGGCTTGACAGGCTTAAATTCTGGGGTTTTAAGCAAAACAGACTGTGCTCCAGCACAAATGAAAGGTCCAAGAAAAGGAGAGAGACAGCACTCGACCCAAGATTTAAGAATCTGAAGTGCCATCCATAATCGGAGGGGGACAAGGTGTGGAGAATGCTTTCAGATGTCTTAAAAGAACAACACTCAGATGCAGAAACTAAAGAATCTGAACCACCAAAAATCAACCTTCAACCTTCTAAAGATGATGAAAATAAACGCGTCAATCCGCTCTGCTTTGCATCATTATCAAGCAGAACACGTCATCAGCATGACCGCATATATTCTGGAATGATGGTTGAAGCATGAAGGGACATATGAATCTTTAATGCATCCGGCATGTAAATATCTTGCGATGCCGGCTATAACAGTGCCATGCGAACACCTGTTCTCACTTTCAGGTGACATTGTAAACAAGATGTGGGCAGCATTATCTCCTGCAAATTGCAACCAAACTTGTTTGTCTGAGCAATTGTCTAAAAAGTAGGACTGAGTGGAATTGTAGGTTCTAAAGTTTGACTTTTTTTATTTTTGAATAGTTATTTTTTGTACATAATTCTACATTTGTAACTTCAACTTTCATTATAGAGAGATTACACTACAGTACTTGTATTAGATGAATTGAAATATACTATTTCTTTTGGTTTTTACAGTGCAAATATTTGTAATAAAAATATAAAGTGAGCACTGTACACTTTGTATTGTGTTATAATTTAAATCAATATAATTGAAAATGTAACAAACATCCAAAAATATTTAAATAAATGGTATTCTATTGTTTAACAGTATGATTAATTGAGATTATTTTTTTTTAAAATCGCTTGATAGCCCTAGTATATATGTGCTAAAAATCTAATAAAAATTGTTTTAAATAAAAGCACTCTTGCTTGCATCAATCATTATCAAACCAAAAAAACAAACGTATCACATTAATTTATTCCTAATACTGCCTTAAAAAAAAAAATTACCACTGCTTTGAGTTCTAAACCCTAAGTAACTCCTCCTCCCGCTGCTGCCCTGCTCCATTGCCACCTGCAGCCACCGCACTGCTCCTGCCCACCTGCCAAGGAGCCACTTCTGGCCAAACTGCTCAGTACCAGGAGCCTACCTCTTGATCTAATCCACAGAGCCAGGTGGTGGACTGATGTCGGGGTGTCCCTGTTCCCCTTCATCATGTGCTCATCTCTGTTGAGCTGGGGTGCAGGGGCAAGGAGCCAGTCTGTGCTGGTCGGTGCCAGTTTAAAAAAAAAAAAAACATTAACTAAACACATAACTTTAGACACTGTGCAGATGAATTAGATAGGTTTTTAGTGGAGTGAAAAATAATGGACTAAAATAGAGTAGATAATGGCAATAACACAGTGTGTTCGTTTGAGAAAGTAAGCAGATTTTATTTATCTCTACTTAAGTTAGTGTACACAGTATCATACTTGTGTTTCTGATATCTGTGTAAAGGCTCCAAAACTGACACCTTAAGGCTTGTGATTAGAAATATCTTGCTATATTATCTCCTGATTGTTCTAAACTTACATATAAACTTAAAAGTGGCTTAAATTGGTGTTTGTATGCATTTTTTCTCTTTCTTTATATAGGAATTAGATACAGTGCTCCTGTCTTCTAATTTCAAAGTTATCTGCAAAAAAACCTAGAGTTTTCAGGTGCCTAAATAGCCCCCAGAATCACGGTTGAAACTGTGTGTCGTCCAACCCCTCACCTCCAAATCTGAAATGGTGCACCTACACTTATGGCTTATTACACCAATCTGTAACCCACTAATCACCTCTTTTTCTCCAATGACTGCAGGGGTGTTAATGGGCCACTCTACCTTGAATGGTCAATTACAATTTGCGCTAATTATGTATGTTAAACAATCTGTTCCGTTTTGCATCATGCTGTGATGCTGGGAGTTTCTTTCCTAGACCTGAATAAGAGCTGTGTGTGGCTCAAAAGCTTGTCTCTCTCATCAACAGAAGTTAGGTCAATAAAAGATATCACCCCACCCACCTGGTCACTCTAAAAAACCCCTTTGACAGTTTAAAATTAAGTTTAAAAGAAAAAATTATTCAAGGATAGTCAAACAGCTGCCTTCACAAAATCTCTTTACTCTCCAGCAAGTAATACTAGACATCTAGCATACTGTATCCTAAGATAATTAACAGCCATCATCAATATCAGGCTTTCACAGTCTTTTTTCCACAAGGAGATGCTGCAAAAGAAATTTTGCAAACTGACTCAACTCCAAAGTCTTCAAAAGCCTGAAGGTTTCAGTTCATTTAATCATGGGAGTTAGAACTTCGAATTCTGTTGTCAGTGAGGCTTAATTTTCTGGTACTAGGATATATTTTCATCACAATCGAACATTATCAATTGACGTATCCTGGGTTCACTACATTTAAATGATATTTTCTGAATTGCTGAGAAATTACACACTGGGAGACTGTACTGATGGACCAAATCACCACCTAAAACTTCTTCTATTTGCCAAAGTGGGCTTTATTTTTTACCCTAATGTAGTTTCCTCTTTGGTATGGCAGGTCCTTATTATATTTAAAACATCTATCGAACTAGCACCTGTGATTCCCAATCATGAATCACAGCTTGGTTGTGTTAAGCGCTGTAGAAACACATGAGACAACTGACCCTGCCCCAAAGAGTTTACAACCTAAACATAAAACAAGAGACAAAAAGTGAACTCACAGCAAGGGCAGCACAGAGAAACAATGAGATAGTGTTTGTTAGTCTGATAAGCAGTCCTGTATGCACACTAGCTGCCTCACAGCTGTCAAGATGTTGGGGCAAAAGCCTATATTCCCAATTGGCTAAGGAGAGTAAAACGGCTATCAGAAGACGAGGTCAGACAGCTATATAAAACTGTTTATCAAAAGTAAAATTTGAAGACAAAAAGATTTGTATTAACTAGTTTGTTTAAGTTGAAGGAAATGGGATAAAGTAGTTTTCAAGTCTCCTGGTGAGGTCACGTGTTGGCATGACTCACTGAAAGTTCTACAAATAAAAAGAAATATTAATAATTAAAATCAACAAAAATATGTTGTGATAAATTTGATGGGATGAGGTTATCTCCCCTCTCTGTACATTATTTATATGGGAGTCACCAAAAAAGCCAAGTCTCAAGACTATCTAAACTTAATCTCTCCTCATCAAAAAGACAGTTAATATGACCTATAAAGCCTGTCAAACAGATAGTTTTCCCTCACTGTAGACTCTATACAGCTAAAGGGGAAATTGTTACTCAACTTTTGTGTTTCAAAACTTTTACTCTTTTTTCTTCTTTTTCTGTGGTTTAAAGGCTTTTGATGGTAGTTGATATTGTGGGACTAAACCAGTAGTAATTTGACACAAACAGCATACTATGATTAACTGCTTCACGTTGTAGCAGGAAACAATGGTTTTTGCTAACAACTTAACTCTTGTTCTACACTTTTTTCAACACAACAATCCTCAAACCTCTACCAACATATTCCCACTTCAGGAAGTCTGGAAGCTCCAGCACCATATTTGTACAGTATTGGTGGGTGGACTACGTTTAGTAACAGAGCTTTTCCCACTGTTGCATTCCGATCCTCTAAAGCATTGCCTTGCTTGAAACTTACTTGTCTCAAGATTTAAACAAAAACAAAACAAAAATAAGGAAATTCTTAAAGTTTCTTGAGTATTTGACAACAGCATAAACAACTGAATTTGCACAACTTTTTCCACATGTTGCTTACATGGGACTAGTAGCAAATTCACCACTGACTGGTAAGTCTTTACCCAATTTCCAGAACATATACTAGGTTATCTGGGGAAGGACTGTAAGTAATCTGAATACAAAATAGGAATGTTCCATAAAATTACATGGTGGCAGTAATGTAACTGAAGGCTGAAATTCTGTACCTCCTTCATAAGATTCAAAAATGACATTTTGTTTCTATCTTCACTGCATGGTGTATGATCCATAAAACTGATTCCTAGGTACTCTGCTATTTTTCCTCACCACATCGTATTGGCCATTTTCCCTCTAAAACCTTCTAAACTATGCCAATTCAGCAGAGGCAACTCAGCAGAACTTATGTCTTTTTTTTTTTTTTCCTGCCTTCGTGCATTCAGGAGTTAGAACAACATAACTTTTTGGAGGGCACTAAGGAAGAAAGAGACTCAGGTGTTCCAGGCTCAAGATTTAACAGCTCAAGACAACATCTCAAGCAGATGTCACAATTAGCAACACAATGATCTTAAATGCAGAACCTAGAGCAGAGGTGGGCAAATTACGGCCCAGGGGCCACATCCAGCCCACCGGACCCTCCTGCCCAGCCCCTAAGCTCCTGGCCCGGGAGGCTAGCCCCCGGTCCCTCCCCTGCTGTTCCCCCTCCCCCGCAGCCTCAGCTCACTGCGCCACCGGCGCAATGCTCTGAGCAGTGGAGCTGTGAGGTCCTGGGGCAGCGCAGCTGCAGAGCCCGGCCTGACCCAGCTCTGTGCTGCGCGGTGGCATGGCTGGCTCCAGCCAGGCAGCGCAGCTGTAGCGCTGCCAGCCACCAGTGCTCCAGGCAACACGGTACGGGTGCAGGGAACGGGGGAGGGGGGGTGTTGAATAGAGGGCAGGGGAGTTTGGGGGTGGGGGTGGTTGGGGGGGGTGTGGATAGGGGTCGGGGTGGTCAGAGGGCGGGGAGCAGGGGGTTGAATGGGGGCAGGGGTCCGGGGGGCAGTTAGGCGACAGGAATGGTTGGATGGGGCAGGGGTCAGGGGGGGCAGTCAGGAATTGGGGGGGGGGGGCTGGATGTGGTGGCGGGGGGAAGTCAGGGGCAGGGGTTCCGGGGGCGGTCAGGGAGAAGGGATGGTTGGGTGGGGCAGGGGTCCTGGGCGGGCCATCAGGAATGAGAGGAGGAGTTGGATGGGGCGGCAGGTGGCAGTCAGGGGTGGGGGTTCTAGGGGCGGTCAGGGGACAGGGAGCGAGGGTGGTGGATGGGACAGGGGTCCCGGGGGGGGGGCCACGCCCCCCTCCCCTAACCTGTTCTCCATACAATTTCCGAAACCCGATGCGACCCTCAGGCCAAAAGGTTTGCCTGGCCCTGACCTAGAGCTTGGGGACAGCTTATCACAGACATCTTCCATTACTTGAAGCAGCTGGACCACTTCACACTAACAGTCAATGCAAAAATAAATGCACATTCACAAAAAGCACCTGGCTAGACACCAAAAATGGAAATTATTTATTATTTCATTTGTCACTCTACCTCTTTCCCATTCTACAATAAAGTCCTTATCTTAAACATTAGACCTACTTGTTTGAGAAAGCAGAAAAGGAAAGAATTGTCCCTTTAAACTAGTGAAAATACATCACCTAGTTTATTTCCACCATATTTGACAAAGTCTCACAGCAAGAAAATAAAGAAAAATATATTGTCTATAACAAAGAAATCTGAGAAAGAATCCCTAAGAGGAAGGAGAAAAATGACTGAGGAAAAGGAAATGTATTACCAATAATTCACAGAAAGGGAAAAATCATACGTCTATTTTTTTCCTCTGAGTAATTCACAGGATTTTTGTTCTCAAGTACAAGACAATATGGAATCTATACTAGCTACCACTTTTTATTCTGTGACAACAGTAATAGCAGCCAACAAATGAAACTTCTTCTTTGGTCAGCACATGCCTCAAACTGCCACAACCTTAGTACCTGCAGTAGTATCTACAGAACAGAATTGTGCAAGAAGCAAAAACTCCAGCTAAAAGACAATGACACATTTCTAAAGTAAGAGACACAAAATGAGTTCCCTTGAACAAAATTGCCTCTGCCTCCCCCACCTTACCCACCCACCCCAAAAAACGGTATGTTAGGTAAAGTTGCAAAAGCACATATGTGACTTAGAAGCCTAGGTTTCCTTTTCAAAAATGCAAGTCAATGGGGTTTAGGCACCTAAATCCCTAAGACATTTTGAAAATCAGACTTAAGCATTTTTCAAAATGTAATTTGTAAACTATAAAAATAACCACAGGGGAACACCATTAATTTAAAAAATATTCCTCCAAATTCTATATGAAAGTGTGGCGGTGAGTTGAACTACATATTAGAATATCTTCAGAGAAGTAGAACTACAGGTGAATATTTTGTCGTCTTTAAAAAAAATGCCACTGGTACAGGATTCTCAGAGTGTGACTGACCTCATACTCAAAGGCAAGACCAAATGTAGGGCATTTTTCTCTCTTAGAAACATTTGCAAAATGTTTTATAACAACTTACTTAAGCAATTTTTGGATTAACGCTTTTTTTTAAAATTATTACATGACAGCTTACATCCAATTGAACAAAGTTAAAGGTTGATCAGCCCGTTAACTGTGATTAGAAAAGCTCATTAGAAATACTTAGTGAGTATTTAGATGTTTCAATACATGTGCTAAACAAAAGTTGATGCTATTTATAGGATATATATAATGTAAGTGTCTGAATTATTCGGTTATGAATTCCCATGATCATCATATTTATATGCTGAATTCTTGTACATTCAAGCCATAATCAGATTGCAACCAAAGGTAAATGAAGCATACTTTCATTTAGATTATATGCTTTAATATCCTCAAGACTATTCAGAAAAACTTTATTTAATGCACTTAATTTTGGCACTTCTAATAAAACAGCAGCACAATACATAGAATAATATTAATGCTCATTGACTGATTTTGTATCTGAACTCTAGGGACCTGGCGCAGCTCCCATTAAACTCAATAGCAAATATCCCATTAAAGACCCAGTCCTTCTACCACTAAAATCAATCTTGAAGACAAGCTACTTTGATTTTTTATTTAAAAAAAAAATAGAATTGTCAACTCAAGTAATCTAAGTCACGATATTTTTGTATGTCACAAAACGATGGAGAAAATATTTGTCCAGGACAATCTACCCTCAGTTTATCTGTACTACAGTATGCTATACTATATATTTTGCTAATCAATATTTATATGAAAATACCAGTTTCCTGGTATTATAAATTACAAATGAAGAAATACACACAGTGCCAGAAAATTCATTCAGAAAAAGAAATGATTACTAACTAGTTCGATAACTGTTGTTCTTCAAGACGAGCTGCACATCTCCATTCCAATTCAGGTGTATGCATGCCCAGTGCACAGGGATGCCAACTGTCTAATCGCACAAACCCAAACACCCTTCCCCCACCCCCTGCACCACTCCTTCTCCAAGGTCCCCCTCCCCCGCTCACTCCAGCCCCCCTCCCTCCATTGCTCGCTCTCCCCCATGCTCACTCACTTTCACAAGGCTGGGTTGAGGGATTTGGACTGAGGGACTCAGAGTGTGGGAGGGGGCTCCGGGCTGAGCCTGGGGCAGGGGGTTGGGATGTGGGAGGGTGTTCGGGATGCAGGCTCCAGCTGGGTAACGCTTATCTCGGTTGGCTCCTGGCAGAGGCAGCATGTCCAGCAGCAGCTCCTAGCTTCAGAGGCAGCCAGGCGGCTCTGTGTGCTGCCCCTGCATGCAGGCACTGCCCGCACAGCTCCTATTGGCTGCACGGTTCCCCATTCTTGGCAAATGGGAGCTGTGGAGTCTGCGCTCATGGCAGGTGGGAGGACAGTGCGCAGAAACCCCCTGGCCGCCTCTCCTCGAAGGAGCTGCTGCTGGACATGCCAGCTGCTTCCAGGAGCAGCACAGAGCCAGGGCAGGTAGAGATCCTGCCGTAGCCTTGCTGCACCATCATACTTTTAGCAGTCTAAAATCTCCCAGATTCTCTTCAGTAGCCTCTAGGAGATCAAGCCCAATACCAATAGATTCCTGGCCAATCCGTGAGGGTTGGAAACCCTACCAATGTAAAAAGAAAAGGAGTACTTGTGGCACCTTAGAGACTAACCAATTTATTTGAGCATAAGCTTTCGTGAGCTACAGCTCACTTCATCGGATGCATACTGTGGAAAGTGTAGAAGATCTTTTTATATACACACAAAGCATGAAAAAATACCTCCTCCCACCCCACTCTCCTGCTGGTAATAGCTTATCTAAAGTGATCACTCTCCTTACAATGTGTATGATAATCAAGTTGGGCCATTTCCAGCAAAAATCCAGGTTTTCTCACCCCCCCCCCCCCCCCGGCCACACACAGTGCGGGGGGGGGGGGGGGGGAGTGAGAAAACCTGGATTTGTGCTGGAAATGGCCCAACTTGATTATCATACACATTGTAAGGAGAGTGATCACTTTAGATAAGCTATTACCAGCAGGAGAGTGGGGTGGGAGGAGGTATTGTTTCATGCTTTGTGTGTATATAAAAAGATCTTCTACACTTTCCACAGTATGCATCCGATAAAATGAGCTGTAGCTCACGAAAGCTTATGCTCAAATAAATTGGTTATTCTCTAAGGTGCCACAAGTACTCCTTTTCTTTTTGCGAATACAGACTAACACGGCTGTTACTCTGAAACCTACCAATGTAGTACTTCCACCCTCTGCTGCCTCGCACTGCTACACAACAATATAAAGGACAGAACTGCCCTCAACCCCTTCACTTCCTTCTTACAAGACTGACTCCAATGTAGAAGGAAAGGAGAGTGGGTCACCTTAAGTGGAATAGACACGTGCAACACATCTCAAGCAATTGTAACGTAAGAGATTATTAAACTTTTTTCTTATTTGAATGACTGCACGTGGCCATTCCATTACAGGTGACTCACAAGCCATTTGATCTAGAGGTGGGACCTGAATACGGACTGAAGAACCACATTTCCAAATCCAACATTACCTGACTGCATAATGGGAGGCAAAGATATGCACTGAAGACCAAAGTTGCACCTCTACCCATGTCCAGAATAGGCACCTTGGCTTAAAATGCTATAGAGGCTATGAGAGATCTGGTTGGATGCAATAGCACCCTGTTTGGTGGCAGTATCATTGGCCATGTTGCAGCACAAACATATGCAATAATGATCCATGACAAGATTATTTGAAAAAAGACCTCAAGGCCCTTCATCCTGTCTGCAATTGCCACAAACAACTGCAAGGAGAATCTAAAATGGTTTAGTCCTGTCCAAGCCAAACACTAACACTCTCCTGACATCTGAAGTGTGGAGTTCTCTCTACATCCTTGTGAGCGTGAGGCTTCAAGAAGAAAGTGGTGAATATATTGCCTGACTAATGTGGAAATGAGACATCACTTTGATGAGAAACTTGGGATAAGGTATACCTTGTCCTTGCAGAAGACTGTATACAGAGGTCCAAATACTAAAGCACATAATTAACCAACTCTCCTGGCCGAGATGATTGCTACAAAGGCTACCTTCATTGAGAGATGGAGTAACAAACAGGTAGTTAACAGTTCCAAGGGAGGACACATTGGCTCTGTTAATATCAGGCTTAAGACCCAAAGGGGCATACGTTCCTCTACTTGGATATATAAGCAGTCCAGGACCTTCAAAAACCTAACTGACATGGGAGAAGAGAAAAGAGAGATTAACAGTCAAAGAGTGGGAAACCAAGGCAGCTGCCAGATTGCCCCCTGATGGAACTAACAGCATGACCTTGCTGATTCAGACCTAACAAATAGTCCAGCACATGTTGTATTGGAGCCTGGACTGGGGAAACTACTTTCAGTTGGGACCAGATGGAGACACACTTCCATTTCACCAGGTAAGAATAGTTAGTAAAACATTTTCTACTATTCTAGTGTATGTCCTGCATCCCGTTTGAACAGATCTCCTCCTGAGGCATTAACATAGATTCGAAGGGGGCGAATCTTAGCGAAGGGAGGACTAGGTTAAAGTCTCATTGGAAGGCTATACACAGAATGGGAGGGTATTTTCGCAGAAGACCCTTGCAGAACCATACCAATAATGGGTGGGTAAAGATTGAATAGCTGTCCACCAGTGGGGGAAAGGCACTAATAGCAGCTAATGGAACCGAGGGCCAGTCCCAAGACCTTCAGGTGAAGGAAATATTCCAAGAGTAGAGGATGCCCACTGCTTCAGGGACAAAGACCTGCCAGGTAGCCCAGGAAGTGAAAAACATCCATTTGGCTCATTATGAGCATCTTGTGGACACCTTCCTGCTGCTTGAGAGGACATCTCACACTGCAAGAGAACATTCCTGCACTAGTGGAGGTGTCCGTCCAAAAACCAAGCTGTCAGGTGAAGGGTGTGTGGATTGGAGTGTCTGAATCTCCCACTGCGTTGGGTCAGTAACTCTGAGAATGTCTGAAACATGAGTGGAGAGGAAAAGCGGGAGCCAAAATTGTTGAGTCCAGAAGGGGGAGATCAGGATAGTCGTTTTCTCCTGTGTAATCTTGTGGATCACTCGTGGTAGAAGGGGTAAGGGGAGGAAGGCATAATTCATGCAGTCTGACCAATTGAGGACTAAGGCAGCTTCTGTGATTGAGCTCCAGCTCCTCCCCTTGAATAATACTGGGTGCATTTGGTACTGTTGTGGGATGCGAAAAGATCCCGCATCAGGGTTCCCCATTGGCCAAAGATATCCACAATTACCGAGTTATGCAACTCACATTCACGGTCAGTTGCAAAGTTTCTGCTGAGAGGATCGGCAATCATATTCTGGGAGCCTGGTAGGTAGGCTGATGTCAAAAGAATATGGTGTGTGATGCACCATTTCCAAAGTCATATAGCTTCTGCAGACTGGGCTTGTCCCCGCCTTGATTGTTTATGTAGAACACAGTGGTGATGTTGTCGGACATGACAAGAACGTGTCAGTCCTGGATGGTTTGTAGGAACACCTGGCAAGCTTTGCGTTCTGCCTGGAGTTCCAATACATTTATGTACATCCTGGCCTCTCATGTTGTCCAGGTGCCTTCTGTCATGTAGTTGCCTATGTGAGTGCCCCAGCCCATGCGGGATGCGTCCTTTATGATTGTCACAGTGGGCAAGGATTGGAGGAAGGTCATCCTTGAGCAGACTCATAGTGGATTCATCCACCACTGGAGTGAGCAGAGAACTTCTGATGGCATGTGGAGCAGAGTGTGCATGGGTTGATGCCTGGGGGAGCAGACACTTTGTAGACAGAGTTGAAGGCAGCGCTGGTGTAGGCGAGCAAAGGACATGACGTATATGCAAGCCACCATGTGCCCCAAGAGAGAAAGGCAGATTTTGGCTGAAACCGAAGGGCTGGAAGACACCAAAGTGATTAATACCCTCATTGTCTGAAATCTCTCTCTTGGTAGATAAGCTCAGGCGGAAGCCACATCTATGCGAGCGCCTATGGACACCAGAGACTGTGTAGAGCATAAAGTTGATTTTTTTTGACATTGACACTTACCTCCAGGGAGGAGAGGAGTAGAAGCAGTTGGGATGTCAATTCCTGGGCCTCTTCTTTGGACTGTGCTGCTATCAGCCAATCATCCAGATATGGGGAAAAAAGGATCCTTTGACATCTGAGAAAACTTTAGTGAATACTTGCAGGGCAGTGGTGAGTTCTAACAGTAGGGCCCTGTATTGTAGATGCCGAGGCCCCACCTTGAACCTCAGCAACCTTCAGTGTGTCGGGTATATATCGATATGGAAGTAGGCATCTTGCATAGTGACAGTCGTAAACACATGCGTTTTTCTAAGCAGGGAATGACTGTTGCAAGCGTAGTCTTGCAAAATCTTGCTCTGGAAATCGAATTGTTGAAGCGTCGGAGACCCAATATCAGCCTCCATCCTCCAGTCTTTTTCCGGACTAGGAAGTAGCTCAAGTAGAACCCTGTTCCCAGAAAGGAGTCTGGGATTAGCTCCACAACTCCGCTGTCTAATAGGGAGTTGGCCTCGAGTTGAAGGCGGTCTTTGCGTAGGTGTTCCATGCATGTGGACTGAGGAGGGCAGCAAGATAGGGGCATCACCGTAAACTCTATGATGTAGCTGCTCCGGATGATATCTAGGACCCACTTGTCTGTAGCTAGGGCTTTCCATGCTGCCAGAAAGAGTTTGAAGCGGCCCTCAAAGGGGGTAGACAAAATGGGCATTGGAGTATGGAGTAGTTAACAGCTCTCTCAGGACACTCAGAAATACCATTTATATATGCTAGTAAAAGAATCTGAAGATGGAACACGACAACTATTGAGGGCAGTAAGAAGGAACTGAGGGAGGTCGGGAGTGGCTCTGCCCTTTATACCATCACACAATAGTACAAGGCAGCATACGCCACCCCAACAAGTACCACTGAAGGGTAAAAACTATGACAATAGTGCAATGGGCATTAGCACACCTGAAGTCCAATGGACACTTGCAATCACACAGAAGAAAAAGGCTTTTGATTTTACGGTTTAATTTTCTGATTTTTCTACAGCAGTGCATTTATATCCCAGTTTTTCACGCAATAAACAATAGTGGGGCGGGGGGAGAGATATAACCCTCTATATCCTCACAGACAGAGGTATGTTTGCCTCTTGAATCTAATCCTGTGAGGTGCTGATCATCCTCAGCTCCCACTGATTCTGCACCTTGCAGAGAACTCTCAGCAATGCACATAATCAAGCCCAATGTTTGTTTTTGGAACCAAATCAAAGTTTAAAGACATAAATTTGAAAGATCAGTTTTAAGAACTAGTGACAAAGGAAAATTGGATTCATAGATGTTTAAAGAACTAACAAGGAGCCAAAGTAAACTAAAATTTGACTATGTAATGATCTCATACAAGAAGAAATAAATTTTACCAAAATTGACAAAAAATTAAATATCTGCCAACAACACAGAAACTAAAAAAGAAAGAATAACCAACCACAAAGTAGACAGAATAAGTGAAAAAAATTGCATACAACACTGTTGCCTTCTGACACATGTCTCATTCTGACACAAGCATCACCCACATCTCAAGTATCAGATGTTTCAGGCCTCTGCAATTTTTCAAGTGGAGGAGAAATCAGTGACACAGTCTTGATCTATATCGAAGTGAAGTTTTTTTTCCTTATACCTAGGGCCCTACCAAATTCATGGCCATGAAAAACACATCACGGACCATGGAATCTGGTGTCCCCCCGTGAAATCTGGTCTTTTGTATGTTTTTACCCTATACTATATAGATTTCAGGGGGGAGACCAGAGTTTCTCAAATTGGGGGTCCTGACCCAAAAGGGACTTGCAAGGTTATTTTAGGGGCGGGTAACAGTATTGCCACCCATACTTCTGCGCTGACTTCAAAGCTGGACAGCTGGAGAGCGGCAGCTGTTGGCCTGGCGCCCAGCTCTGAAAGCTGTGTCCTGCCAGCAGTACAGAAGTAAAGGTGGCACCATTCTCCAGCTGCCCAGCTCTGAAGGCGGCGCTGCTGCCAACTGCAGCACAGAAGTAAGGGTAGCAGTACTGCAACGCCCCCAGAATAACCTTGTGACCGCCCCCGCCAACTCCTTTTTGTTATAACTCCTATAATTATAACATTGTAAAATTTCAGATTTAAATAGCTGAAATCATGACATTTATTAAATCCTATGACAGTGAAATTGACCAAAATAGACCGTGAATTTGGTAGGGCCCTCCTTATACCAGTCTACCTATTCAACAGTCCTGGAACACAGGTGATGAAATAGCATGCACAAAACCTCTTCTTTAAGAATCTCAGCCTATCAGTAGTGTCCGGTTCCCTCAAGAGACCTCTATCTCAAGAACTGACTCTAGGCAGAGACCAAAGCAAAAATGCAACTCCTCTGCTTCTTCTTCAGCTTCCTCTCCCTCGTCTCTATACAGAACATTGTACAACCAAAACATAGAACCACCATAAAACTATCTTCCCAAAACTGATCATTTGCTCCCATGTTAGGAAAAAGAATTTAGAAGTGTGTGTGTATAGCACCACCCAGCAATGCTTGCTATAACAGTATTCATAATGAGTTTCCAGTGTAAGTCATGGAGAACATGGATTTTTTTTTTTAAATCCAGATTTCTGTCCATTGTCAACAACCTCAACAACTTTTGTAAATATACCTAATTTATTGAACCCACAATTCTAAACCCACATTGTAAAATAGCTAATATATTCTTCTGAAATTGTTTTCAAACCACCTCAAGATTTGTTATGTTTTAATTTGTACTGTATCTTTCCCTTTTAATCATTTGATCCGTATTTTCAAGCTTATGCTTCACATTTGGCCTTTGGTAAAATCATAGCTATGGATAATAGCCAGAGGAAAGATTAAGATTTTCTGCAAAAACAGAAAGCAAATGCTGTAACTAGTAACAGCAGAATATCACACTATCTTATTTTCAAAAGCTACAGTTGAATAATCATTTGCTCACAATATATTTTTTTCAGCTGGAGTCACAATTTGGATTGTGCATCACCATTAAAGTTATAAATAAGCCATCTGCTTATATTCACATTGATTGGAAATGTGTTTGTGGTGAGCCAAAACATGAGATGATTGGAGATGAATAATTCCTTACCCTGTTCTTTCAAATAAAAACTAAGAGTGGCACAGAAAACCTAGTTAGTTTTAGTTTACACATGAATACAGTTCTCACTGAAGAAATACAACCAAAAACCGTAAAATATTCTGGACTATAATATACTAAAGCAGTCAGTTAAAAGGATGTCTACAAACTATAAACATGGTAATTACATCAAGGTAACATGTGCCTCATATAATCTGTAAGCACAGCAGGGACATACAGAAATGTAGCCCTTTGGAGATAGCTGGAATAAGTAACACAACTCCTCCCTGAAAATAACAGTACACTGGTCTTAAAATAGTACAAGGATTATTAGATGGGGTGGGATCTGAGTTACTACAGAGAATTCTTTCCTGGGTATCTGGCTGGTGAACCTTGCCCATATGCTCAGGGTTCAGCTGATCGCCATATTTGGGGTCGGGAAGGAATTTTCCTCCAGGGCAGATTGGAAGAGGCCCTGGAAGTTTTTCGCCTTCCTCTGTAGCATGGGGCACGGGTCACTTGCTGGAGGATTCTCTGCTCCTTGAAGTCTTTAAACCATGATTTGAGGACTTCAATACCTCAAACATAGGTGAGAGGTTTATTGCAGGAGTGGGAGGGTGAGATTCTGTGACCAGCGCTGTGCAGGAGGTCAGACTAGATGATCATAATGGTCCCTTCTGACCTTAATATCTATGAATCTACCAATCTATAACTAATTATGTAAATTCTAAGCACACTTAACACTGCTGTCATCATGAAGGCTCAAACTGTTTAACCATTACTTCACAGTCAATAAATCACTTAAAATATAGTGAAATATCTTAATTTATAAAATTTTGATTCTTCAATAGCTACAGGATGCTTCTAAATCACAATAAATTTTTGCGGTTAGTTCATAGTTCAGGTGCCTAGCAATAAAAACATTCAACAACATAAATATAATGCGTTTCTGTAATATGAAACCAATAGATACAAGGGACTAAGAAATATAAACCAATATTTTAAAAAAGATGTATTAAAACCACTGGATTTTCATATACTGGATACCAATTGTTAATTTTATTAGAAGTATGAGCATAAGGTTTGAGCTGAATTTTCTACAAAGAAAAAACTTACATTTCAAAGCAAGTATTTATATCTTTCACTGAATACGTTATATTACTTCAGGAATATTACAAAAATACTATGGATTTTACTAAGAAATTTATAGTATTTATTAGATTGTATATTATCTTACATCAAATCAGTAACTACTATGAAGCAACACAGATTATTTACTGTACTATGGGACACTCTTGTGGTATATGAAGGAATGAAGTGATTGGCCAGCAGCAGATAGCGTTCAAAGCAAGTTAGGATCCATCCCAAATAAAGATATGTTTACAGATTAAAATAATTAAAGATGTTAAATTCAAAAAACTCATCAGGAAAGAATTTGTATAATTTAACTTAACTACATACCGTATCACACTTATATTCAATATTCATAAGAAACAGGACTTAACTATGGACATTCCGAAAGAAAATGCCCAATCATCTCTAGTTGAAAAGATTTTTAAGAATCATTGCCAAATAATAAAGATGAGTTTTTCACAGTATCATTGTAAATTCTTAAGCGTCTTGTATTGCCAAAAGATACACATTTCTGTGCTAAGAGATAACTGTCATTCCAATATTACAAGGAAACTGTTACATCAGAATGACAATGAAAAGGCAATTTTAAATTGTCTATTAAATAGTGAGTCTCTTAATGTGAATGCATTTGAAACTCTGTCCAGAAAGAAGAAACCTTCACACATTCAGTAATTTCGGCATGTTATATTACTGTTCTAATACAGTCAAGGTTTCCTGGACACAAGTACATTCAAATCTTTATTGCATTTGCAACTTTGGGCCTAAAACTGGCATGAAACCTATTCAAGAGATTATGAAGAATCAAAACGAATAAGTGATTGAATAATTCCAACATGCAATTATTGTGACATGGTATATTTAATCAAACCAGTTGCAAAGCAGGGAAAGCCCAAGAAACCATCCCCATTGCACTTCCTGTAGAGTAAGAGTGGCAAGTAAATGTACCTTCCTCCACTCTGGTACCTAAGAGGCAGAAGCCCTCAAACCATAAATTTCATTGTGGACATGGAGATGACCACATATATTTTTATTTATTTTTTAAAACAACACTTGCAGCTCACTACAGCCAACTATCAGTGACTTCAAGAATTTAGCAGGAGTAAGAAAACCTATACAAAACTTATATAGACATATATAAACCTCAGGTTTCAGAGTAGCAGCCGTGTTAGTCTGTATTCGCAAAAAGAAAAGGAGTACCTGTGGCACCTTAGAGACTAACAAATTTATTTGAGCATAAGCTTTCGTGAGCTACAGCTCACTTCATTGGAGCATTTACAAATACAAGGGAGGATATTGTACTAGATAGAGAATGGTCAGCTTTTGTATGGTAATTCTCATATTCCTATACACCCCCTTATTTTATTTTTATTATTCATTTCTACCTTTTATTACATCCTGTGTTATGTTTTCTTAAATTTATCTTGTACATTTTTAGAAAACTATATGAACAAAACAACTTTACCCACAAACACCTTTCACTTGCAAAATTAGTGCTGAGTTGCATATGTGACTTATACTTAAGGCTACATGTATGTCACAGAGGTCATGGGAGTCACAGAATCCATGATTTCCAGAGACAGACATTCTCTGCTTCAGCCCCAGGGGCTGTGGGAGCTGGCAGCCAACTGGGCCCTGTCAGGGTTCCACCGACAGGCGACAGCAGCGACAGAGCTGCAGGTTGGGGCATCAGGCCCCCTGCCGCCACCAATGCCTCCTACCCTGCACACGGGTACAAGATTAATGTGTTAAAAAAATGAATGCATTAACGCCTGCGATTAATTGACAGCCCTACAGTTTATGTAATTATATATCACCATGAGGGTCTGCTAGTTAATGATACGGAATTGAAGTGTAGTAGAGGAGTATGTCTTCCTTCCAAGAAGGTCCAGGCACTTCCAATACCTATCATATGGAGTGACCCTCGACTGGTGTTGCCAGCCATGGGACTTTACTGCGTCCACCATGATAGAATTGGGTGGTGGGTAGAGAAGTGGAATTCAGATTCCTTGGAGGGGACATAATATTTTTTGTTCGCCCACTTGCACATAGGTGCTACCAATGTTGGAGTTTGCCATACAGTTCTTGCTGAGCCTAAGATGGCTTCGTTAATAGGTAGGGTGATCATTAAGGAGAGGAAAAATGGAGGATGTCAAAGAGTCGATGGTGCGTGTCCTTGACTTCTTCTTTGGAGAGAGTCTGCAACTCTCTTTGCCATCTCCTAGAAGAGATGAAAGCCATCTGCCAGAGATGGTGAGAAAGGCATGACAGCTTCATCCAAGGAGGAAGAGGAGGGTGTGGTCCTCAGTGTCACTTCTTCCTTGGCACCACCCTCCTGTTCCTCTATGATGTCTCATGGAGGCTCCGAGGCTCTAGATGCTTCAGCCAATGGAGTGTCTCTCAAGGGTTCTTGGGTAAGACTCAAAACCTGAGAGGCTTGCCACACAAGGGTCCCAACTGGGGTGGGAGTGGCATGGAGCCTGGTGGTGATGCCTATGGGTAGCTGTAACAGGATGGCGGTGGTGGGGCCATCCGTGGGTATATTTTAGGGCTTTTTTGGTACTGAGCACCATGCAGGGCCTGAGAGGAGTACTGTGACACCACCTCTCTGGTTCGCTGTTTGAACCCTCACTAGAGAGTGGAGGAGCATGGTATGTCCCTTGGTGCTCACACCCATCGGGTCCATGGGCATGTCAGCAATACCATCGGTCTTCATGAGCCATGGGTGCCGGACTAAGATGATCTCTGGGCCGACGGTGCCAAGGATGAACGAGATGTAAATCGCTTATGGCCATCTCAGGGCTCACTATGGGGACTTCCCACTCTCTCCTTAGATAAACTGCTGACCCCCTCACAAGCTATTTCTTCAACCCATAGCCTTTACACGTAGAAGGCTGTGGGGAAGACTCACATCTGCCAGGTGACTCATGGCACAGGTCCTGGAAAGGCCTGACAATTGCCTCCATAAAGATAATCTGTTGGAGCTCTCTGTCCTTACAAGATCATGGCCAGAGTTGGTGGCACTGTTGCCAGATGTGGCCTTCCCCGAGGCAGCAAATGCACTGGCAAATGAGGCACTTCTTGAAGCCTGGCAAAGTGGGCATACCCAATTGAGGGAAGGGTCCCCAACAAAGAAGAAGTGGGAAAATATAAAGGTTGTTGGTTTGTTTGGGTTTTTTTTAATTTTTTTGAGGAGAAAGACAAAACAGTAAAAAATAGACAATACAACTACACTATGCTAAGAGGCTAACTATCTAATTGCAAAAAGAGCAATGATCCTAACAGACTGGGAGGAGCTCCATCTCTAGCCAGGCGTGGTTGAGAAGGAACTGAGGGGTTAGCCCATGCAGTGGCTAGCCTCATTGCACAGCAAAAGGAGACACAGTGCACACGCAGGCCTAAGAAACACTGCTACCGAAGCTCTCCGATCAGCAGCGCAGGAACGCAAGCTCCAACTACAGTGGAGCACACGTAGGGATGCTACTTGAAGAAGCAGAATAATTTTCAATAGATATTTTCAATAAATTTTAAAATCCTAAATATGCCTCTTCCAGCACTTTCTATTTTAAAAATATAAAAAATACTAAAGGAGAGACATTTTAACAATTATAAAAGAGAAAAAGAAATCCAACTCAAAGGCCCTATGAATGTTAATTGATGCAACGGATAGCAACAGAAACAGCTTCAAAGCTTCTCAATCTTTTTCTTTTAAAAACATAACTTACATGGCCTTATTTGATTTACTGAAATTGCATAATAAATTCAAATTGAGTTGTAGCACCTACAATTACTGAACAGAAACTTAATATTAATGCCTCATGGCATACTGATTTGACTTAAACAAAAGTAAATATATTTTTGACTATTTTCAAGGTGGTAGGAAAATGTCCTGATTTGATAACATCAAAGAAATACTTGCTTAGAATTTGTGACAGCCAGTAAATGTATTTCATCACAATGGTTGCAGAAACCTCTGTAGAAATATGGATATCCAAAATTAGAGAAATGGAATATTTCTGCCTATATTAAATTAACTGAAGTTGGAGAAAAATGAGCAAAACTGGAAGAATTGATAAAAAAATCCTTAATATATTTAATGCAAGCTATACATATTATAACTCATAACCTATACTGCCTTCAAATGTGGTCTATTCACTCGCCTTTTATTTTTGTCATCCTCTCAACAAGAATGTACAAAAATCACTTGTACTGTCAACAATAGTTAATCCTTATTAAGTGGTTAATACCTAAAAGATATGTCAATCTTTTGGGAGCAAAGAGATCTCTAACTGAAGAACTAGAAATGGCCATGTTCTTCCAGTAGAAATGTCACTTACATAATGCAACTCTTATGTGGTTAGAAAACAAATTGATACACTGCAGTATGAAGGAAATTATTTTGTAATTTATATTTTTAGGACTAGTCTAAATGTGTTTTTCAAGTATCCATCAGCATCACATATTAGGTAGCCTTTCTATTTCAGTTGTCTGTCATTCTTTTGTTTAATAAAAGATTAATTTAGTTTTAACTGTTCTATCTGGGAATTTACTCTCCAATGTTCTCAAAGAGAATATATCTCATCTTACGAAAGAGAAACACTGAAGCAACAATTTGCATATGAGTCAAGGGTAGGAAAAGTCTTCCTTTAAAAAGTACTGCCAAGGAGCTGAAGGCTACCAAAGAGATGGATAGTAGATCCCAAGATCTACATCAGTCTGCCTTCTGGTCTGGCACACTATAGTGCTGGACTGAAGACCCTTATCAGCACCTTCCTGAAGGAAGGTCGGTGTGGCTGGAATCCCAGGATTTCTTGGATCTGCACTGCACTCTTCACAACGTGAATTTAACTTACTTAGGGTATGTCTACACTACCCGCCGGATCAGCGGGCAGAGATCGATCCAGCGGGGGTCAATTTATCACGTCTAGACACGATAAATCGACCCCCGAGCACTCTCTCATCGACTCCTGTACTCCACCGCCACGAGAGGCGCAGGAGGAGTAGACAGGGGAGCGGCAGCAGTTGACTCACGACAGTGAAGACACCACAGTAAGTCGATTTAAGTACATCAACTTCAGCTATGTTATTCACGTAGCTGAAGTTGCGTAACTTAGATCGATCCCCCCCCCCCCCCCCCCGCGAGTGTAGACTAGGGCTTAGTGTGGAAACTCTCCGGATGACAGCAGAGTCCTGATAATTTTGGAACATAGGCCAAGTGCACCTTACACTTCACTTTCAACAGGTAGGCTGTCAGTTGAACACTATTTTTGTCGGGATGGAAGCCACGGCACTCTTACTGAAGGAAAATCAGGACTCAGACCATCCTCAAACCACTCATCATAGAAAGGGCCAGCTTCCTTAAGGACACAACGAGCTTTCTCAAGAAACTGTGCAACATTAATAACCTCCTTCAGAACTTGAGCCTTGTCACCAGATATGTCACCTCCCTATACACCAACATTGCTCACATTGACAGCATCGCTGTCTCAAATATTTATAACACAATGAATAACTCTCCAACGTATCCATTTAATCCTCACCCATAAAAATTTTATATTAAACAAACACTTTGTCCAAACCATGGGAACAGCTGTGGGTACTAGCATGGTTCCCCAATATGCCAAGCTTTTTATAGTCCACCTTCAGGAAGAATTTCTGGACAAATGTACCACAAAGCCAATGATATACCTGAGATACATCAATGATATTTTTATCCTCTGGCCAGACAATCTAAACTCTCTCATAGATTTCCATCACAACTTCAACCACCAAACTATCAAAATCTCTCTAAAACTCTCCCACATCAACTTCCCAGACACCATGATCAACTTTAACAAGAGAACCCTCCAGACAACTCTATACAAGAAAACCATTGCTCACCACACTTACCTTCACAGATCCAGTAACCATCCCAAACACACCAAAAAAATCAGTTAACTACAGCCTGGCACATAGATACCACAGAGCGTGCTCTGAGGAGAAAGCATGGGATAAAACACCTTTACGCAACAAGAACACTCCAGCAGAGAAGATGATCACATCATGGAAAGGGCAACCAGAATATCCCAAGAGAACCTGCTTCAATACAGAAATAAAAAACCCCTCTGACCGCATACCCCTAGTTGTCACCTACTACCCCTCTCTGGAACCCATACAAGGGATCATTTAAAAATTATAACCCATACTAGCGGGGGACCACATCCTGAAGCATCTTTCCCAAACCCCCTCTTCTAGTGTTCAAACAACACTCCAACCTCGCCACGTTCATCATCTGAAGCAAACTCCCCACAGCCAAGGACACACCAACTCAAAGAAGTACCAGACCCTGCCAGAAGAACAGATGCAAATCCTGCCGACATATCTCCATTGCTATGCTGATCACACCATTCAAAATATATGGGTCCCAAACATGGCTATCACGACATTATGATATACCTCATCCAATAGTACTAAATCCCCCAATAACAACTATATGGGTGAAACCAGACAATCACTATGCTCTTGAATGAGCAAACGGCCAAAAAAAACAAACAAAAAAAAAAAACCACCCTATCACCCGTGGGCGAAAACTTTTCACAAAATGATCACTCCATATCTGATCTCTCTTAGTCCTCGTCCTCTAAGGAAACCTGCACAATACTGTCAAAAAACAAGGCTAGGAGTTTAAATTCATGACTTTGCTAAACACTAAAAATCATGGTCTTAATAAAGATACTAGATTTACAGCCTATTACAACAATCTGTAACCTACTCACTCCCCATTTTTGGTCTTGCAGAAGTATTAACCAGCCGGTTCACGTAGAATGGTCTCTTACAATATGCATTAACTACTTATGCTAAACAATCTATTTCACCTTGTATGTAGCTGTGACACACTGGAGTACCTTTCCCAGACCAGAATACCACCAGTCTCTCTTTCACCAACAGAAGTCTGATCAATAAAAGACCCATCCACCTTCTCTCTCTCACACCCTGGAACAAACACAGCTACAACCACACCAACGTTTTGTATTGTTCTCGTCTTTTAAATAAATAAAACCCTCCAAAGAGATGGCTTTAGCATCTGAAGACCTACTTGGACTTACGTCCCAGATGCAAGGAACTGAGACAGGGCTCACTCACAATGCCATCTCTGACTGCAAGTGGATGCATTGAGACAGCCTACACTATGACAGGTGGGAAATCACAGACCAACTTTGAATGGATGGGTTAAAGCTAAGGTAGTCACCAAATGGACTTTTAACAGGCCTGACTCAGCTCTAGTAGGCATTCTGAAATGTCCTGAATCTGCTATGGAGATAACTGTTAACAGTATGCTCACATGGGATACCGCTTCCACTGGGCAAGGTAATTAGTTCTAGTTGAATGCTTTCTACTACTAAATTAAAATGTTTTGAATCACCTGAGAGCAAAACTCTGTTACAGTTATCCACTCAACAACCACTCTGCGGAGCCTGCAGATTGAGATTCAGAACCTGGCCATCATCCTATAAAATTATGGCCTGGAGGATGGGTAACGTAATTGAAGATTGGATCAACAGGTTTGCAAATCAGAGAACCAGTATTGTCCTGTCCAAACTACGGCAATGAAAATCCTTCTGTGTTCTTGTTTTAGCTTTCTGATCACACTGGGAATTTGTGGGATTGGAGGATACACCTAGAGGAACTCTGATCCCCAAGGGAATACAAATACATATACCAGAGTCTGTGCTTTGACTGGCCATGAAACAGAAGCAGTTGCACTTCTTGTTGTCTCTAGTCGTCACCAAAATGCTCACCACCCTTCATACTGGAAAAGCCCCATTTCTGGACTGTTGACTGCAAATACTGATTGCAAATACCTCTTTTTTCAGGGACCACTTATGCTTTCTGGTGAACTTTCTGTTGAGGCGATCCGGGAGAACATTCTGCAGCAAGTAATTAAAACCTCCAGTTCCAGGTACAGGAGAATTTCCTTGATTCATTCAGGATTTTAAATTTGTATTTTCTTGTTCTAGCTTGGATGTGCAAGTATGCCACAGAAGTTCTATTGCTGCTTTACCTATGAATGGCAACCCAAATCTAGAGGGAAATACAAGAGAGAACTACCTCTTAACTCCTTGAAACTCCGGGAACTTATTTAGATGTGCTTCCTGAGAATCATTTTCCTTGAATTTAGTGGGGTCTATCTGAGCAATCTCACTGACCAAGATGATAATTTGGATCCTGATTCTGGAAATGACACTGATAAACAGGACAACTTGAAGGGTAGAAAAGTGTATCACCAACATGGAACAGTTTCAACATCTAGTCAGTCACACAATGTAACTAGAACGCCTGGAGAGCAAATACTTCAGCTCCCAGAAGAAATACAACTTCTCACATCTTTCTTTGGGCAACTGGGCACAATCTAGACAGCCTAGATGGACCAGATCCTGAGAAAGTATTAAAGACTCCTCTGAAAATAGAGTCAAAGGACTCAAGCAGTTGAAAGATGTTGTCAGTATGTACATATACTACCTCATATAGATAGGCTATTCACAAATCATCTGTAACCTCCCTGGCATAGATTGGCCCTCATAGATACCATTGGACTAGTCAGAAAACAAGGAACACAAGATACATGAAAGGATGATTTATTGGAATTGGAAATGGGTGCACAATGTTGCCAAATACAGGTATTATTTGTAGCAAAGGCAAACTGGCAAATGGAAAAAGACTTCCAAAAGGTGCCAAAAATCCTCTCCTTACTGAGGAGGCATTAAGGAGAGGGAGAACAAAAAAAACAAAAATAAAGTCTTAAAGGAACTTCCTACTTCTTCAACTGGAGGCAAGACACTGGGATGTTAGAGAAGCAATCAGTTTTCTGAACAGCTCCACTTGCTCACAGTACATTGTGAAGCTACAGGGAGGTTTAAAAAAAATAATAATAAAAAGAAGCGCCTTCACGCTTGGAAGACTAAGAGGAATAACCCAGTTGAAATAGATCACAAAGCACCAGGTTCTGACACAGGAGAAAAAGTAATACGCAGTTACTACCAAGTTGGAAAAACTCCTTGAAATAGACGTTTGCCTGACTATGCAGCTAATGAAGCTCCTGGAGCTATCATGTACCAGTTGGATGCACAGGTGATTTCTGCTTGATAAGGCCAAAAACAGCTGAATTAAACCAACTGAAAGAAAATGTGTTCATCCTCTACTTCTAAACCTTGCTACATATTCTCAGCACCAAAACGACGTATCCTACTTGCTACAAAAAATTCACCAAGAAATACTTGCAAATCTCTATCCAAAATATAGCAAACAATCCTTTCATGAAAAGAAAAGGAGTACTTGTGGCACCTTAGAGACTAACCAGTTTATTTGAGCATGAGCTTTCGTGAGCTACAGCTCACTTCATCGGATGCATCCGATGAAGTGAGCTGTAGCTCACGAAAGCTCATGCTCAAATAAACTGGTTAGTCTCTAAGGTGCCACAAGTACTCCTTTTCTTTTTACGAATACAGACTAACACGGCTGTTACTCTGAAACCAATCCTTTCATGAGGGCACTAGTCTAGGACCCTAAAAACCCAGGTTCAATTCTTGCTCTGCCATAGACTTCTTATGTGACTTTGGATGAACCACTTCATCTCTCTCTCTGTCTCAGTTCCCCATTTGTAAAACGGGGATAACAGTACTCAAGTGAATGTTCACAGGGGTGCTGTGAAGATGAGTACATTAAAAAGATTGTGAGGTGCTCAGCTATATGGACCCGACACCACAATAAGTAGCAGCCAGATCCAAACCCCACCCCTTTCCATTTTTTTAAATAAGTTTCAAATTAATAGCTTAACTTTGGCATAGTTTTATTTTTCTAGCCTGTCTCTGCTTACTGATTTTACATTGGTTTGGGTTGTAGGAGGTGAACTTCTCATGTCTTTAGTTCAGAAACCTAGGAGGGCAAGGCAGAGCTTGCTCTATTCCAGCAGGAGGCTCTGCTGTGACCAAAAGATGTCATTTAAGCCTTCTCTAAGCCACTAACATAGGTAAGCAGAAAGGACTGGAATGTGGTGGGTTAAGGGGGCTTCTGAATAAAAGGAGCTAATAGAGCAGAAGCTAATAGGGTAGCACTTTCTGCAACAGGTGCACTGAAAGCAGAGTAAAGAGTCTCATCCCAGGTGACCCATAACAAGAACGCATGACAGAAACCAGCTCTTTGCTTTGTGGATGGATGTACAGTGCCTCCACAATCTTCAGAAACAAGAGAAGGAAACAAAGCCCAAGAGAACGCTACAAAAGTATGTGTGTGTGTATATAGATTTGTATATTTGTGTATACATTTTAAATGGATTTGCAATATCTGTAGTACAGCAGAACCTCAGAGTTACAAACACCTTGGGAATGGAAGTCGTTCGTAACTTTGAAAGGTTCATAACTCCGAACAAAGTTTTATGGCTGTTATTTCAAAAGTTTACAACTGAACATTGATTTAATACAGCTTTGAAACTTTACTATGCAGAAGAAAAATGCTGCTTTCACTTTTTTTTTTTTTTAAGTGGTTAACATTTAACATAGTACTCTACACACTTCATTTGGAACTGGAAGTACGAAATCAGGCTGCAGCAGAGAAAAAACAATAAATAAATAAAGTAGATGACTGGGCAGTTTATAACTTTGGTGTTTGTAATTCTGAGGTTCTACTGTACTGCAAACTGACATTGTACAGTGTTCATAATATTAAAATACCTACTAAGGAGAAGAAGTAGTTATTTCTCTTCTGTAGTAACAATGGTTCTTTCAGATGTGTCCCACATGCGTGCTCCCCTGTAGGCGTGTCCGTGTCCCTGCACTGCTGATTGGAGAATTTTCAGCCCACACAAGCACTCAAACTTACAAACACCAAAGTTATAAACTGCCCCGTGATCTACACACTTCATTTGGAACTGGAAGTACAAAATGTGCAGATCCCTATGTTGCTGCTCTGCAAATTTCTGATATAGAAATACCCTTGGAGAAGGCAACGGATGAGGAAACTGATCTCTTTGAATGTGTGCAAATTTTAGATGGGGGTGCAAAATTGCCAATCTGATGACAGAATTTGATACAGTTCGAAACCCATTTAGAGAGTCTTTGACCTGAAATCGCTGTGCCTCTAAACCTGTCCACAATCGAGAGAAGAGCCTCTGAAATTTTCTAAAAGCTCTTCTCCTGTCCAAATAAAAGGCCAAAGCTCTCCTTACATCGAGCACATGGAGGACGGCTTCCCTATTATCCTGCTGAGGCTTTGGATAAAATGATTGGAATGTGAATGAGTTGGTTCACATGAAATAAGGACTCACTTTGAGGTTGAACCTTGGATGTGGTCTAAGTGTGACCTTGTCAGAGACCACCACTGAAGGGGGGATGCACCACTATCTCTCCTATCCTTCTTGCTGAGGTAATGGCAGTCAGGAGCACTATCTATATGGAAAGGTGAGTTAAAAAACAAACGGCCATGGATTCAAAGGGTGCTTTAGTCAGTCCTTTAAATACTAGATTGAGATCCCATTGTGGGGTAGGAAGCCTGAGTTGGGGAAAGAGGTTCTCTATGCCTTTGAGAAACCTCTTTGTAGTCAAGTAGGAAAAATTGAGTACCCGTCTACCTGCTGGTAGAAAGTCACTATTGCTGCTAAATGTACATTTAGCAAGCTAATCAAGAGAGACAATTTCTTCAGATGTAACCAGTAGTCTAGAACTACAGGTAGAGTGGCCACATACAGGGTGACTCTTTTGGACTGGCACCAGATCCAGAATCCAATCCACTTTTGTAGGTAAATATGACAGATAGCCATTTTCCTGCTGTGTAATAACATTTCCTGTATCTCTTCAGAGCATGATGTTTCTATGTGCTGGAACCATGAAAGAGACAGGCTTTGAGCTATAGTATCCACAGGTTGGGATGAGAAGTGTCTCTCTCGTTCTCCAAGAAATGGCAAGGAGTGATTGGAAGAGTCATTAGTGGACACAGCAGCAATTGTGACAGGTAAGGTACCACATCTGTCTGAGCCATATGGGAGTGATCAGTATGACTGTTGTTTTTTCTCTTTTCAGGACTTTCAGCAATAGAGAGAATGGGGGAAAGGCGTAACTGCGCCGCTTGTCCCATGAGTGGAGTGTCTCTCCCATGGAGCACTGGCCAATGCCTGCTCTGGAGAAGTACCATTGACATTTCTCGTTCTGATAAGTAGTGAACAAGTCTATTATCAGTATCCTCATCATCGGACTATGTTGCGGAGCATCACTGAAACTCCCATTCATGGTCACGTGGGAATTTGCAGCTGAGACTACTCATTGTCGTGGTGCACATTCCCAGCAGGTAGGTTGCTGATATTGTCACATTCTGGGAAATGTACCAGTTTCATAGCTTTAGTGCTTCCACACAAAGGGAGAGTGATCTGGCACCTCCTTGACAGTTTATGTAATACATGCATGCTATATTGTCCGTCATGACCTTTGTGTGTGTACCTCTGATCAGCGGAAGGAACAGAGCACGTGTTCCTGACCACTCTGAGTTTCAGTAGATTGATGCGAAGGCATATCTTGCATGGAGACCATTTGCCCTGCACTTTGAAATCGTTCAGATGTGCGCCCCATCCTATGAGGGATGTGTCAGTGGTGAGTAGTAGTGATGAGGGAGGCTGAGCAAATGGGATTCCTGTGCTGGGGTTTGATGGGTCTTTCCACCAATTCAAAAATCATTCAATTTTAATGGGCATTGATAGCAGTTTATCTAGATTGTCTTGGTTCAGCTGGGTTTACAGACCAAACAATGACTGGAGGAATCTCATTTGAAGTCTGGCATGAGCTATCACCAATGTGCCCTCAGCCACGTGCCCCAGAAGCTGAAGGCAGTGTCTGGCTAATATTTGAGGATTGGATTGCACCTTCTCTATAAGCATGGAGAGACTGAGCAATCTGTTGAGAAAGAAGTACTCTTGCTCAGATGGACTTAATGTAGCTCCTATGAATTTTAGTCTCTGTACCAGTATTAATGTCGATTTTTGTGCACTGATTTGTAGGCCCAGATTCTTGAATAGTTCCAGAGTGGTATGGGTAACACGCTGGGCTTCAACAAAGGGATGCACTCTGAGGAGGCAGTTTTCCAGGTGAGAGTATCATAAAGCCCTGGAGGCATGAGTGGGCACCACCACAGAGCACCTTACAGAATACTCTGGGGGCCAAGGAGAGGCCAAAAGGGACTACTCTGTACTGGTCCTGGCCTACTGTGAATGTGAGATATTGTCTGTGACATGGTATGATCTAAATGTGGAATTAGCATCTTGAGGTTCAAGGGCCGAGAACCAGTCTCCCTTTTCTAATGCTGGAATAGTTGTTGCCCAAGTGACCATCTTGAACTTCTGAGCCTTGACAAATGTGTTGAGCACCGTGAAATCTACTATGGGACTCCAAACTCCCTTTTTCTTGGGTATCAGAAAGTACCAAGATTAAAAGCCTTTGCCTCTTAGATGTAGGGGCACTGGTTCTATGGGTCCTACGCTGAGGACATGGTTATCTCTTGTTGTAATAGGCTCTCATGAGCAGGGTTCCTGAAGAGGGATGGGGAAGGGTAAGCGGGCGGGAGGGGAAAAGGGAGGCGAAATGGATGAAGTAACCATCTCGAATAATCTCCAGTACCCATTTGTCAGTGGCTATTCATTCCCAGATGCTGCGGAATGGGGCAAGATGGCATCCATAGGGATATGAGAGGTTTTCCAGCATTGGATGGCATTGTTGTTTTGAGGCTGTGAAGTAGGTGAAGGAATGAAAGGTTTCCGTTTGGAGAAAATGGTCTTCTTTCTTTGGGGTTCATAGGAGTGTTGGGATGAATATTGTGACGAGGGGGCCTGAATGAAGGCTGAGGATTATATTTTCTCTTCTGCCCAGGTGTATAAATCCTGAGCGATCAAAGAGAAGCCCTGGAGTCTTTCAAAGTGAAAGAAAACATCCGTCTTTTCCACGAACAGCTTTGTGCCTTCAAAGGGAACATCCTCCACAGTTGTTTTGGATCTCTTTGGGGAAACCTGATGACTGCAGCCAAGAAGCTTGCCTCAACACGATGGCAGTGGAAATGGAACATGCCACCGTGTCAGCTGCATCAAGTGCAAACTGGAGTGATATCTTTGCCACTAGTTGGCCTTCATTAATGATGGTTTTGAATTGGTCCTTGTGAGAATCTGGGAGCTGCTCAATAAAGGAATTGAGTTTTGAGTAGTTGATGTAACCATATTTTGCCATTACGGCTTGATAGTTTGCAATATGGAACTGGAGAGTGGCTGACAAGTATATTTTTCTCCCATAAAGATTGAGTTGCTTGCAGTCCTGGTCATAGGGGATGGATTTCAGGTGACAGGTGGAAGAGGAGAAATTTTGTGTCTTTCGCTGGCATGTAATATTTTTTAATTGGCTCACTTGCATGTTGGCAGCCCAGATGCAGGGATCTGCCATATGACTCTGGCAGGGTCCAAGAGAGCCACGTTAATAGGGAGTGCTACTCTGGACAAAGTAGAGCAAAGTAAAATGTACAATAGTTTATGGTGTGATTCGATCACCTCCTGTAATGGCAGTTGTAATCAATCTGCCACCCTCTTATCTATCTCCTGGCAAAGCTTGAAGTCTTCTGCCAATGATAGTGGAGGGAGCATCAGTGGTCATGAAGATGAGAAATTCATCTGAAGGGGTAAGCCTCCTCCTCAACTTCAGCCTCTTGTTCCTCTCTTAAACATTCAGGGGGCTTGGACACGCTCGATGCAGCAGCCAAAGGAGGGTGTGTCATTGGCTCCTGATAGGCCAAGGTAGAATCCCAGTAAGGCCATTGATTGAGTAGGAAGGGTCCTGGACATTGGAACCACGGCTGCCCATACCAGGAGGTCTGGGGGCCAGAGGGTCAGCATGCTTGAAGTCCATATGGGAAATGGGTATTGTAGAGTGGATGAGAAGAGCAACAGCAGACTGTCTTCTTGGTCACTGTCTGACTCAGCGCTCTAAAAAATGGGGTGCATGGCATATCACCAGAGAGTCTAGAGCTCTTGGTAGACTTGGTACCAGGGCACCGGTAACAAGTCGGGTGCACCTGACACCAAAAGGTCTGTCGTGTACTGAAAGTCCAGCGGTGCTGTTGGGGTCAGTACCAGTAGTGGTTGGCAGTGCCAAAATGTCTGCACCAAAAGAGTTGGTGATGCAGTGTGGATTGAGTAGTCCGCTGGTGTCTAGCATGTGGAAGACTACGGATGACAATGTCCACACTGAAGGAGCCTTCCCCCAGGATGGATTCTCTAGTTTTCGGATGCCCAGTCGATACCGATTACTTGCCTGTGCCCATTAGGTCCTTAGGCAATCCAACACGTTCTGTCAGGATGGTACCATACGACCTTTGGGTACCAGATTTAGACAGCTTCGGTGCCATCAGTATTGATGATACCAAATGAACCAGAAATCATTTTCGGCTTGGTCAAGGCTTGCTGTGGGGATTCACGGCCCTTTTTTCAGAAGTCTTGTATGACAGCTCATGGTTGTTTTCTTGGACTCACCTTCCTTTCATGCAGAGGGTTGCAGTGAGGATTACCACCATTCAGAGTCTTGGTGCAGCTCTGAGGGTGGTTGGAGGGCGCTTACATTAAGAGAAGCTTAAGTCTCAGTTCTCTATCCTTTCTGGATCTGGCTTTCAATTGTTGGGCATAAAACACTTCTGGGGGATGTGGTTCTCTCCCACACAGCAGACACACTGAGAATGACCATCAGTCACTGGGATAGATTCTTTGCAACTGAGATGCTTCTTGAAAACTGGTGAACCAGACATACTCTCTCCAGGGAGGTCCCCAGATATGCGGTGGGGTGGATGGAATAGAAGAAAAATAAGTTTAAAGTAAAGTGGGGGTGATTTTTTAATAAAATGAAAAATAAAGGAGCAAGAAAAAGAAAAAGGAAGCTCAAAAAGGTAGCTGAAGTAAAGAAACAATTAGCAATTATATATGGGTAATAGTTGGCTAATGGACAGCTAAGGCTCCGTCAGCTAAGATGGTTGAGAAGCAACTGTTTGCCTGCAGAACACTGGTTAGCCTCCTGGCAGAGCACAGCGGGGAGAGGAGGGAGAAGGGGGAGAAGACAGCGAACGTGCAGGCTGAACGGACAGTGCTACCAAAATTCTCCGATCAGCAGCGCAGGGATGGAGACATGTCTACAGTGCAGCATTCATAGGGCCATTACTTGAACAATTATTTCACAAATGTTCAGTTACAAAAGTGTAGCCAAACTAAACTGATTTAACATGGTACGTAAAGTACTTTATACCAACTTGTACTTATCTGTACAAGAACCGTAGCTTTTCTTCCAGTAAAACACTAGATTCCAGGAACTTAATCTGTGGAATACAAAATAAGAGATTCTTTCCAGCAAACTATATTGTCCTAAAACCTATTTAATGACATATCTCGCAGCAAGCTGATTTCCTGCCACAGTGATATTAGAATAAAATACAGTTCATTACTGATGATCCAGAACCATCAACCATTATTAGTCTGCTGAACTTATATTAATTTAAAGTGCCTATGCCATAGTTATTCAATTATTAATTCAAGGAAGAATTTCTTAGGATGAGCACTCTCTCACAAAGAAAAAAAACCCACAAAAATTCCCATTTGATACACACATCTCTGACGCCCTATGCAGGAAAGAAGCAGAACAACCGCTTTTCTCAGAGTATCTGAAGTTGATTACAATACTTCTCTATTTAGCTAATTCAGACACACAAGAGAACCAAAAATTTCTCATAAAACATTCCCCACGTTTTGCACTTTTGTGTTTGTCAAGTAAGTGTTTTGGGGTGAAGGGTAAGGAGGTGGCAAGTTTTGAGGGAATGTTGGATCTTGTTGCTCAAGAGCACTTCCTAAGCATATGTAAGGCTGATGTAAAGCAGTGTCTATTGGACAAAGATGTAAAGTCTGTGGATGAGACGGCTTTTTTAGCTGATGCCTTCTAACAGAATCACGCATCTATTGAGGGCAGGCCACAGAAAAGGGGGTTTAAAACTGGTGGGAAGGGAGGATCCCATTTTGCCCCTTGGAAGAGAGAAGGGGGTTGGGAGCCTAAACATTCTCTTACCCAAAAACATTCCTCTAACACTCATCCCAAATCTCCTGTAAAAGTAAAAGAGCCCAAAAGTTGCTATCAGTGTAATTCCACTGCTCACCTGAGGAATAAATGCCCTGTGTTAGGAAGAAGCAGGCAAACAATATCTCATGTTAGTTCTGCTGTCCTCAACACAGAAACCCCCCAAGCAATTGAAACCTATCATATTGGTTCTGTGAGGTTAGCCTCTGCAGAACCAGATATGGAGCATGTAAAGGCTGTCCAAATTGATGGCAGGGAACATTTGGGGCAGAGGGATACAGGGGCCCAGATCTCTCTGGTTAAGCAGAGTGTGATCCCAAAGGCCAGTATGTTGCCTGGACAAATGGCAGAGATTGTGGGGGTGGGCGAAAGCAGATTCCTCATACCATGAGCTAAAATCCATGTGGTTTGGGAAGGTTTGGAAAGTGTTTTGACTGTGGGGGTAATGGATCACCTCCTGTTCAACCTGCTCCTTGGTAACCATTTTTTCTGCATAGCTCAGGTTAAAGTATTTGCCTGCAGCAGGAGGGATTGTTATGCTGGGACCCCCGAGGTAAAGGGTAAGGTCTCAGGAACTACTGAGAGAATGGTAGAGAGTCTCCTTGATTCTTCTGCAGCTGGGGGAAGCCACATGCTTCCAAGTGGGAGGGTGGTTGAGACCAACTCCTGCACTGCAGCTAGAGGCAACACCACATCAGGAAGGGATGGGGATGTAATGCCTGCCAGAGAGGGAACTGTCCAGGTTGTTAGCTGCCAGCAGGTTGCAGCTGAACCAGAGGCAAAACCGTCTCTAGGGAGCATAGAGCAATGTGACCCAGAGGAGAGCCCAGAGAAGGGGCTGGGGATCTCAGACACCATTGAGGTGGGAGAGGATTCCTGTGACTCTAACACAGGGAAGTAGGGTGCTTCCAAGTATGGGAGGGGCTGAGACTAGCTCCTTTCCAGCAGAAGGCAACATGCCCTCAGGTGCAGGGGCAGGAGAGGTGTTGTCAGTGACTAAGGAAATTGTCCCAGTTGTTAGCTGGCAGTTCTGCAGCTAAAGGAGGGGGCCCAGAGGAGGTCACTGGGGAAGTAATAGTGGGGGTACAGGAACGTCTCCTCACCAGTCACTTGGGGCAGGATGCCCAGGACACTAGCAGGATGGCTGGGTCAGCATCTGTGCACCCAGGCACTCAGCCTGTGACCCAGGTTTTAAGAAGGAACTCTAATTGACCTCCTGGAGGGGAGCAGTCACACAGCTGACCTCTCAGGCACAGAGAAAGGGGTGGCAGAAGGTACCCAAATCCAGGTCCCAGTTTTTCAGGATGCTATTTCTGATAAGTTTGTGGAAAGTAACTGTCTCTTTACATCAAAATGCAGCTCTAGCACCTGTGACAGCAGAGAAGTTGAGACCAGGAAATTGCCAGGTGGTAGTTTGAGAGAACACAAATGACCCAACTGACAGAAAAGGGGGTGTTTTCCCCCAGGCTGGTGAAACACAGAGAGCAATTATGGGAAAGCTGCTGAGAAAAGGTGAATCTACTCAAAGCATAAACACACTTAGCCCAGAGAGCACAGATCACAGCCCTCTAGGGGGCAGGGAAGGACTCAGTGCTGTGAGGGGGAAACACAGTGTAACCCCAAAAGAGGAGCTAGATTTTCTGCATATGTACAGTACTGGGGTGGGGAGACTGCTCCCCAAAGAGCCAGCCAATGTGCAGGATCCCCCTGGACCCTTATCTTGCAAGACCCTGAGATATCAAAATGCCAGAAAGATGACTAAATTAAGAGCCCACACAGAAGGGAACGCAAGAGGGAAAGAAAAGCCAGTGACCGATTACACGGGAGAGAGTCAAAGGACACCACAGGTAACGAACAAACTAACCTCAAACCAGACTATCTGAACAGAGGGTGTGATATCACAAAGATATTTGTAAACGCCCATCTGTAATTAAGAAATTTGGTATTAATGTTAAGTTTTGTGGATAAGAATTTTGACATAATGTTAAACGTTATGATAATGCTACTTTTCAATTAATACCTGTAAACAGGTGTAAAGCCTATCACAGCAGAGAAACCATAAATGTTGTCACCCCACACGCTCCTGAGCCCATGCCCCAATCTGTACCCACACTAGTCATTCTCAACTGCAGTCTGTGATCCCCACAGCAGCCCTGTGTGCCCTGCTCTGTCCAAACCTGGCTCCACAGGCAGAGTGCTGTGACGAATTTCTACTCCTGAGGAAATTCTGCAGCCGGCTGTTCTGGTACCACAGCGGCCTCTGGTGGGCAAAAGATGGAACTGCAGCACTTCTTGGGCAAAATGTATGTGAATGGGGGAACTGAGGCACGCTGCCTCATGGCTTGATGGCTGGGTGCCAAGAGAACTATATCATAAACTGCCTTCGAGATGACTAATACTCTTGCAGTAAACTAAGAGAGCTGTGACATTCTGTACCTTGGGGGAGCATACCGTAATCCCCATATTCTTTATTTTCATATAATCGTGATCTCAAATACAAAGCATGCCTTGTAAGGAATCAGGGGAAAGGTTATGATCTGCTGAAAGTCATTTCTCTATCCATATATGTGTACCATTAATGCATATGAAGTTATGACAATTGTGTTGTACTGTGTCACTAAAGCATGCTGTAAATTGGGCAATCAGCCAGATATTAGCTTCCCAGAGGCAACAGCAAGAAAAGTAACCAACGCCTGGGCGGGGTGTCAAATAGCACATCAACAGTCATTGTCCAGCAAGGGAGATACAATACGGCGACTCACCTGCACGAGGCCCCACCAGAGGAATTGCTCAGCCTTGCTTGAAGAAACTCAGCAATGCCACAAAGACATGCCTGGACTTGTGTTCTACAAGCACATGGACTGAGAGTATAAAACAGGCAGAATGGACACATACCGGGCCTTTCTCTTCCCCCATCTATGCTGCAAGGAACCAGGACACTGAGAATACAAGACTCCAACAGAGGAGATAAGTTTGTTCCTTAAACCTGGGTCACTCTATTAAGGACTGCAATATCTAGTGCGGTGAGAAAAATGCTTAATCTAGTTGCTGCCCAGTCTAAAAGGGTTGAGAGTTCAGACTGCGTGTTATGCTTTATTTTATTTTGGTAACCACTCTGACTTGTTATGCTTTGACTTATAATCACTTAGCCCTGGTCTACACTAGAAGCTGAGGTCAAATTTAGCAGCGTTAAATCGATTTAACCCTGCATCCGTCCACATGATGAAGCCCTTTTTTTCGATTTAAAGGGCTCTTAAAATCAATTTCCTTATTCCATCCCCGACAAGGGGATTAGCGCTTAAATCGGCCTTGCCGGGTCGAATTTGGGGTACTGTGGACGCAATTACACGGTTTTGGCCTCCAGGAGCGATCCCAGAGTGTTCTATTGTGACCGCTCTCAACAGCACTCTCAACTCAGATGCACTGGCCAGGTAGACAGGAAAAGGCCCGCAAACTTTTGAATTTCAATTTCCTGTTTGCATGATCACCTGCAGCTTGCCATGCTGGCCAGAGCTCATCAGCAGAGGTGACCATGATGGAGTCCCAGAATCGCAAAAGAGCTCCAGCATGGACCGAACGGGAGGTATGGGATCTGATCGCTGTATGGGGAAAGGAATCCGTGCTATCAGAACTACTTTGCAGTTTTCGAAATGCCAAAATATTTGTCAAAATCTCACAGGGAACAAAGGACAGAGGCCATAACAGGGACCCGAAGCAGTGCCACGTGAAACTTAAGGAGCTGAGGCAAGCTTACCAGAAAACCAAAGATGCGAACGGCAGCTCCGGGTCAGAGCCCAAAACATGCCACTTCTATGATGAGCTGCATGCCATTTTAGGGGATTCAGCCACCACTACCCCAGCCGTGTTGTTTGACTCCTTCAATGGAGATGGAGGCAACACGGAAACAGGTTTCGGGGATGAGGAAGATGATGATGATGAGGTTGTAGATAGCTCACAGCAAGCAAGCGAGCGGAGAAACCGGTTTTCCTGACAGCCAGGAACTGTTTCTCACCCTGGACCTCGAGCCAGTACCCCCCAAACCCACCTAAGGCTGCCTCCCGGACCCACCAGGCGGAGAAGGGACCTCTGGTGAGCGTACCTTTTAAAATACTATACATGGTTTAAAAGCAAGCATGTTTAATGATTAATTTGCCCTGGCATTCGTGACTCTCCTGGATGTACTCCCAAAGCCTTTGAAAAAGGTTTCTGGGGAGGGCAGCCTTATTCCGTCCACCATGGTAGGACACTTTACCACTCTAGGCCAGTAACACGTACTCGGGAATCATTGTAGAACAAAGCATTGCAGTGTATGTTTGCTGGCATACAAACAACATCCGTTCTTTATCTCTCTGTGTTATCCTCAGGAGAGTGATATCATTCATGGTCACCTGGTTGAAATAGGGTGCTTTTCTTAAGGGGACATTCAGAGGTGCCCGTTCCTGCTGGGCTGTTTGCCTATGGCTGAACAGAAATGTTCCCTGCTGTTAGCCAAGGGGAGGGGGGAGGGGCTAGCCACGTGGTGTGGGGAGGCAAAATGCGACCTTGGAACGAAAGCACATGTGCTATGTATGTAATGTTAACAGCAAGGTTTACCGTGAAAGAGCGTAACCATTTTTCTAGAAAATATGTCTTTTTAAATACCACTGTCCCTTTTTTTCCCTCCACCAGCTGCATGTGTTTAAAGGATCACAGGATCTTCTCCTTCCCAGAGGCTAGTGAAGATTAGAAGGCGAAAAAAACGCACTCGTGATGAAACGTTCTCTGAGCTCATGCTGTCCGCCCACACTGACAGAGCACAGACAAATGCGTGGAGGCAGACAATGTCAGAGTGCAGGAAAGCACAAAATGACCGGGAGGAGAGGTGACGGGCTGAAGAGAGGGCTGAAGCTGAAAGGTGGCTGCAGCGTGATGAGAGGAGGCAGGATTCAATGCTGAGGCTGCTGGAGGATCAAACTAATATGCTCAAGCGTATAGCTGAGCTGCAGGAAAGGCAGCTGGAGCACAGACCGCCACTACAGCCCCTGTGTAACCAACCGCCCTCCTCCCAAAGTTCCATAGCCTCCTCACCCAGACGACCAAGAATGCGGTGGGGGGGCCTCTGGCCACCCGGCCACTCCACCCCAGAGGTTTGCCCAAGCAACAGAAGGCTGGCATTCAATAAGTTTTAAACTTTTCATGTGCTGTGTGGCCTTGTCCTTCCCTCCTCCACCACCCCTCCTGGTGCTTCTCTCCTCCACCACCCCTCCTGGGCTACCTTGGTAGTTATCCCCCTATTTGTGTGATGAATGAATAAAGAATGCATGAATGTGAAGCAACAATGACTTTATTGCCTTTGCAAGCAGTGATCGAAAGGAGGTGGGGAGGGTGGTTAGCTTACAGGGAAGTAGAGTGAACCAAGGGGCAGGGAGTTTCATCAAGGAGAAACAAACAGAACTTTCACACCGTAGCCTGGCCTGTCATAAAACTGGTTTTCAAAGCTTCTCTGATGTGCACTGCGCCCTCCTCTGCTCTTCTAACCGCTCTGGTGTCTGGCTGTGCGAAACCAGCAGCCAGGCGATTTGCCTCAACCTCCCACCCCGCCATAAACGTCTCCCCCTTACTCTCACAGATATTGTGGAGCGCACAGCAAGCAGTAATAACAGTAGGAATATTGGTTTCGCTGAGGTCTAACCGAGTCAGTAAACTGCGCCAGCGCGCTTTTAAACATCCAAATGCACATTCTACCACCATTCTGCACTTGCTCAGCCTGTAGTCGAACAGCTCCTGACTACTGACTTGGTACTGTGGACACACTCCGCCGATTACATGCACTTAGAGCATTTGTGTGGGGACAGACTATAAAACCGACTTCTATAAATTTGACCTAATTTCATAGTGTAGACATACCCTTAAAGACTATCTTTATAGTTAATAAATCTGTTTGTTTATTCTACCTGCAGCAGTATGTTTGGTCTGAAGTTTGTCAGAGGCTCCCCCTGGGATAACAAGCCTGGTACATATCATAGAATATCAGGGTTGGAAGGGACCTCAGGAGGTCATCTAGTCCAACCCCCTGCTCAAAGCAGGATCAATGCCCAACTAAATCATCCCAGACAGGGCTTTGTCAAGCCTGACCTTAAAAACCTCTAGGGAAGGAGATTTCACCACCTACCTAGGTAACCCATTCCAGTGCTTCACCCCCCTTCTAGTGAAAGTTTTTCCGAATATCCAACCTAAACCTCCCCCACTGCAACTTGAGACCATTGTTCCTTCTTCTGTCATCTGCTGCCACTGAGAACACTCTAGAGCCATCCTCTTTGGAACCCCCTTTCCGGTAGTTGAAAGCAGCTCTCAAATCCCCCCTCATTCTTCTCTTCCACAGACTAAACAATCCCAGTTCCCTCAGCCTCTCCTCATAAATCATGTGTTCCAGTCCCCTAATCATTTTTGTTGCCCTCCACTGGCAATTTTTCCACATCTTTCTTTTAGTGTGGGGCCCAAAACTGGACACAGTACTCCAGATGAGTCCTCACCAATGCCAAATAGAGGGGAATGATCACGTCCCTACATCTGCTGGCAATGCTCCTACTTATACAGCCCAAAATGTCGTTAGCCTTCTTGGCAACAAGGGCACACTGTTGACTCATATCCAGCTTCTCGTCCACTGTAACCCCTAGGCCCTTTTCTGCAGAACTGCTGCCTAACCATTCGGTCCCTAGTCTGTAGCGGTGCATGGGATTCTTCCGTCCTAAGTGCAGGACTCTGCACTTGTCCTTGTTGAACCTCAACCAATTTCTTTTGGCCCAATCCTCTAATTTGTCTAGGGCCCTCTGTATCCTATCCCTACCCTCCAGCTTATCTACCACTCCTCCCAATTTAGTGTCATCTGCCAACTTGCTGAGGGTGCAATCCACGCCATCTTCCAGATCATTATGAAGACATTGAACAAAACCAGCTCCAGGACCGACCCTTGGGGCACTCCACTTGATATCGGCTGCTAACTAGACATGGAGCCATTGATCACTACGCATTGAGCCCGAGGATCTAGACAGCTTTCTGTCCACCTTATAGTCCATTCATCCAGCCCATACTTCTTTAACTTGCTGGCAAGAATACTGTGGGTGACCGTATCGAAAGCTTTGCTAAAGTACAGGACTAACATGTCCACTGCTTTCCCTTCATCCACAGAGCCAGTTATCAATTTCTTTGTTAAACTGACTAATTTACAAAGTCCAGCAGGCATTACTCAACACTGTAAGACGGAGTTTCCTATGGTTGTGTCTGGGACTGGAGATATTGGCTAGTGTCATTCGCTTGCAGGTAGCTGGGATCAGCTTACATGCCAGAGGCTGTGTGTGAACAACCCAGGAGTGGGGGTTCTCACAGCAGAGCAGGGTAAGGCTGGCTCCCAGAGTCAAAGGTAAGAGAGGCCTAGCAGGTCACCCGTCCAGATAACACCAGAGTGGAACGTCACAGCATCCCAGGGGGGCCTAATGGTTGGCCACCCTCAACTGGAGACGAGAGGACAAATAAACCTGATGTCCAAACAAGTCTAGTCTCTTAGAGAGTCTTTATTCTTAGGGGTAGCTCTGGGTTGACCCTGTCGCTCCCTGTGGTTAACCGCCCCTACCACTAGGGAAGTGGAAGCAGGATGGGTGTACAGGTACTCGTGGCCTTTCGATAGCACAAAATATCAGCCCTCTTGGAGATGGGGGGCAAGGAGGAAGGAGTTTGCCACAAGGCATTGGTGATCTTTGAAACTCCTTCATGAAGGGGCAGAACCACCCTGGCCGGTGCTGTGGAGCAGAAGACGTCTAAGAGAGTCCAAGGACTGCTCTAACTTCTCCACCTGAAGGCCCAGGTTGGTGATGACCCTCTTCAATAGTTCCTGGTGCGCTTTAGCATCATCCGGAGGAAACAGGGGAGGAGGCCCCGCTATAGCCTCGTCTGGCAAAGACGAGGAAGATGCCAATGCCATAGGGTCCTCCACAACCATTGGTGGCCCTGGGGGTTCTTGCACCCAAGGCTTCATGCACCGGAGAAGGGCGGGAGAGAGGCAGCTGGTCTCTCCAAGGCTCCAGACACCAAGTGGGCAGCCTGGGAAAGCTGGGTGAACCCCCACCGATTTCATGGGTGCCACAGGGCCGGTTTTGGTGCCGACAACGTAGCCAGCACCACTGGTACCGGAGCTTGTCCCGCAATCAGGGAACCTCGCTCCAAACCAGAACCGGATCCTGAGCCATTGCTCCCAGGCAACCAGCGCAGAGTGGAAAGGTGGCTCTGTCCCAACCGTTGCTGGTCACTCCGCCTGGAGTCCCATCTGGAACAGGGTCTTGGGGACTAGCAGCGTTCGACGGATCCGCAACAGCCTGGAGCCAGCCATCTACGTCTTGCACTTGATGAACTGTACCGGGATGAGGCACGAGACCGGGAATCGGAAGGGGCCTGGTGCCAGGAAGAGCACGCACGCGGTGATGCCTTTCTGGGGGATCAGTGACAGTCCAAGGAATGGTAGCATCAATCCCTTGCCTGGTCTCTGGAACGGTACTAGGGTCTCGGCGATACTGGATGCCAGGACCGGTACTCCTGTCAGGGGGCGCGTGCCTCCAGAGGTCTGCACCTGGTCACCAGTGAGCTGTGCCTCGAGCCTCTCTGCCCGAGCCCAAGGTTGGGAACTGAATGGGGCTGCACTGCGCTTGTCTTTCACGGTCAGAGGCGTGGTGGCTACAGGAGGGCGAACACTGGTGGGACATCCCCTGCAACGGGGAATGGTGCAGCTGCGGTGGGAACCACGGTGGTCCGAACGCGGGTTTACCCCATGACCAGGGAACCGCAGGAGCTGGTGTAGGCGGAACTGGGAGGGTCATGATCTCCTGTGCTGACCTGCAGGGCCTCCAGCATTGATGGTACTCAGAGCTGACAGAGGCCTCCACCACTGTGTGTGGGGTGGCCAGCAGGTAGTGGGCTGGGCTACATCACTCAACCGGTGCTTGGGCCCGAGTTCCCGAAGCGGGTGAAGAGTTGCCCAGGACGGGAACTTTTTCGCACCCAGTCTTATCCTTTCCCTTGTGTGAGGTTGGAGACCGAGCTCGCACCGTCTTCTTGGCCGGAGCCACGGATGGGAACCAGTGCCAGACAGTGGATGGTCCCAGTGGGGCACTGTATACCGAGATCACGGTGCTCCGGTACCAGGGCGAGGGCCGACTTCATAAGGAGCGCTCTTAAACAAATATCGCGCTCCTCCTAGTCCTTGGCTTGAAGGACTTGCAAATCTTGAACTTTTCACTAATGGGCCCCTCGCCCAAGCAATGCAGACAGCTGTTGTGTTGATCACTAATGGGCATGGGCCTCTTGCAGCAATCACAGGTCTTAAAGCCTGGGGATTGGGGCATGCCCCGTCCCAAGGCAAAGTCCCGTTTGGGACCTACAAAGTCTAACTATAGCTAAGGGATTTAATAACACTAACAGGAACACTACGTACACTATAATACAAGCACCATTGAGTTCGTACAAACAAAAAAGCAACAGCACTAGCTGAAGCAGCAACAGTTCCAGCACCATCACTGGTGGCAAGAAGAAACTGAGAGGGGGAGGAGCTGGCAGCGCCCTATATACCACAGTATGTGCGCCACTCCAGGGGGCGCCAGAGCCCGTCCCCTACGGACACTGCTGAGGGAAAAACTTCCGGCACCCGTTCACGTGGCGAGCACACACACACACAAATTGAATGGACATGAGCAAGCACTTGAAGAAGAAGAAAGTGTTTTGTCTGTACAAGTATAACAGCAAGCACCACCTCACATCTAACATATGGCGATGCTGCTCATTCACACTGGAGTGTGGCTTGAGAAAAAAATATAGGTAAGTCAATAACCTGGTTAAGATGAAACTACCTTAGATAAAAAGTCTGGATGTGTCCTTAAGGATATCTTGTCTTTGAAGACTTGAGTATAAGGAGGTTCTACCATTAAAGCTTATAATTCACTGACTCTTTTTGCAGATGTTATAGCCACCAGAAAGAGTGTCTTCTGGCAGAGGAGAGGCGAGCAAGTTGCTCTTGGCTCAAATGGAGGACCCTTACTAGGGAAAGTCCCAATGACTGGGGAAGAGAAAAGACTTTCTCTGATGTGGTACAAGTCTCTGACCTCCCTGGAGCATAAGGGGTCCAATTCACTCATCACAAAGGGGTCAGAGGAGAGAGACTTCATATTTCTACCAATCACTGGCAGCAACTCCGATCACAACAGACCTGACCGATCCTGAGATTTCAACTTTGATGGTACCGATGGAAAGGGTGTTACCAGAACGAGGTCTGATACTGAAAGAGCCCCAGCTCTGAGAGTTAGTATGTCCTGGGAGGTTGACAGAGTAGGTTTGCTTCACTTATATGGAGTAGCCAACTAAGAGGAGGAACTGCTCTTATATTTGTGCGAGTGTTTTCTGCCTTTCTGATGAGACTCTGATGGGTTACAGGCTCCTCTATAGCAGAGCTGGACATCATGGCAGACATGCATTCCATGTAGATTCAGCTTGATGTACAGGAAGGGTCCCGTGGCCAAGGTCCGCCTGTGGCTTCTCGGCCTTTTCTGTAAGGTATTTTCTAAGCCTAATTTCTCATGACTTATGGATACCGCCAGAGAAGGAGCAGCAAATATTGCACTTACCTGTGACATGTGCTTCCCCAAGGCAGTACAAGCAGTGCAGATACTCACTGTTGACCAAAAGGAATGAGGGCAGGAGACAATTCTTGAAGCCCTGAGTTCTGGGCATAGTCCGATACCCATAAAAGACACGAACCAGCTTTCAAAAAAGAACAGGGTTTGTTTCCCCGAATCTGATTTTTTTTAAACTCTGATCAGTTGACAAGCAGCCTCACATACATTGTTCTTATGTTTGTTGCAGTGGCATGCCTTTTGAGAATAATGTAACTAAGCACATACAAAACAGAGACTTCAGAATGGTGCCAGTCAGACAGTGCTTTCCTGAAAAAGCAATACTGCATAGGTAGCTGGAGGAGTGAGTTATGTAAAAGTGAATGCATGTTTGTTTGGTTTCTTTGGCTCAGGCCATTTTGCCACATGCTTATCATTTTAGCACCAACAAATCTAGAAGGGATGGGGTTAGTGTGAAGTTTAAGTAAAATTTAAAAAAAACAGACATTTACAGAAAAATAAATTGTCATTAGCTTTCAACAATTTTATTACTAGAACTTTCACAGGTTAGTAAGTGTGCAGCTGAAATTACTAAACATTTTCAGTAAACTTATTGGCTCATTCAAATTCCTTTCTACCAAATAAACAAACAAGGACTCATCTATTAATGCACCTAATGCAATCTAAAGAATAAATTCAAAATTCTTGTCCAGACTCTGAAGGAGGTAAAGGGGCAATGTTGCTCAACCAGTGCTCTGATTTACTATGCTGTCCCCAGCACTTACTCAGTTTTGTCAATGCAATGAGGCATGACATTACCTTCATCTGCCACTCCCATGCTACTCCCTATGTCAGGGATACCCTCCATATACATAATTCTCAAGCCACCAGTCTCACCTCATTCAAGTATCTCATAGAAACTCACTTCAGGCATAGAATCTACAATAAATGAACTAAAACAAAAAACTTCTTTACAAAGAAAAAAAAAAACAGTCACCCCACGAAGTTAATACAGCCATGTTCAATCTCACGCTGTCGTTCTTCTCATCTTCACCATCACATCTGCATTTTAGACGGCAAGTTTCTCAAGGTATCTGTTCTGCAAAAGCCTATGAAATGCATCTCTGGATGCAATCCTAATAAATTATAACTTATTAATCACCCTGAAATAAAGGTAATTCTTGCCATGCAACATAACAAAGGGATCAGATTCTGTTAATCCAAACAATACTGTTCTTCTTAATACCACATCAATATCTGAAACCATGCCACTAGCACCTAAGAAATAAAAACAATCACCACAATCATTATTCTGATGGTAGGTTCATACATAGTTAACTTGGTACAGAAACAAATTATTTCTGTATCAGTATAGAATGTCAGTGTTTTCCTCAACACTCAATGTTAGTGAAGATATACAAATCTCTATTTTGGCATCTCCTTAAAAGCATACTTCAATATAGCTGTGATAAAAATATGCCCTGTCACTGAAAAAGTGAAAACTTTGGAGAATTTCTGCCAAGGGCAGTCCTAACCCATAGATGCCACCAAATCTACTGGTCTGTCTCCCCACTTCTGGGACAAGGGAAACAGCTCACAGTTCAGATTCTCAGATGTCAAGGGGACATGAGATTATTAATTTTCCTGTTCAGGAAGGTAGCAACACACAACCACAGGCTCTGAAAGGGAAATCCTTGGTTGCAACATACTCAGAAAGCAAATGGAGAGAAAGAGGAGAAAACCAGGAGCAGGCTACATGAAACTACTTTAGAGAGGGGGCTGCCCTCTGATTATCTGTGGAATAGCTGACCTTTCCACAGGCCTAAAAAAATTGGGTCAGGGACAGACTGAACAAGAGCACGGTTTCATGTGTAGGAAGGAGGGAACCTTGTGAAAAAAGATTACCAAGAACTGTTTCTGGGAAAGCCTGGGTCAATTATACTCACAAGTTTAATTGCTGCAATATTTGTTCAATGTGGGCGTGTCTGTATCCTTGGTGCATCAATAAATCATGTATATTTGCAAGCTAAACACCATAACTTCTGCACTCTACATTGAGACTCACCAGTTTGTCAATAGCTCATCTTTTTACATTGTATGAACAGATACTCTTAAATATGACGGAACAAAATAGTCTGAAAATACCAGGAAGCATTTTGGTGTTTTTCACTGAAATTTTTGTTCTAACTCTCACATTACATACTGCTTTCAAAATGATGGGATAGACTATTACTTCTTCAATAAAAATGAAGTGTGACTCTAAAATTTACTATTTTTCTGATTACATATTTTTTATGTGCTCTCATGTAAAATACAGAGAGTCAAAGTAGTTGATATATATACTATTCTTTAAAATTAGTAGGCTGTGATTACAAATGGTTTGTTTGATTAGAAAATACAGCTTTAAAAGTAGTAAATCAAGTCAATGAACTACTTACCTTTCTTTTGACAACAAAACGTAAGCTCCAGTTTGCAAAGCAAATCAGCGCTCTCATACTTGTCCTCATCTGCTATTAGCCAGAAACAGTTTTCAGTCATTTCATGTGGCCTAATCTGCAAATCAAAGAGATATCAAAGATTCCTTGTAAATATGTAGCATAACCTTTCGTAAAATTCTACTTTGCTGTAAGGTCTACACAATACATAACAATGGTGAAGCAGCTGGTTGCTAAGACTGCTGCCTACCATGCTGAACAATACTGTCTCATTGTTTCCAAGTACTCCCATCTATCTGTATCCATCTGTTCTTCTGTTGCCCCTTGTTTTGTACTTAAATTGTAAGCTCTTTTAGGCAGGGATTGTCTTTTTTTGTTGCATGCGTGTACAACACCTAGCATAATGAAGTCCTGGTCCACAACTAGAACTCCTAAGTGGTACGATAATACAAAATAATAACTGGACAGTTGAAAGGCTGCATGTTCATAGAGTATTTCAATCACTGTTTTCACAACTACAAAGATTTCTAATTTTGAAAATACGGTATATCTAAAATATATTAATGTACTAAAGATATTGTTTAAAAGAAATTAAATTCTAATGTTTAGAAGATGTCAATACAAACACCAAGATCTTTAACACAAACTGAGTTTTATCAACTTTTGTTTAGAATTCTTAGCATAAATCTGACTTTTCTGTTGAAGCGCTCATGACAAATGTCTATAGACAAAGATTTTAATACAAAGTATTTTATCAGTACTACCTTATTAGTTAAGGGGTTAAATGTGCGCTGAATATAAATATAGAAAATTTGACATCAGTGTAGATTTAAAACATCATCAATTTTAAGGGAGACCTTCTCTGAACACAACTGATTCAAACACGAATATAATACTCTATTTTTTTAGCTATATTTTTCCTATGGATAACTCTTTACACTGAGTTTTTTGGTCCAAACATTTGTATTAATATAAAGGATAATGATTTTTTAAAAATTGATTATTTTTAAAGACGACCAAGTGATAAGATGGAAATACTGACAGAAGCAGAACTCCCTAGACGAAGGAAGGAGGAAAGAGTGGGGAGGAAAGAAAAAGTAAAGCATAATAGGAGATTGATACAACATTATATTTTCATTAAACTGACATTCATTCTACACAGCTTACCCATCTGGCAATGCCAAATTACTATAATTTCTATGTTAAATTAGGCACCAGAAATTTTCCACATTTAAGTTTTACCTTTGACCAGTTGAGCCTTTTCATGGTGATCTCAGGTTTGAATTCTTTTTTAGGCTTCAATCCAAAGGGCAATGTACGTGGAGGCGGAGACCACTGTATTCCAGGTAAGCCTGGTGGCGGAGGAGGTGGTGGTGGTGCACCAAAAGATGGAGGCATTCCCGAGCCCTTCAAAAAAGGCAGTGGTGGAGGTGGTGGCGGAGGTGGCACTGCCCCATTAAAAGGTGCTGGTGGGGGAGGTGGTAGTAATTGTTCAGGTGCTGCAGCAGCTGGTGGAGGAATAGATGTGCCTCCTTGTATTGATGGTAAAAAATGAACATCTGATCCATGTGGTAAGGAGTCATACTGGGGAGAAAAAAAATTTATTCACTCATTTTCTTAAACTGAGTGCCATAAGGTTCATATTTACAGAATAAATAGAAAAGTAATAATTTCAGTGAGACTCCTTCTCCATGAAACAATGAAATATGAATTTTATTGAAACAGACATGGTCTCGTTACATACATATCTTTCATAATAAAAGTTCTTCATCTTGCAAACACAATTTAGAATCAGAAGCAGACACAAAAACATACCTAGAGATACTGTATTCAACACCTTGTTTCATTGGACGTGATACAATTGCTAAAACAGACAAGGTGAGTAAAGTAATTTCTGTTGGTGAGAGAGGCAAGCTTTTACGCTTAGAAAGAGCTCTTTTTCACAGTATTTCTAAGAATAATTTTTCTTGCTCCTGGATGGATTTTTATCTAAACCAGTCAGAGTCTGAAGCAAACCAAAATCAAGACGGTCAGATCCTCAAGCTGCTATTACAGCTCAAAAAGAACTATTCCAACAATCAAGGATCCAGAACCAGTGCCATCACTTGGCACTAACTTGGTCCAGTGATTATTATAAACTACATGAACAAACAGGACTTGGGGAAAAAAATCTGTTTTCCTAGACAAAAGCCATTCACATTCTTAGAAGAAAGTTTTGATTCTGCAAATGAAATAGTAAGTTTCTAGCTCTAACAGTTGTGAAGATGACATCACTTTGCGTTTGGAAGGTTAAATCAATACCTTGATATCCTAAATGTGCATGATCCATAGCAGAGTGAAAATTGATCAGAGACTATTTGGTGAGGGTGTGCTTCAAATTTATTAGGCACATACCAACCCAGCAGCTGATATGAAAGAAGAAGCCTCAGAACAGGATCCATAAAGTAAACGTGAAACTGACATGGAAGACAACTCAGGAAAAACTACACTTGGATCTGCTATTGGAAATTTTAAAAAAAGAATGAAGGCAGGAATAGAAAAGAGGTGTAACAAAAGCAAGGTGCCTGTTCAAGTAGTATTTGGCAATTATGAGTTTTACTGGTATTTGAACACAAGTTATTCAATTAATACTTTTTTAATAGTGAAACAGCTCTCTATGTCCAGGGCACCTAGAGCATATGGAGACATGCCTTTTTTAACATTTGTATAAATCTAAAATAAAACTATAATTTCTGCACTTTTGACAAATTAGTTGTAAGTTGTTTTAAACATATTTAATAAAGAGTTGATTGACAATATTATAGAGATCAGAAATACACTTTTAGCTACTGGTTCTTATTTATATTACTGACCAGAAGAATGGAGAGTTCCTGCAATAGTCTATTTGTTGTTTGTTTCTTTTATACATGTCTAAACAACAAGATGAAAGTGATAATGAAATGGGTGAAAGTGATCATGAAATTATAGAGCAAGTGAAAAAGGAAGGCAAGTGTAAATCCTCGACTTAGCAGGGAAGCGGAACTAACATCATCAAGATGGCTGAGGTCTATTTCAATGTCTATTTCGCTTCAGTCTTCTGTAAAACGGTGACCAGATATTCCACACAATTAATATTAACAACAAAGAGAAAGGAACACAGGGAAAGAACAGGTTAAAGAATATTTAGAGAAGTTAAATATATTCAAGTCAACAGACCCTAATGAAATTCATCCTAGGATACTTAAGGAACAAGCTGAAGCAATCTCAGAACCAATAGCAATTATCTTTTGGAACTCATGGAGGATGTGTAGCCCCAAAGGATTGGAGAAGGACAAACATAGCACCTATCTTTAAAAAGGGGAACAAAGAGGAACCAGGGAATTATAGAACAGTCAGCCTCACTTCTGGAAAGGTATTGGGGGAAAAAAATCAAATTTTAAGCACCAACAGGATAATAGGATTATGAGGGTCAGCCAACATGGATTTTTCAAGAACGAGTTATGTCAAACCAAACTAATTTCCTACTTTGACAGCATTACTGGCCTAGTGGAGGTGGGGCCAGGAGACGAGGAGGAAAAAGAAGAATGGTTACTCACCCTGTACAGTAACTATGGTTCTTCAATATGTGTCCTCCCCCCATGGGTGTTCCACTTTAAATGCACTAGTGACCCCTGTACTTTTGATCAGATTTTTCTCACAGCAGTGTCCATTTGGCCAACACATGCATGTTAGTCAGTCTCATGCCCTGTGCCATTGTTATGTAACACTGTGCAAGTGAACCGCCCTCAGTTTCTTCTCTTTGGTGAAGCTCAATGACAGAGAACTCTGAATCAGAGAGAAAGGAGGGCGGGTACTGGACCACCCATAGGAACATACATCTCACAAAATCACAGGGTGAGTAACCATTTCTTCTTCGAGCAGTGTCGCTACGGGAGCTTCACTCTGGGTGACTACCAAACAGTACCCTCTAAGATGGGGTGGCTTCAGAGTCAAGTCCAGTAGAGAGGAAACTACAGACAAGCCAAACACCGTGCCAGAGCCGGAGTCGTGAGTTATGGCATATGTCAAGGTTCCTTCCCCACTCTGAACTCTAGGATACAGATGTGGGGACCTGCATGAAAACCTCCTAAGCTTATTTTTACCAGTTTAGGTTAAAACTTCCCCAAGGTACAAACTATTTTACCTTTTGCCCTTCGACTTTATTGCTGCCACCACCAAGCATCTAACAAATATGTAACAGGGAAAGAGCCCGCTTGGAAACGTCTTTCCCCCAAAAATCCTCCCAAACCCTACACCCCCTTTCCTGGGGAAGGCTTGATAAAAATCCTCACCAATTTGCATAGGTGAACACAGACCCAAACCCTTGGATCTCAAGGGCAATGAAAAAGCAATCAGGTTCTTAGAAGAAGAATTTTAATTGAAGTAAAAGAATCACCTCTGTAAAATCAGGAAGTAAATACCTTATAGGGTAATCAGATTCAAAATATTGACAATCCCTCTAGGCAAAACCTTAAGTTACAAAGAGACACAAAAACAGGAATATACATTCCATTCAGCACAGCTTATTTTATCAGCCATTTAAACAAAAAAGAATCTAACGCATATCTAGCTAGATTACTTACTAAGTTCTAAGACTCCATTCCTTTTCTGTTCCTGGCAAAAACAACTCACAGACAGAGCAAACCTTTGTTTCTCCCCCCCGCTCCAGCTTTCAAAGTATCTTGTCTCCTCATTGGTCATTTTAGTCAGGTGCCAGCAAGGTTATCCTAGCTTCTTAACCCTTTACAGGTGAAAGGGTTTTTTCCTCTGGCCAGGAGGGATTTTAAAGGTGTTTATCCTTCCCTTTATATTTATGACAGCATAGCATTTGATAAATGTATGTATAGATGTCCAAGTAGAAAGCTTTACAGATTTTGATAATCTGCTCATTCTTGAGGAAGGCCTTAGAGGCAGCGATGGATCTTGTAGAGCGATTGTGTATATCCAAAGGTGGTTGAATATTGGAAGACTGGTAACAAGCGTTAATGTAGCCTTGGAAAGCCTCCAGTTAGAGATTGCTGACCCTTGTGATCTATCTGCTAGCAAGATGAATAACTTGTGGGTCTTTCTGAAGGACTTTGTCCTGTGTAGATAGAAGGCCCGGCCTCTCCTAACATCCAGGGTGTGCAGCAGAGATTTAGATGCAATTTGGGATAGAAAACAGGCAGATGAATGGGCTGATTGAGATGGAACTCGGAGGAAATCTTAGGTAAAAATTTGGGGTGGGGTGGCAGTGTGATCTTGTCCTTAAAAAATGCTGAAGAGGAGAATGCCATCAGGTCCCCTGTTTCTCCAGCCGATCACACCAACACGATGGCTATCAGGAATGCTGTCTTCAGTGACAAATGGAACAGTGACCAGATAGACAGAGGTTCAAAGGATGATCTTGTGAAGCATTTAAGGACCAGATTGAGGTCCTATATGGGAGTAGGAAGTTGGACCAACGGATAGAGGTTTCCTAGCCCTCTGAGGAATCCCACTGTAGTCAGGTGAGCAAAGACAAAATAACCCTCTATTGGTGGGTAGAAGCCATGCTGGCTGTCAGGTGGACCTTTATGGAGCTCATCAATAGACCTGAGCTTTTGAGAGTTAGGGCGTATTTCAATATATCCGGAAGTGATACAGTCACTGGAGGAATCTGTCTGTGGTCAAGCCAGTTCACAAACTGAGAATACATGTAGCGAGTAGAGTGTTTCTTGCTATGTAATAACACCCTTTGCACATCTTCTGAGCAGGCTATGTCTCATCCCTAGAGCCATGGACAAACTATGCTTTGAGACGTAGCACTGTGCGACTGGGATGAAGAATATTCCTGCTCTCCTGGGAGACAAGATGAGAAGCAGTGTGAAGAGTAATCAGACAGCAAACAGCCAGTTGCCTCAGGTAAGGAAACCACATTTGTCTAGGCCAGGTCAGCGCTATTACGATGACTCTGGCTTTCTTTATTTTATTTGAGCATAACTTTGGCTATTAGGAGAGTTGACAGAAATGTGGAGAGTAGGGAAAAGCATCCCCTCGGGATTGGTGACCCTATCCACCCCTAAAGCAGAAGTGAGTGCATTTCTTGCTTGACTCTGTGGCCAACAAGTCTGTGGAGTGCCCACTGATGTAATATGTAAATATGCTGGGGTCTATTTCCCACTTGTGGTCTTGGAAGAATTATCTGCTGAGAGCATACATGGTCATATTCTGTGAAACTGGGATATAGGCCTCTGTGATGATAATCTGGTTGCATATGCGCTAATGCCAAAGCTTGACAAACTCGGTGCAGAGGGAGGGGGAATCTCATTCAGCCTTGACAAATGATGTAAAACTTGCATGATATATTGTCTGTCATGATCTTTATGTGTTTGCCCCAATTAGTGGTAGGAACCACAGAGAGGTGTATCTGACCACTCTGAGCTCCAGGATGTTGATGTGTAGCATTGCCTCTTGTGATCTCCACTTCCCATGTATAAGCACTCCTCATCCAAGCAAAAGAGACATCCGTCATTATGACAACATTTGGGGAAGGACATGCAAATGAGATTCCTGTGCACATGCTGCGATGATCTTTCCATCAGTCGAGGGATTGTTTTACAGAGGTACATATGGAAAGAAGCATATTTAAACCATGTCTGGTTGGTGAATTGACAGTTCTGAGCCACCTTGAAAGCAGCACATTTAAAGCCAGGCATGGTATATAATGAAGTTCCAGGAAACAACCTCTCAGCAACCAGTTGTTCAGGTAAGGGAATATTAAGACAACTTTCCTGCAGAGCTGTACTGCTACAACCGACATGACCTTTGAAAAGACCCTCAGGGCAGATGACAGGGCAAAAGGAAGCACTCAGTATTGAAAGTGGTCCTGGCCACAATGAAAGATAGGAATCGTTTGTCGAAAGGTGGATAGCGATGTGGAAATGCACATCATGAAGGTCAAGGGCTGAGAACCAATCCCCTTGCTCCAGTGATGGAATGATCGCAGCAAGTGTCACCATTTCGAATGTCTATGCCTTCACACAGGTGTTCAGCAGTCTTAGGTCTAGGTTGGGTCTCCAATCTCCACTCTTTTTGGTACCAGGAAGTACCTTGAATAAAACCACTTCCCTCTGTGCTGCATGGAGACTGATTCTATAGCTCCCAAATGTAAGAGTGCGTCTATTGCTTGATGAAGCACAGTCTGAAGGGGGGTCCCCGAAGAGGAACGAGGAAGGGGGGGTTCATTGGTGGAAGAGAAGTGGATGGTGTAACCTGTAGAGATCATCTCCAAAACCCACTAGTCTGTAGTGATCAACTCCCAGGCTCACCTGAAGTGGTGAAGACACTCAAAGGGAGGAAGACTACTGGAATCAGCACAGCTGAGGAGTAAGGGAATGGCAATTCAGACCCTCAACCAACCCCTTAAAATTGATGCTTGGAGGTGGATGGGTACGAGGCGGGAGGCTGAGAAGAGGACACCTTCCTTTTCTGAAATCTCTGCCACCTTTAGTATTGCTCATAGCACCTCAGTGAAGAAAGGAATTAGATCGAGCAGGATCTCCGGGCAGTGAGACTTGCTGAGTTCTCTCTTGTAGATGGGTGTATAAATTAGGTCTGTTGATTAATCGCAGTTAGATTTCAGGTAAGGTAGATTTTAGAGTCCTTTAATGTTCTCAGAGACTCGTCCATAATATCTACGAATAACTTAGACCTATCAAAATGAAGGTCCTCTACTATACTCTGGACCTCTTTTGGGAATCCAGAGAGTTGGAGCCAGGAGGCTCTTCTCATTTTCACCGCAGTAAGCAATCAAATGGGCAATGGTATCAGCGGCTTCTAGGAAAGCTTGTAGGATTGTCCTGGCCATTATCTAGCCCTTTGCAATAATTGCCTGGAACTGATCCCTGTGTTTGTTCAGTAGATGGTCCATGAAAGAGGTCAGTTCTGTGTAATTCACAGAGTCACACTTTGCCATCAATACTTGATAATTGGCAATTCTAAACTGCAGGGAGGCCAAGGAATAAGACTGTCTCCCCAGTAGATCCAGACACCTGAGGTCTTTGTCATGAGGCATGGTTTTAGCATGGTGCTGCCTATCATATTCATTCACTCTGTCAACTACCAAAGAGTTAGGTGAGGGATGAGAAAATAAAAATTCTTAGTCCTTTGCTGGGACGCAATACTTCTTATCCTCTCTTTTTCATCTAGACAAAATAAAGCTGCATGTGCCAGATCTTCACTGGGTCCAGAAGAGCCTCATTAACAAGCAAGGCTATACAGGCCGAGAAGGTTGATGGGAGAATGTTGAACACCTTATGATAAGATTCTGTCAGCTCCTCAAGAGGAATCTACAGAAAGTCTGGGACCCTCTTGACCAGGTCCTGGAAATATGCATAACTGGTTGGTCCCAAAGAGTAGTAATCAGTGGGTCACAGTCAAGCTGGAAGGGCATATAAAGTGGAGTCCCGCAGGGATCAGTTCTGGGTCCAGTTCTATTTAATAACTTCATCAATGATGTAGACAATGGCATAGAGAGAGTACACTTACACATTTGCGGATGATACGAAGCTGGAAGGTGTTGCAAATGCTTTGGAGGACAGGATTAAAATTCAAAATGATCTGGAAAAACTGGAGAAATGGTCTGGTCTGAAGTACACAGGATGAAATCCAATAAGGACAAATGCAAAGTACTCCAATTAGGAAGGAACAATCAGTTGCACACATACACAATGGGAAATGATTGCCTAGGAAGGAGTACTGAAGAAAGGTATCTGGGGGTCATCGGGGATCACGAGCTAAATATGACTGAAGAGTGTAACATCGTTGCAAAAACAAAAAAAAGCAAACACCATTCTTCGCTCTACTCAATTGGAGTACTGTGTCCAGTTCTGGACGTCACATTTCAGGAAAGATGTGGACAAACTCAAGAAAGTCCAGAGAAGAGCAACAATAATGATTAAAGGTCTAGAAAACTTGACCTGTGAGGGACAATTGAAAAACCTAATTTTGTTTACTCTGGGGGAAAAACGGAGAGGGGACATAAGAACAGTTTTTAAGTATATAAAAAGTTCTTCAAGGAGGAAGGAGGTAAACTATTCTGAGGACAGGACAAGAAGCAATGGGCTTAAATTGCAGGAAGGGCAGTTTAGGTTGGACATAAGGAAAAACTTCCGAACTATCAGGGTGGTTAAGCACTGGAATAAATTGCCTAGGGAGGATGTGGAATCTCCATCACTGGAGATATTTAGGAGCAGGTTAGACAAACACCTGCCACAGATGGTCTAGATAATACTTAGTCCTGCCATGAATACAGAAGACTGGACTAGATGTCCTCTCGAGATCCCTTCCAGTCCTAAGATTCTATGATTTTATGTTTAAAATCATCCACCAGGGATAGAAGAGGGGGGACGACTGCTTCTTCCAGAAATGGAGAAGATATTGGTTCTAGGAAATATCCTTTCATCAGCTCCAGCCTCATGTTCCTCAAGGGATTCCTCTGGAGGATCAGGTCTTGTGGAAGGAATAGGTGATGCTGGTTCCTTCTCTCTATGGTGAGTGATACTCAACGCTCAGGAAAATAGTTGGTGATAAGCCACAAAGGGGTCCCAGTATAGCCAGGGAGGAAGTGCATAAGGCATAGGAGGCGGCAACCAAGGTTGCACATAGCAGCAAGACATTGGTAGTAAATGTGGGCTGTGAAAAGTTGCAGCTTCAGCAGAGGCTTCTGGAAAGGGGCCTCTGTAGTCGTGAGGAGGAGAGCCCTGAACTGACATTTTAGAACAAGGCAAGGTCTTCATCAGAATCCTCTTCCTCAAGTTTACTCAGGAATGGTGGAGAGCCTGAAGAGATCTGAGGTGAAACAGTTGCTGATGGTACAAAAGGTCTTATGCACTCCAAGGAAAGCACACTTGGAGCCTGAGTGGGTTTCTTAGGTATCAAGGAAGAGCTCATCTTGCCACCCCAGTCCACTAATGTTACTGATGGTCTCTCCAGCCCCGGGGTCTTGCGGTCTAGCTGTGCTCTGGGTACCTGAGGAACCAGGAGCCTCGACGGTACCTGACTGAAGAGCCAGTGGAACTGAAATAGCAGAGGAGACTGACAACCTTGGCTTTTAAAAGGTAGGTTCTCTATCTGGTGAGCAAGGGGCACATTCTTTCCTCTCATTCTTATGAGAGGAGATCTGTCTCGCTCTCTTTTAGATGCCCTGGAGGTGTGGGCCTGTGATGCTGTTGAGGCAGTAGACCCTGCTCAGTCACCCTTGTACTGGGTTGGAAGCTGGCTGTAGAGAGCTCTCCATCACAAGAAGGCGAAGCTTTCTCTTGCTTTTTCTGGCTCTTGATTTTAGTGCCCGACGAAAGTTGCACTTCTGAGCAACGTGTAATTCCCCCAGGCAACAAATCCATTGGGAGTGCCAGTCGTTGACCGGGATCACCTCCCAGAAGGACAGACAACACTTAAAGCCAGGAGAACCAGGCATAACCTCTCAATAAAGAGAGCTAGTAACGATCTAATACAGTGATACTCAGACTGAGGCTCGGAATCTGCAAGTGCCTCTTTGCGTGTTTTCTGGGGCTCTTTGCAGCACATATTAAAACTCTGATTTTATTATTAACCCATCTAAGTTATTAACCAATCAGGATGCTTTTACTATGTTATTAACCAATTGTATAATACTTGATCAGTCATTGTGCTGTGAGAATAATAATATATAAAGTCGTAAATGAAACAATGAATTCACACTACTGTGGCTCTTTTGAATAATGCTGATTGCTAATTTGGCTGCTGAACCACTGAGATCCAAGTGTTATTGATCTAATATCTACCTAAATACAATATAGAAAAAAATAAAAAGATTTGTTTATGAAAAGAGAGAAGCTATATTAAAAGTATTTATTAACTATGGAAAAGTAACATTAACACTAAAACTAGCTACCAATAAGAAGAGAAAACCAGAGTTGAGGAAATCTCAACAGGACAGCTCCGTCCCAGGTCAACGCGGTTGTGAAGGAACTGAGGGCTGTTTGCCCGCACAGGGCTAAATAACAGCATGGTGCACAAGACAGACATGAGTGGGCCCAAAGGACACTGCTATGAGAATTCTCTGATCAAAGGTGCAGGGGGTGCTAGCATGCCCAGAGTGGGGCACCTGTAGGGACACTACTCAAAGAAGGAGTAGATGTGAGATATACTGATTTCAGTCAGGCTTTTGACAAGACCATACTCAAAGAGTAGTTATAAACGGTTCACTGTCAAACTGGGGTCCCACAGGGGTCAGTCCTGGAGCCAGTACTATTCAATATTTTCATTATTTATTTGGATAATGGAGTAGAGCGTAAACGTATAAAATATGCAGAGGACACCAAGCTAGGAGAGGATAGAAGCACTTTGAAGGACAGGATTAGAATTCAAAACCACCTTGACAAATTGGAGAACTGGTGCCAAGTACTACACTTTGGGAAGGAAAAATCAAATGCACAACTACAAAATGGGGGAAAACAAGCTAGGTGGCAAGACTGCTGAAAAAGGACCAGGGGTAAAAGTGGATCAAAAAGTAAATATGAGTCAACAAACATTATACAGTTGTGAAAAAGACTAGTATCATTCTAGGGAATATTAACAGGAGAGTCGTAAGACATGGGAGGTAACTGTCCCGATCTTCTGGACACTGGTGAGGCCTCAGCCCAAGTATTGTGTCCAACCCTTTAGGAAAGATGTCAAGGTTCCTCCCCCACTCTGAACTCTAGGGTACAGATGTGGGGACCTGCATGAAAAACCTCCTAAGCTTATCTTTACCAGCTTAGGTCAAAACTTCCCCAAGGTACAAAATATTCCACCCTTTGTCCTTGGATTGGCCGCTACCACCACCAAACAAATACTGGTTACTGGGGAAGAGCTGTTTGGACACGTCTTTCCCCCCAAAATACTTCCCAAAACCTTGCACCTCACTTCCTGGACAAGGTTTGGTAAAAAAAGCCTCACCAATTTGCCTAGGTGACTACAGACCCAGACCCTTGGATCTTAAGAACAATGAACAATCCTTCCAACACTTGCACCCCCCTTTCCTGGGGAATGTTGGATAACAAGCCTCACCAATTTGCATAGGTGACCACAGACCCAAACCCTTGGATCTGAGAACAATGAAAAAGCATTCAATTTTCTTACAAAAAGACTTTTAATAAAAATAGAAGTAAATAGAGATAAAGAAATCCCCCCTGTAAAATCAGGATGGTAGATACCTTACAGGGTAATTAGATTCAAAACACAGAGAACCCCTCTAGGCAAAACCTTAAATTACAAAAAAGATACACAGACAGAAATAGTTATTCTATTCAGCACAATTCTTTTCTCAGCCATTTAAAGAAATCATAATCTAACACGTACCTAGCTAGATTACTTACTAAAAGTTCTAAGACTCCATTCCTGGTCTATCCCCGGCAAAGACAGAATATAGACAGACACACAAACCCTTTGTTTCTCTCCCTCCTCCCAGCTTTTGAAAGTATCTTGTCTCCTCATTGGTCATTTTGGTCAGGTGCCAGCGAGGTTACCTTTAGCTTCTTAACCCTTTACAGGTGAGAGGAGATTTCCTCTGGCCAGGAGGGATTTTAAAGGGGTTTACCCTTCCCTTTATATTTATGACAGAAAGATGTGGACAAACTGGAGCAAGTCCAGAGGAGAGCAACAAAAAGCAATAAAAGGGTTAGAAAACCTAACCTGTGAAGAAAAAGGAATAAGGGAACGCTGAGTCTTGAGAAAAGATATGGGGGAAGGCAACCTTATAACAGTCTTCTGAAATGTTAAGGGCTGTTATAAAGAGGACTGTGGTCAGTTCTCCATTTCCACTAAAGGTAGGACAAAAAGTAATGGTCCTAATCTGCAGCAAGGGAAATGTTGGTTAAATATTAGGGCAAACTTTCTAACTATAAGGGTAGTTAAGCACTGGAATAGGCTTCCAAGGGAAGCTGTGCAATCCCCATCACTGGAGTTTTTAAGAACAGGTCAAACACCTGTCAGGGATAGTGTAAGTTTACTTAGTCCTGCCCCATTGCAGGGGGCTGGACTTGATTTCTCAAGGTCCCTTCTAGATCAATATTTCTATGATTTTATGATTAAGCAAAGGATAGGAAATACTTTTAAAACAAGGGAACAATGAAATATCAGAATACAATAAATAGTACACAACCGCTCTATTCCTTTAAATTGTTTGCCCTTCTCCAAGTCCTCTGGGAGCTCAGCTGTCCTCCTTGAGTTCCAAAAAATAATTGCTAATTCTGAAATTGCTTCACCTTGACTAGTAGGCCTAAGGTACATTTTTCAAACTGGCTAATAAATTAAAAGAAATAATTATGAATATACGTCAATGCTACAAAACAGCTAGGTACAGAGAGAGTGAGAGGGTCCCAACACACAAAATTAACTATCTTAAGTAGTTGCTAATGGAATGAGAAGACGAAGGGTCTCTTTTCAAACTTGTCCTAAATATTCAGATCTGCCTGAAGTGGTTTACTTGCAGCATCCAAAAGTGTAATAAATCAAAACAGTTAATTTTTTTAAGTATATAAAAGTTGGGAAACAGATTTATACGTAACTGATGTGGGCGTGTTTGTAGTGTGTACACCATGAGTACAGCTAAAAGCATATTGAAGTGCTATGTTTAATTCAATGAATTAAAAAAATAGAGTACAGCTCAGAAGCTAAACAGCACCTCATGTCACCATCAAAAAATGAGGGGTGGGGTTTTTTTGGGTCAGTTTTGCCAAGAAAGTTATATAAAATTTGGTCATTTCTTAGCCCGTCTACCACTATAAGAAAGTAGTTAAATATTTTTTGAAAAGGCAGTAGATTTCAGGGGGGTTTTTTTTTTTTGGGGTGGCGAAGAGATGTGTACCTTTAAAATAAGTACTTAATTCCTTAATAGTGTTTATGGAATATCAATGGCTAATTGCACAAAACATACAGATAAACTAATTTACTTGTCAACAAAACTAAAATTATAAAGTGTGTCTATACAAGCTCAAGATGTAAACCAACAAAACATGGTCAAGAAAAAATGGTTAGTAACCTTTCGTAACTGTTGCTCTTAAAGATGTGTTGCTCATGTCCATTTCATGCTAAGTGTGAGCACACCAGGTGTGCTGTTGGCAGAGATTTTTCCCTTAGTGGTATCCATAGGGCCGGCTCTAGTGCCCTCTAGAGTCGTGCACATAAGCGCCAGCATAATGGGTGCCACCAGCTCTCTCAGTTCTTTCTTGGCGGTAACTCCAACAGAGGGTTAGTAAATTGGGTCATGGAATGGGTACGAACACTACCTCTCGAAGAATAGTTACAAAAGGTTAGTAACCATTTTTCCTTCAAGTGGTTGCTCATGGCCATTCCATGTTAGGTGACTCACAAGCAGTGCTCCAAGAGGTGGGATCAGAGTTCACGAATGTGCTGACTGTAACACTGCTCTCTCCTTAAACTGGCATCATCTTGGGCTTGTTGAGTGATGACCTAATAGGATTGTGTAAAGGTACGAACTGACAACCAGGTTGCAGTTGTGCAGATGTCCTGGATTGGTACCTGCTCAAGAAATGCTACTGCTGAAGCCCGAGCTCTTGTGGAATGAGCAGTCACGATGGCCAAAGGCGGCACATTCACCTGCTCGTAGCAAGCCTGAATACAGGCGATTAGCCAGGACGAGATTCTTTAGGATGACACACGTAGCCCTCTCATCCGTTCCGCTATTGCTACAAAAAGTTGCGTGGATTTGTGGATGGGCTTATTCTTCAATATAAAAGGAGAGGGCGTGCCTAACATCCAACGTATGAAGCAGGTGTTCCTCAGCAGACTTATGAGGCTTTAGGAAGAAGACAGGTTAAAAAATGACTTGGTTGCTGTGGAATTGTGACACCACCTTGGGTAAAAAGGTGCGATGGGGCACAATTAAAGCTTGTCTTGAAGAACACTGTGTAAGGAGGTTTCAACAAAAGGGCTTTGATCGCAGAGACCCTTCTGGCTAAAGTGATAGCTACCAGGAAGGCAACATTCCAGGAGAGAAGCAGTTGGGAGCACACAGCTAACAGCTTGAAACGGGGCCCCAAGAGCCTTGACAGGGCCATTTTTAAGTCTCATGGAGGGATCATCTCGTGAACCTGAGCATAGAGTCTTTCCAGCCCCCCTTGAGGAAACCGGACCATCATTTCACATAAGAACACCATTCTGCTGTTCACTGGAAGGCGGAAGGCTGAGATGGCTGATAAATGAATCTAAATAGATGAGAGCACCAGACCTTGCTGCTTTAGGTGAAGCAGATAGTCCAAGATAGACTGTAGAGAAGATTGGAATGGAAGATTCCATTCAAAGGCTCAACAAGAGGAACATATAACACTTGGCCAAGTAGGTAGCCCTGGTGGAAGGCTTTCTATTTAGAAAGCAGTCAAACCTGACCCAAGGAGGCCTGTTCCTGGAGGTCAGCCACACAGCATCCATGCAGTCAGTCAGGCGCAGGAAAGCAAGGTTCAGCTGAAGCAACTTGCTGTGGTCTTGAGAGATCAAGTCTGGGCAGAGTGGGAGCACAAATTGCGCTGCCACTGAGAGATCCAGAAGCGTGCCGAACCAGTGCTGGCATGGCCACATCAGTGCTATCAGGATAACCCTTGCCTTGTCCCATTTGATTTTTAAGAGAACATTGTGAACCAAGGGGATCAAAAGGAAAGGCATACAGTAGATGGTCTGCTCATGAGAGCTTGAAGGCATCAGAGAGGGAGCCCATGCTGTACCCACACCGTAAACAGAGCTAATGGTATTTCCTGTTCTGCCTGGTGGCAAACAGGTCTACATGGGGAAGCCCCACCTCTGACTTCCGGGAGAAAAGACCTCTCATGGTGAGAGGAAAAGGCTCTGTTGAAGTGATCTGCTAGTATGTTTCGGGCTCCCGGGAGATGCGTCACCTCGAGGTGAATGGAGTGATTCACGCAGAAGTCCCACAGCTGCAGGCTTCCTGGCACAAGGCCAGAGATCAAGCCCTTCCCTGCTTGTTGATATAAAACATGGATGCAGTGTTGTCTGTCAAGACCTGCACCACTTTGCTCGAGATCTGGAGAAGAAACACTCGGCAAGTGTACTGCCCTGAGTTCCCTGACGTTTATAAGTAGGGAGAGTTCTTCTTGGGACCACAGGCCCTGGGTCCTGAGGTGAGCTGTTTACCCTAGGTCTGATGCATCCAAGACCAAGGCGACTGATGGTTGAGGGGCAGCAAAGGATACCCCTTCCATTACCGAACCTGGGTCTTTCCACCAGATCAGGGAAGCGAGGACCAGAAGCAGGACAGAGTACTAAGTGTAAGTGGTGTTTGCTTGGGGAGTAGACTGATGCCAGCCACATCTGGAGGGGTCTGACACAAAGCCTTGCATACTGTACCACATAAGTACACATTGCCATGTCCCAATAATTTGAGGCAGACCCAAAGAGTTGTTACTGGGTGGATCGTGACCTTGGATATCAGGTCCAACAGTCTGGAATCAGGTCTCCGGCAAGAAGGCTCTGGCTTGGGTTGAGTTGAGCACTGTCCCAAAGAACTCTATTCTCTGAATTAGGATCAAAGCTGACTTTTGCTCATTTATCAGCAGGCCCAACACTTGGAAGGTGACCCGGACTATACTGATGCTGTGCCATACCTGAGCCTGTGACTGAACTTTGATCAGCCATTTGTCAAGGTAGACTTGCACATCTCAGCGACTCAGGAAGGCTGCTACTACTACTATACACTTTGTGAAGAGCTGTGGGGCTGCCAATAGGCTGAAGGGAAGAGCGCTGATAGTGGCACTGACCCACAATAAACCTGAGAAGTCTTCTTTGGCCATGGAAGATAGAGATATGAAAATAAGCACTCTAAGTTGAGGATGGTGTACCTATCTCCTGGGTCCAGGGAGGGAATGACAGAGGCCAGGGAGACCAAGAGGAAGTTCAGTTTCTTGACATATCTGTTGAGGCAATGCAGGTCCAAAATAGGCTATAGGCCCCCTTTGGCCTCCAGGATTAGGCAATACCAGGAGTAAAATCGCTTCCCCCTCTATGGTCTCCACACTTAGGAAGGATTGCACCTCCTGAGCGAGGAGTTGCTCCTGAGAAAGGTCCCTGAAGAGGAAGGAGGGTGAAAGAAAAGGAGGTGGGTGAATACAAACTAAAGGTCCAATGTTATATGTAACCACACTGGGATGAAGGGTGACAGACAGTCCAACGACAAAAGAGGGGCCCAATCCAGAGCTGAAACTGGTAAATGCCCAAGGGCACACCTTCAAAAGGCCTGGTTGGCACCGCTAGGACATCTGAGAGAGCCTCACTGTGAGGCTGATGTGGACGGGAGGGATTTGCAACACTTGTAACCTTTTCCCTTTCTTTTGTAGTGCGCCTTTTTGGTAGATGCTGCAAATCTGGAAGGCTGGTTGGGTCTAAAATGCTTTCTGGATGGTGGTGGCATGCGAAGTCTTAAGTACTGCATGTTGGCCTTCGAGTCTTGAGGTCATAAAGTTTCAAGTCCATCGACTCCAAAAACAGGGAGGAGCCTTCTAAAGGGAAGATCCTGGACAGACTGTTGAACTTCAGGAGGCCTCTGGACTGGAGCCACCAACTGCACCTCACAGTGACTGCCGATACCATAGTCCTGGCTGCTGAGTCCACTGAATCCAGAGCCACATGGAGGGATGTTCTGACCACACTTTTGCCTTCTCCAGGATGGCCATGAACTCCTACCTCAACTCCGATGGGAGGGAGTCCTTAAATTTGGACGAGTCCCATAGATTAAAATTGTACCTCCCCAGCAAAGCCTGCTGGGTGGAGATACTAACTGGAGACTGCCCATTGACTAAACTTTCGGCCCCAAAAGGTCTAGAAGTCTTTTAGCATCTTTTTCTTGGGGGTAGCACTTCGACTGCCCCTTCCTGTCCTGCTCATTTGCTACCAACACTACCAGGAACCCCAGGAAGGGGTGCGAATAAAGGTACTTGAATCTGCTTGCCGGTTCATAGTATTTCTTCTCTGCCCTCTTTGTGGGGAGGGAGGGGAGAGAAGACAGGGTTTCCACAGCATTTTCACTGCCACATCACTACTTCGTTAATGGGCAAAGCCACTCTAGAGGGCACAGCTGCCACCATGATGTTGATCAGACTGTGTGCAGACTCCTTAAGCTCCTCAATCTCCAGACCTAGGTTTGCTGTGACTCTCAAGAAAATCCTGGTTGGCCCTGAAATCATCCTGAGGGAGCCGGTTACTGGGTCCTGCCTCCACCTCACCTGGGGATAATGAAGAGGCGGCTTGTAGTGGAGGGACAGTACCCTCCTTTTCCTCTGCCTCCACCATGTCTTTTGAGACCACATCCTGGAAAGTGGCACCAGGGTCAGTATCAGAATCAGGGTCTGGTACGTCTATCTGAAGCCACCGAGTATGTGTGGTGGGAAGCAGGGGAGGTACTGGGAGAAATTCCCAAGGGTTCCAATATAGCCATTGCATTAGCCAGTGGCCAGGTGACGGCTGGTACCGAAGTCCGGTGGAGTGTACGCTGGGTACTGGTGTTAAGGTTTTGGTAAGGTGGAGATTCCCCTTCGGACTCCGAAGAGGATTCTTCCCTTGACAACCATGATGGAGCAGTACCCACTTCTGCCACCATGTGGTGCTGGGGGGTCCAAGGACAGGCACAGGTCAGTGACTGTTGTGCTAGGATCATGGAAGGCTTGCTTCTAAACAGTGTAGAGGTGATCAGTACCGGGAAGGAGCTCAGCACTTCCTGCTCTCTCCTGTCACTGGCCATCTTGGTTGCTGGGGGTATTTGTGGGGTTGGCAGAATTGGGAGGGCCAGCAGGTCCTTTGCTGCTTGGAACACCTCCAGTGTTGAAGGAGGCGGCCAATGCCTGGCACCACAGCTGCTTCCAGGAGTCAGCAGTGGGTCTCGAACTAGACTCGGCACTCTAGATGGAATCGGCGGCACCATCAATGGCTCAGGGGAGGATGAGTGGCCCAGCATGGGTCTAACTGAGTTGCCATTCCTCTACTTGTCCCTTTTCTGCACTGGAGAGCACCTTGTCACAGTGTACTGATTCTTATGCTTCTTCCTTAGCAACAGAAATAAGGAACAATGCCAGGAAGAGCATAGTGCCGGGGAAGCACTCCACACAAATGTCGAAGTGCTCAGCACCAATTCAGAACGGCTCAGTTCCGAGACTGGTCTGAGGGCTGCCTCCATGAGAATGGCCTTCAGCTGAATGTCTGTCTCTTCTAGTGCATGGTCTGAAGTCCCCGCAGATGTGGCACTTACCTTTAACATTAGATGCCCCCAGGCACTTTAGACATGTAGGGTGCAATTCACTCACTGGCATCAGCTTGTCACAAGAGACATACGGCTTGAAGCCTGGGAACGGGAGCATGCCCAGTCCCTCGGGCAAAAAGTCCCTCGACACCAGGAACAACTACTTACGCTATTATATATGCTAACTCTAACTAAGAACGGTATATACTAAGTATATACTAAGAATGAACAGAGAAAATTCCAAAACACTGAGAAAGGGGCCCTGCCGCAGCAAGAAGAATAGTTTCAGCAACCATCACAGGCAGTAAGAAGGAACCGAGAGGGTGCGGGCCTGGCGGCACCCCTTATACCAGCAAATATGTGCACAGCTCCAGAAGGTGCTACAGGGGGCCCTACAGGTACCACTAATGGAAAATTCTCCGGCAACAGTGCACACAGCGCACGTATACCTAGCATGGCACGTACATGAGCAAGTACTCGAAGAAATATATTTCTTCGACTTCCTACATGTACTTCTTACCCAAGGAGCTGTGCTTCTAGTCAATGTTTAGATTTTATTCCTTTTACTCCTCGCTATAAAACATGGGGAAATCTTTTGGTCATATGTTCTTACTATCTAAATGTTAAATGTGCAGCAGCTATATGCAAGTTATCTCCTTTAAAATCTGGATTTACTCTCTTTTTTTGTCATCTTTTAAAATCTGTTTACTTTTGGAAATTGAAAAATTATTAGAAAGTGTTCTCATTCAGCTAGAGGTTATCTTTCACTGCAGGATACCCATTGCTGAAGGTTCAGCAAAATAAATTGCATGAGGAATAATTTCCTGTGGTGGGATAAAGATCAGTGATGAATGCCAAATCTACTAGTAGATTTCTTACCCTTTGTGGTTAATTATTCAGGAAATACGTGACAAGAAAAGTAAAACCCAAATGAAATATAAGCAACTTGTTTAATTATCATAAGCCTAGGCACAAAACAGGGATCAACTGGGAGTTCATGCAGCTAATTAATGTTATACTACAATTCTTTTTAATAAAGATTTGTGGCACACAAACAAAAGAAACTGATAGTAAACTATGTTCTGAAAATGGGTTCATTTTTCTTTTTTAAAAACCTCACACATTGTATTAAGGTCTGAAAATTATTAAATGAAGTATGCTTGTTTCACTAGTGACATTATGGTATAGAAAAATGTTATTTAATATTGTCCTTTACCTGGGATTTAAAAGCCTGTAATTCTGCTTCTAGCGCATTGATTTTTTCTTCTTTTTTCTGCAGTAGGGACTGGGTCTCCTGATAGACTATAAATTCTTTTTCAAACTGTATGAGAAAAAAAACAACATGAGAGCATAGCGGATATTAACAACACTGCTATGTTGCTTCAGAAAATTGTAATATTTCCTTAATCTTCCAACACGAAACGAATAGCTTTCTTCCCAGTTAACTCTTACTTGAATATTTTAATCCTCAAGTGAAAAACCATAGCAATTACTAGTGCCAAGAAGAGAGGGAGCACTTTGCATATTTCATCCAAACATATCAATCAGTTCACCACAGTATCATGTGTGTTTTAATGTATGAAATGCGATGCATTAACCAAGCAGATTACAGTAAGAGTTTTGATGTTATCACACTAATACTTTAGTTAGATTATACAAGTATTTGGTTAAAAGGACTTTTCTACAAGGTAAAAAATGTCTTCAAAGATCAGTTTGGGAATACCATCATATCAAAACGTAAAGTTGTTTATGGGGATACACTATTCAAGAATGTGGTGTAAATGAAGTCTGACTTAAATCTGAGAGTTAGAATGTATTCTGTTTAGACTATAAAATGTGTCAATTTTTATTCTCAATCTCTCAGTCTATTCTACTGGGTAAAAAGTTTATAACATACAACTCCAGTCATATATAAAAGACTTCAATTTCTCACTATGTAAAGCTAGGGTTGCTGTTTACAATTTAAAATAAAAATCTACCAAGTATTTGTAAATAGGGTCAGAATGCGGTAACTAACTTGGCACTAGATCCCTGCCTTCTACTGAATATGACACACATACAACACATTTTTTCACTAATTAATAAACTTGGTTACTGAAAAATAAAAATATGTTGTGACTTGTCACATTTGCAGTAACGAAATTTATACAGTAATCAAGTAAACCCTCTTTCTGATTAGATAACTTCAAAATTACTTACTTTCCTGGAAAGTTCTGAAGCTCTCTCTTCAAATTCTTCTATTTTTGCTTTATCTACACAAACATCTAAAACCAAAGTTATAAGGTTCTTAATGTTATACACCATTTAAACTCTTTGCTTTTTAAAAACATACAAACACATTTCCACAAAATAATCATTTCTAGAAACTGCTCTCACCTATTAAATGACTGAAATTTACATCTAACTTTTTACGATAGGTGAAATCTGGGTCTGTTCCACTTCGATGTAATACTATCTGGGACACACATTCTTCAATTAATTTGAAATACTGGGGTCTAAAGAAGGAAAGAGAAGGAAAACATTTTACAATGTTTTTACTTGTCAGTGCATACTTATATTAGTGTCATAAATCAACGGTATTTCAAAATGAATACATTAGGCCAAAGCATTTAGAATGACTTAGCTTCATAGAACTAGAGTTTTAAATTCCAACAAGTTCACAGCATTTCACCATTCAAGGACAAATACAGCTAAACCAGTGGGTCTCAAACTTTTTAATGCAGCACGGATCAAATCCCACACAAATATGATTCCATTTAAGATAACGCAATATCTCTGACACCTACAGCAACCGGATACATTCCTCACGTATTTTCATGTAAGCAGTTTTAACTTTAAATGCAACTGATTTTTTCCCCCTTTAAAAAGGCCCACCCTCGTTTCGCTCTTCGTTTTCTCTCCCCCACCCCTAAGTTCTGTACTTCTTTCCCCCTAACCCTTCTATCACCTAGCCCTCCTGCATATATATTCCAGCCTACTAGCCCCTTTCTTCCTCACATGTACTCGGCAGCTTTTGTCTCTTCTCCTGCATGCGCTCTTCCACTGCCTGGTCCTCCTTTCCCTCTGCTCGCCTACTATGAATCACAGAGCTGAGGGATGTAAATGTTGGCCAGCAGTGGAACTTGTGCAGAAAAGAGTCTTCCTCTTGGTAGAGTATGACCAGCAGCCAAGAAGACACCTTCTCTTTGTGGCAATGGCATGGATCTCAGTAATCTACCTCTCACCTTATTATGGCGAAGCGGATGACCCCATGTAACAAAGAAGCTGTTGTACATTTAAAGCTGTTGTACATTTCAAAATTTCCTATCAAATTCAAGTTTTGTTCTTAAATATCAGGATGGGGTATTCTCTAGTCATATCTAGTATTCTTAAAGTGAGGGCAGGCTAGAAACACTGCAATAAAGTGGTTACTTACCTATTCTGTAGCTGTTCTTCTTTAACATGTGCTGCACATATCCATTCCATGTTAGGGATGTACGTGCCCAGTGTACTGAAGCCAAAGTTTTTTCCTATAGTGGTACCCAAAGGTGTAGTCCATGCACCCTGAGCCTGCTTATATTTCCAGCTGAGGGTATAAAGGGCAGAGCCATCCCAACCCCACATGAACTACAATGAACTAAATTCCGAAGGGGAGGGGAAGGAGAGTTGGTCATGAAATGCACATGTGCAATATATCTCAAAGAGCAACAGGAGCAAAACAGGTAAACACACACCCATCCCCCTGTTAAAGTGATTACATGTTAGGTGACTGCTAAGTAATTCAGAAGGTAGTCAGGGCTCAGAGTCTATCAGAAAAGGGATTGTAGAACCATCTCTCCAAATCTACCAACATCTCTAGAAGCTTCAAAGATAGCTTAATGTCTGGTAAAACATACATACAGATGACCACGTTGTTGGCCTGCATCCATCAGAAGTTGGGAATGTTTCTCAAAAACACTAACAAAGTTCCTTGAGCTTTGTAGAACATGGAGAGATCTTCGCGAGAGAAGTGGTCTAAGTAATGTCAAACACTTAGGAGAAAATCTACAAGTTCCATTTTGTTTTTGCACTTTGCCATCTTGTTTCTAAATAGTTGTGGTTTGTCCACCATGTTGGTGTCCTTTTCTTGAGACTATTGAGGTCTTTTTCCCTCTGAGGCGGGAAAAGAGCAAGGGTAACATGGTATGTGATCTCCCTAGTAACAAGAGAACATAAAAGACTGCTGCACTTGAGAGAAGGGACTGTCCTTCCTTCCTGGTGGCAGCAGAGTGCATGTCCTAGCCAAGACTTCGATGGATCTACAGAAGATCACAGTAAAAGATCCAAACTCCTGTTCCAGTTACCTGTTCCTGATTGATTCCTGTCTTACCTGTGTTAGAGAATCCTGTTGTACCTAGTCCATGAAATCCATTGTCGTGGGTCCATTCCTCTGAACCTGGTGCAGTATGTCTGTACCTCACCTGTGGTAAACTCCCTTGTCTTGTGGGTTTGGGGCCTGGACCATGTCAATTTGTTAAGCCAACCTGTACCTGAATACCCTTTATGTACTGTTTTATTTGGAGGTCCTATCAGTTACTGTTTAAAGTCTTGTTAAATAAATCAATCTGTTTCATAGTTAAGCCTGTCTGTAGTTTTATCACCGATGATGTATGCGAGTTGGGGGAACAAATCTGCTGGGTGGGGCTTTAAGGTGTGGAACCTAGGGCACATCCAGTTAGCCACTGGCAAGATATAAACAACACTGATACGCAATATGCAATAGATGAGATTCTTTATGAGAAAAAACAACGAGGAGTCCTTGTGGCACCTTCGAAACTAAAATTTATTTGGGCGTACGCTTTCGTGGGCTAGAACCCACTTCATCAGATGCACGAAGTGGAAATTATAGGAGCAGATACTCACCAGCAACTACACCCCACACAACAAAAACACCAACCCAGAAACCAAACCCTGCAACAAACCACGGTGCCAACTCTCTCCACATATCTATTCAAGTGACATCATCATAAGACCTAATCACATCAGCCACACCATCAGGGCTCATTCACCTGCGCATCTACCAATGTGATATGCGCCATCATGTACATGGCAGAGGGGCATTGCTGGCACATTGGCCAAACCGGACAGTCTCTACGCAAAAGAATAAATGGACACAAATCTGACATTAGGAATCATAACATTCAAAAACCAGTAGGAGAACACTCAAATTTCTCTGGTCACCCGATAACAGACCTCAAAGTGGCAATTCTTCAACAAAAAAACTTCAAAACCAGACTCCAACGTGAAGCTGCAGAACTGGAATTAATTTGCAAACTGGATACCATCAGATTAGGCCTGAATAAAGACTGGGAGAAGCTGGGTCATTACAAAACCTAAACCTAATTTCCCCAATACTAATTTCTCCCTACTGTTACTCACACCTTCTTGTCAACTGTCTGTAATGGACCACTCTCATTACCACTTCAAAAGTTATTTTTCCTCCCTTGATATCCTGCTGGTAATTGATTTATTTCGTTAGACTGACCTCACACTTGGTAAGGCAACCCCCACCTTTCATGTTTTTTTACCTGCTCCTACATTTTCCACTTCACGCAGCTGATGAAGTGGGTTCTAGTCCACAAAAATTACGTCCAAGTAAATTTGTTAGTCTTTAAGACAGAGGTGGGCAAACTACGGCCCGCAGGCCATATCTGGCCAGCGGGACCCTCCTGCCCGACCCTTGAGCTCATGGCCCAGAAGGCTAGGCCCCGGACCCTCCCCTGCTGTTCCCCCTCCCCCGCAGCCTCAGTGCACCACATCATCAATGCAATGCTCTGGGCAGACAGGTAGCACAGTTGCAGAGCCGCGGCCTGACCCGGTGCTCCAGGTAGCGCGCTAAGCGGGGGGGAAGGGTTGGATAGAGGGCAGACGAGTTCGGGGGTGCGGTAAAGGGTGTAGATAGGAGTCGAGGACCTTAATTGATGAAAGGGACAAGCCCTAGAGCTTGAGATGCATAAGGTAGTCCAGTATCGACTGCAGCGAGGCCTGCTCAAGGCTAACTCCTTGGGCCGAGATCCAACACATGAATTGTTGCCATTTGGCCAGGTAGATTGTTCTAGTGGAGGATTTTCTGCTACCCAGTAGGTCCTGCTGAATGTGGGCCAAGCACTCCTGCTCTTCAGCAGTTAACTATGCAGCAACCAAACTGTTAGGGGCAGCGCTGCTAAATACGGGTGCAGGAGCCTGCCATGACTCTGGGACAAGAAATCCAGCCAGAGGGGCAGCTGCATCGGGGTCGTCACCAACAGGTCCATGAGCATGTCGGATCAGTGTTGGTGAGGCCAAGCCGGGGCTATCAAAATCTTGGCCTTACCCTGCTTGATCTTCATGAGCTCTCTGTGAAGCAATGACACTGATGAGAAAGAGTACATCAGAGCCTACAACCACAGGAGTAAGAAGCTGTCCGACAAGGAGCCCCTGTCAATTCCCCGAAATGAGTAGAACAATTGACATTTCCTGTTCTGATGAGTTGCGAACAAGTCCATATGGGGAGAGTCCCACTTTCAGAAAATCCCACTGACCACCTCGGAGTGGAGTGAACATTTGTGTCGAGATGAGAAGGCTCTGCTGAGGAGATCTGCTAATACATTCCTGGTTCTGGGAAGATGCGCTTCCACGAGATGAACGTCATGCTGCACACAAAAATCCCAGAAAGAAGGGCTTCCTGGAAGAGAACCGATGACCTGGCTCTGCCTTGCTTGTTGATATAAAACATCGTGGCGGTGTTGTCCATCAGGACTTGAACCACTTTGCCTTGTAAGTGGAACCAAAAAGACTGACAGGCCAAGTGACCCGCGTTGAGCTGCCTGACATTTATGTGGAGGGAGCGGTCAACCCCTGACCAGCGGCCTCGTGTACTGAGCTCACCCAGGCGGAATCCCCAGCCCAGGTCCGAGGTGTTGGAAACCAGAGTTAGCGACAGGGGCTAGGGCCGCAAAGGCAACTCCCTGCAATACCAACCCAGAATTCAAGCACCACTCCAGGGACGACAGGATGTGATATAGCACCCTGACTACCCAATCTAGATTGTGTCTGTTGGGGATGTAGACTGAAACCAACCACTCCTGTAGCAGCCGGAGGTGGAGCCAGGCATGACGGACCACGTAAGTACAGACAGCCATGTGGCCTAGCAACTTTAGGCAAGTATGGACAGTGGTGAGCAGGTGGCCCCTTACACGGGAGATCACTTCTGACATGTCTTGGAAATAGGCCTCCCGAAGGAAAGCTCTGGCTCATGAGGAGTCGAGGACTGATCCAATCAACTCTATTCCTTGCACTGGTATGAGGGTTAATTTATTTTTGTTTCGTAACAGGCCCAGGTTGTGACAGGTGGAACACACCAGATCGAACCTGTTCTGCACTTGATCCCGTGACCTTTGATGCACCAATCATTGAGATTGACATAGACCTGGATCCCATGACACCTCAAGTAAATGGCTACTGGGACCATGTATTTTGTAAATACCCACAGAGCCGAGGAGAGGCTAAAGGGAAGCACCATGAATTGTAAATGGCGCTGGCCCAACATAAAACAGAGCAACCGTCTGTGTCCTTGGAAGATTGATATACAAAAAATAAGCATCTTTCAAGTCGAGAGCGGCGTACCAGTCTCCCGGATCCAGGGAGGGAATGATGGAGGCCAGTAAAACCATGCGCAACTTCAACTTCTTGGAGGTACTTGTTGAGTCGCCATAGGTCCAGAATGGGTCTTAAGCCCTCTTTTGCTTTCGAGATCTGGAAATAGTGGGAGTAGAAACCTTTCCCCCTCCGTTTCTGAGAGACCTCCTCCACCACCCCCCGTTGTAGGAGGTTGTCTGCTTCAAGGTAGCCTGCGACCTGGCTGAATGATAGTAATGGAGACGGTTGAGGAAAAGATGGGACGGATCCAAGAAATTGACTAGGGCGCACGGTCAAAATGCACACTTCTGGCCCCCGTGGTGTTTCGCCGGGCCAGGTTGCTCAGGTAAATGAAAACAGGAAGGATGGCAGTGACTAAAACTAGTATTTCTTCTGCATGTAGACTCCTGCTGAGGCTGCAAAGGCCTTGGCAGCGGAGGTGGCCGGAATTGCTTCCTCGCCAACTGAGGATTATGCAACCCACTGAGTAGAGGGTGGACCAAGTGATCTTCAAACTGTGCAGCCTTGCGTCCATTTCCTCCACAAAGAGTCCCACTCCAACAAATGGGAGATCTTGTATCAAGGACTACCTGTCCAGGAAATGCGCCTCATGACCACCGCCGAGGTGACCATCCTGGCCACCAAATCGGCCATGTCCCAGGCCATCTGGAGGGAACACAGAGCCACTGCTGTACCCTCCTCAACAAGGGCCCTGAATTCTTGGGCCACCTCCTGGGGCATGGAGTCCTTAAACTTATGGAGGGAGTCTCACAGGTTAAAGTTATATCTCCCCAACAGAGCCTGGTGGTTCACGACTGAATTGGAGACTGGCCGTGCAATAAATTTTCCTTCCAAAAAGGTCCAGTCTCTTGGCCTCCTTATTTTTGGGGCTGGAACTAGAATGCCCTCGTTTGACCCCAGGGGTGGATGAGCATATAAGTATTCGACCCCTTCTTCTCAGCCCTCTTGGAAGTGGGTAGGATTGAGAAGGGGGTTTGCCAGAGAGCTTTGGCCATCTTTAGGACCCCCTCATGCACTGGGAGGGCAACGCAGGCAGGAGTGGATGTGGCGAGCACATTAAACAAATGGTCTGATTGCTCCGCCATCTCTTCCACCTGGAGGCCTAAGTTAGTGGCCATCCTTCAGAGCAGGGTTTGGTGCTCCTTAAAGTCATCTGGTGGGCTAGTGCAAGAGGGTTCAGCCACAGTCTCATCTGGAGAGGACGAGGATGACTGAACCACTGGGGAAGGGCTCAGGGCATCATCCCCCATTGGGGGAAGAGGGTCTCAGGGTGGGTACCTACCACGCCACCTCAGCGTCTGCTTGTGCCTCGTGCGCCAAGCCCAGTGCCACTGGTGCCGCTTGGTGACCGACGATTGGTGTGATGAGGGCATTGGCATAACTGGCATGCCCCAGGCATTCCAGTAACACCATTGCGCAGGCCAATGGGCCTGCTGCCAGGAGGACATCTCTGAGATGGACACAGCCTCAGTAGCCCAATCACATCACATCGGTGCTGTCTTGGCGAGGAGCTGAACTCCCTCTCTCTGCCGGAGGAATCCTCCTCCATTGACCATGGTGGAGACATTGACGCCCGAGTCTGGCGGCTAACCTTCACTGTGGGTGAACAGTGCCTTGAGTAGGCAGACCGGTGCCATGCTGGGGAGCGTCTAGGCGACGGTGATAGTCGGCATGAAGATGAATGGTGCCAACCATACCATGACTGGCACTTCCCTCTGGGCAAGTCTCAACAAGATGGCGGAGACCAGGAACATGGTGCCAGCAATCTGTGGCTGCAAACCGGTGACCTACGTTGATGCAGAGACCAGGGGCACAGCAACAAAGAGCTCTGCCTCGGCTCCAGAGACTGGCGGTGTTCACTCACCTTCTGGGAGGATTTCATGGCTGGCTTGCCCGCCTATGGAGACTTTGCTGGGTCCACGCCACACACAGTGGCGGCTGTATTGGGAAAGTCCTTTGCTCTCTGGGCAGGCATTGATTCCACCATCAATATGCATCCCCTACTGCTTCCTGGAGTCGGTGGAGGATCCCTTAGTGGAGTAGAAGGTTCCCTCAGGGACGTGTCCTCCTGCAGCTCTGGCATGGGCAGGCAGCCCAAACAGGGTCCTTTACCCAATGACCCTTGGTCAATTTTGCTCAGTGTCAAGTCCCACTTTTTAGACTTCTTGGGTACCAGTGAAGGGGATTAGTGCTGGATAGAGCCCAGTGCCGGGGATGCGCTATGCACCAAGCCCGAAGTGCTGGGGGTTGAGTCCAGCCAGGACAGCTCCGAGGCTGGGCGAAGAGCAACCTCCATGAGGAGGGCCCTCAGATGAATGTCACGTTCCTTTTGTGCTGGGACAAAAGTTGTTACAGATGCAACACTTGTCTTTGATGTGAGATTCCCCCCCGCCAGGCACTTCAGACAGCTGCCACGTGGGTCATTGACAGACACAGGCCTATTCCAGTCAGTATAGGGCTTAAAACTATTTACAGCTATAACACAAAGTCGAAAGGGAAAGAACCACTGACCACTTGCGAGGCAGGGAGAGGTGTGGTCTGACCAACCACCACAGGCAGTAAGAAGGCGGTATATTATTAGGCCCAGCAGCGCCTAATATACCGACACATGAGCGCGGCACTCCAGAGGGCACTGCAGCCGACCCTACAGATATCGCTAAGGTAAAGTCTCCAATAACTGTGCATGTGGCAGACACACACCTAGAATGGAATAGACATGAGCAAACACTTGAAGAAGAATTTTTAATTAAATGACTATTTGGAAGCCTAAATATAGGGCAACTTAGCAGCTCCCCATCGTATCTTTAGTCGGGGCCAAATTTTTAAAAGACATTGTTTGCGCATGTCTGAATTGTACACCTGGTACTCCCAATTCAAGAACACAAGTAATCTTAATTTAAGAACATACATCACTATCTGTAGATCTAATATTGAACCTTTATCCACCTAGCGTTAGTACTTGAAGCCATATTTCTAGAAAGATTCCAGAATGATTTCCATGATCGAGAAGACGACTATTTTTATATTTTATTTTAATGATCCCAATATGGGATCCCAATATGGACAAGGCCTCAGATTAAAGCACAACTGTGTTCTTACCAAAAAGAAAATAAGCATGTTTAGTTTCTTCTCATTCAGATCTCAGTCTCTTCTTTATGCCATCTCATTATGGAGTAATAATGCCATTTGTACAATACCAATTATTTCTCTAATAGCAACCCAAAATGCAAAACTGATAGACTAACTCAAAATAATGTGTCACCAGATTTTATTGAAGCAATATGCCATTATTCAGTTTGGCACAACGAAACACAAGAGCTAAAGAGCTGATATTTACCACAATTTTAACTTACCGTATAAAATAATCATTTCGTATGAGCAAAAGATGCTGGAGAATAGAAAGAAAATATCCTTCGGCACTAGTGTCCTTTACTGTGTTCCACACCATATTGTAAACATCATTTGCTTCAGTAAACAAGTTAAGGAGAAGAAAACAGGAACTCTTATTTGCAGTCTAGGATATACTTCTTTTTATTTTAAACAAACTACTAAAATGCAGTATACTGTTCAAACACAGTAAAGAAAAACATTTCAGTCAAGTTTTGTGTTACAAAATCTTATATTGCTAACACAAAAACTGAATTGAATTTTCTGATACTAAAGCATTATTGTTTGTACACGTTAAGTTCCTCTCTCCCAAAAGGATATTCTAGTTCAGATCTAATATCTTCCAAACGATGGGAAAACTCAATCATGTCTTCTTCCTTGTGCTCATTGAAGACTTTCAGCTGTATATCTAGAGCATCATTCTTTATACATGTCAATTGCTGCAAAGAAAAGGTAGCAGAAAGATACACACAACTAATAACTGCACATGTAAATGAGCCCTTCAATTCTGAGCAACTTTCAATTCATTATGTTATTTTAATATTTAACATTACAAGAACTCGTATTAGTCATTCAATGTTAAATATTCAATAAAAAAGTTGTATCTGCACAACATGCTGTTGTATATTTTCTGTCATTAAAATAAAATTTGTTCTGATTTAATACGTCTAGATAATGTATAATTTTTTTTAATTCAGCTTTCAAAACTATTTTTCATATGTAACCTCTTTAATACTCAGACTTAGTATAATATTCTAGACTGCATTTCATACAACTCCCCCAACTAACGTACTCTACTGATTTAAATATTAATGCAGAGACAGACTACCGAGCCACTTACCGGCAATATCTCCTTCAATCCAGAGCGCATAAATTCATTTCTGATGTGAAGCCTGAAGTCCAGATCATCAGGAGATGTTACAAGAGCATTGATAAGCTGCATACAAGCTACCTGTAACAGAAAAAGAAAATAGCTATAGTATTTCTTCATTTTCAATATTTTTTTAATGTTAAAAGGGCATTACTGAAATCTGAATCCCTACATTTTTAGTGTTCCACATTTTACAGTTTTAAATGTAATCTGTCATGTGTAAGTCATTATTAATAAAGATACTTTAATTTACCAAAATCTACTTAAGCCATGGATGCCAAATAAGAAAGTGAGAAAAACATATTTGTCATGTAACCATAAAATAGATCATTTCAGTTCTGTTTATCTCTCCTGAATGCTGCAATTTTATACAAGAACCTAGATCATTTCACCCATAGTAACAGAGTATCTTAAGAGAGAGTTTATAGTAAAGTTATACTCAATATTTAAAGTGTTTGATGAATTAATGCATTTGGGATTTTATGCAAAAAATGCTTTAACAACAATGTAAATAACTGAAATCTGTACATGTGAATATATATTTAAAATCTGTGACAATGAAAATTGGCAACTTAAATTTCACATGCAGAAAAAATACAAGTTCTTGAAAGCCAAGATACAGATCACCCTAGACAGTCTAAAAACTCTACTGAAGAGGACATACAAAATAGCTTCCTTCTTCATGCGTTACCTAGGGAGGTGGTAGAATCTCCTTCCTTGGAAGTTTTTAAGGTCAGGCTTGACAAAGCCTTGGCTGGGATGATTTGATTGGGGATTGGTCCTGCTTTGAGCAGGGGGTTGGACTAGATGACCTCCTGAGGTCCCTTCCAACCCTGATATTCTATGATTCTATGATTCATGTGCAAGAATTCCCAAAGAGTTGAGTTTCACAGAAACACCTGGGGAAAAATAGCTCTGACTATTCCTTTTCAATTAAAGTGTCTTTTGTGCAGTGATTTTATGATCACTCTTAAAAAACAATCAATCAAAAGCAAGTTAATGTAATCATCGTCCCAGAAGAAAAGTCAGATGAACAAAGACAAAACCTTTGCAAATTCTCATAGTGAATGATCATTGCTCTACAGCAACTACATGGAAGAGCTAACAGAAATCTCATAATAGTGGTGCTCAACCTAATTACACGGGATGGTCAAATAAACCTAAGCACAACCTTGAGTGAGCCAAACAGAGCTGGGCAGCCAGAGACCGGCGGCTGCTGGCCAGGCGCCCAGGTCTGAAGGCAGCACTGGCGTTAGCAGCAGCACAGAAGAGTGGCAATACCATACCATGCCACCTTTTCTTCTCTGCTGCAGCCCCATATGTGGAAAGTCTCCCATGCTGCCCCTTTCATGTTTAGGAGGAGCTCCTCAGAAGAATCATCTACAAAGCCACCTCATGATCCACCTTCCAAATCCTCCTCAAAACTCTCCTTTGCTGTGATGCCTACAGAAAGCTTGACAACGGTTAGGCTGCTGGTCTGCTAAGACTGTTTATCATGCTGACCAATATTGCTTGATTGTTTCCTTATACTCCCTTTCTCTATCTGTAGCTATATGTTGTCTCTTGCCTTTTACATAGTTTGTAAGTTCTTCGAGGCAGGCACTATCTTCTTCTTGTGTGTTTGTATAGCACAATGGGGTCCTGGTCTATGACTTCTAGGCTACTAGGCACCATGGTAATACAAACAAGTAAAAAATTCAGCGCTTGCATACAGATCTGTTAAACCAAAGATGACTAGTCAGCCATAACTTTGCCACCTTAACTGGAATGTTTAAAGGCTAGTGTAATCATTTGGGGAATATGTCTGTCAGATCATAAACTCCATTGGTTTGTTTACTATTACTATTATGTAGGTTTCATGTTCACAGAACAATTTCACATTTAGATTTTTTCATATCATCTCATCTGTTCTGGCTCTGGTTTCAGTGTACAATCACAATGTAGGTTGGTGCAGTATATGCGCTGGGTGTTTGAATGGATCCTAATGGAGATCACTAGGAAGTTTTTGGATCACATGCTGTAATTATAACCTAACCCACAAATCAATAGTAGTTATGCTGTTTGCTGGAATGGCTACCTTGTTGCATTTCTGTAACTTAACTCTTACAAAATAATAGGTTGTTTGCCTAATGTTCAACCCCCAACCTGGAAGACCAGTAGACTGCTTTTCATCTGCTCCCTACCCTTTCATCTCTCAGATTTGGATCACCCTTCCAGGAGTTGAAACTCTCACTGCCATAAATCCCAGGGTCATTGATACACACAGTCCCAGAGAAGGAGTAGAAGTTATGGATAAACAAGTTTCCATTTGTTGTTTTGGAAAATAGTTTCCTAAATAAAACAAGTTGGTTGAAAATGAGTAATTACTGACTCCAAAACTGTTTCTTTAGAATGTGTATAGCAGAAAAATAAAGGAATGATTATCACAGACATGCCCGCACAAAACCCAAAGCAGGAGGATGAGTTGCTAAGCAAAGCACAGTTCTTGGATTGTGGTGGGTGCTTAATATTATACACAACTGCATACTGTTTGTGGTTGGGAGACAGCATAGGGCAGTTGTGTTATATACACCCTCGGCCCCAACTAACAGAGAAACAGAACTAACTAACAAAACTAAAAACAAAATAAAAATTAAGTACAACCTCTTTATTATTCCTCCTCAATATAAGAGACCAGACAGATTGGACTGAGGCTGAAGCCTGGCCCAGATTCAGGGCTGCTGCCTCAGCCTGCCACCAGAGGAACTCTTCCCTCTGCTTCTCCAACTGTGCATGAGGGTAAACTTGAAACTTTTAGAACAAGACTGGACTTTTTAAGATACACTAGTACAGAAAGAATTATTTGGGGGAAGTTCTATGGCCTGTATTATACAGGAAGTCAGACAGATGATCACAATAGTCACTTGTGGCCTAGGAATCTATGATATTCAAACTAAAGTAGTTGGTTAATTACCAGAGCTGGGGAAAGTACCTGAAAATGTTCTCAACTAAACTGTAAGGAGCATTTTTTCTAATTTGACTATTATTGTGGTAGCACACAAAGTTCTGATTCAGAATCAGTACTCTGTTGTGCTAACGAGGATTTCTACAAACAAATGAGAGTACACTTCCCCTAGCCAGACAATCAAAATAGACAGGGCAGATAACATACACGCAAGCTGTGAAAAAGGTACACAGCTTGTATTTTTTTCCTCATGCCAGAACCATTGCCTCACCCATCTCTGTCCAGATTCTTCAATAGCTTGCTACCCACACTGTCCACATCATCCACCTAACATACATATTAAGGCTTAGAGTGTGTATTTGGGAGCATGGCAGGTGAAATTATTTTACAATTACTGAAAGTGCTAACGCCTCATTAACTTCTCCTGCCCCTCTACAGTCCTTGCTGCAAAATCAAGCCACACTTGCCTCACCCCAGCCCTGGAGAGGATGTATGAAGTCTCCAACCTCCACTATAGGCAATCGCTGGATGTGGGGCAGGGAACAGCAATCAGCTGCTGCCTCCAACTTCAGTGGAAGGATAGGGAGACTCCTGATTCTATCCCAAGGAGCTCCCTGTATTGGGAAGATGGACAGAAGTAGTTGAATGCATTGTGACCAATTCTAAATAACTTGGAGCTTCAACTCAAAGGCTAATTTGTTCATAATAAGCACCTGAAAGTAATGGTTGCAACAGACCGATGATTCAGTGATTATATGAGCAGAAATTCTCACCATGGGGTTTTAGTTCAAACACCAGTGGAATTTGATTCATGGTGTGAGCAAATCAGAGTAAGCCAAGTTTTCCTCCTTCAGAAACTTTCTAGGAAAAGGTGAGGCGTACTTGTGGCACCTTAGAGACTAACCAATTTATTTGAGCATAAGCTTTCGTGAGCTACAGCTCACTACATCGGATGCATACTGTGGAAAGTGTAGAAGATCTTTTTATACACACAAAGCATGAAAAAATACCTCCCCCCACCCCACTCTCCTGCTGGTAATAGCTTATCTAAAGTGATCGCTCTCCTTATGCTTACGCTCAAATAAATTGGTTAGTCTCTAAGGTGCCACAAGTACTCCTTTCCTTTTTACGAATACAGACTAACACGGCTGTTACTCTGAAACCTAGGAAAAGGTGTTCTCTCAATTCAGATTTTAAGTAGAGAAGCCTTTTCTCAGACACTTTTAAAGCCAATATGTCAAACCGCTCACGCCTCCTTTCCTTCGTCCCCTTCTCTCTCTGGCTCCTTACATGCTGCTGGTGTACACTCCCCTCCACCTTCTGAAAATTGTGTGTGTCAAGTCTGGAACATTCATTAACACGGATTTCATACAATTACTGCTGTTTTTAAATTACTTGGTGGATTGTAGGCACCAATCCTCTTGTGGCAATTCCCACTCCAAACACTGGCTGCAACTTTAAAAACATCTAGCATCAGAGAGCAGAAATGCTTACATAAGCCTCACTTACAAGGTTTGTGCAGGATGCATTCTAACCATTATACAAGGTTTAAGATAAAAACATCTTAACTTTAACATCATTAATGGGATACTAATAGGACTTGTTATATTAGTTCCAATAGTAACACTGCTGAGAAAGAAAAAAAAACTTAAAATATTATGCTCATTTAATAGAAGAAGAACTTTGCTCTCATTGAGTTATTTAAAGTCAGATATGTCTAGTGTAACCTTTGATTAGTAGTTTAAAGATGAACAGCTCCCTGCTCCCTGTCCCCTGACTGCCCCCCAGGACTCCCTGCCCCTTATCCAACCCCCCTGATCCCCGCCCCCTTACCATGCCACTCAGAGCAGCATGTCCGGCAGCCACACCGCCCGGCTGGAGCCAGCTATGCCACTGCGCTGCCCGGCAGGAGCTCACAGAGCCGCCGCCGCCGAGCGCTCGCGGCACGGCAAGCTAAGGCTGCGGCGGAGGGGGAAGAGCAGGGGAGGGGCCGGGGGCTAGCCTTCCCGGCCAGGAGTTCAAGGGCTGGGCAGGATGGTCCCGCAGGCCAGATGTGGCCCACGGGCTGTAGTTTGCCCACCTCTGCTATAGGCTACAGTAATGTAATATGTAATATTTTATGACTTATCTATACAGGGTAAATTCTGAACAATCAGAAATTCTACAGTGTGACCTGGCATTGCTTCATAAAAACATTCTGAATTCCAAGTCTATTTAAAAATATCTTTTCATATGCAAACTATTTCCTAAAGAGATTGTGAGACTTGCCATCCACGATTGATACATCCAAACATTCATAGGTTTGCTACCAACAATTTTACGTTTTAATGTGTTTTTATTCCCATTTAAAATATGACACATCGCTAGTAGGACCCTACAAATGTATGGGTTCAGCTTTAAATTCCCTTTTTGGGCTCCTAAAGAGATTGAATATCCATAATTATCCAGAGCTAAGGTAATTTGCTAAGTGCTTTTAAAAAGTTAGAAGCAATAAAACCTTCCCACTGCTTTCTACAGGAAGGAGCTCTCCATTACAATATATCTGGACCTGCATTCTGGTACGATATCATGGAAGTTTGGCATTTTGCAAACAACGTTTCATGATAAGAGGCTAGTCTCACTGAAAGCAAAATGAGTAACTAAGAACATAAGAATGGCCATACTGGGTCAGACCAAAGGTCCATCCAGCCCAGTATCCTGTCTCCCGACAGTGGTCGATGCCAGGTGCCCCAGAGGGAGTGAACCTAACAGGGAATGATCAAGTGATCTCTCTCCTGCTATCCATCTCCACTCTCTGACAAACAGAGGCTACGGACACCATTCCTTGCCCATCCTGGCTAATAGCCATTAATGGACTTAACCTCCATGAATTTATCTAGTTCTCTTTTCAATCCGGTTATAGTCCTAGCCTTCACAACCTCCTCAGGCAAGGAGTTCCACAGGTTGACTGTGCGCTGAGTGAAGAAGAACTTCCTTTTATTTGTTTTAAATCCATTACTCATTAATTTCATTTGGTGGCCCCTAGTTCTTATATTATGGGAAGAAGTAAATAACTTCTCCTTATTCACTTTCTCCACACCACTCATGATTTTATATACCTCTATCATATCCCCCTTTAGTCTCCTCTTTTCCAAGCTGAAAAGTCCTAGCCTCTTTAATCTCTCCTCATATGGGACCCGTTCCAAACCCCTAATCATTTCAGTTGCCCTTCTCTGAACACCAGTATATCTTTTTTGAGATGAGGGGACCACATCTGTACACAGTATTCAAGATGTGGGCGTACCATAGATTTATATAAGGGCATTATATAAGATATTCTCCATCTTATTCTCTATCCCTTTTTTAATGATTTCTAACTTCCCTTTTGCTTTTTGCGTTTGAGGGAAGCAGCAGCCAGCACATCCCTCAGCCCGCACTGCTTCGCACAGCCCCCATTGTCCTGGAGCTGCGATCGGCTGAACCTGCGGACACAGCAGGTAAACAAACCGGCCCGGCCAGCCAGGGGACTTACCCTGGCGTGCCGAAGGTTGCCAATCCCTGGTCTAGCAGATTAAGACTTTTAGAATGATACCTCAAAAGATCGACTTTGTACAAAACATATCCTAATTACATGATAGTGGTGAATATTGAGGTGTCAGGGTGTCATACCCTGAACTTGTGAACTCAGGCACCATCCCCTCCAGCTCATCCAGAAAGACTATCAAAATCAGACGGGCCATGAATAATCATTGCAGTACAAAGAACCGATTAATGGTCCTGTCCCACCTGGGAAATGCTGCATGCAAGGAAGCTCATCCTGTGGGCCGGGAAACTGAATGAAAGAAATAAAGTGAAGTCACAGGAAAGTTTTCCATCTTTTGGCTGTTTGAACTTGGAAGGGCCAGAGATACTAAATGGAAACCAGAGATCACCAGGGGCTCCCTCCTTGGTCTGCCCTGAAAATCTCTTTGAATAGACAGATTGTTACAACTCTGTCACTCTTAAGATTTAGATGGTAACTCATTCGTGTGTACGTCTGCTGCTTTAACCTGTAAAAAACTCTTATTCCCTTTTCCTAGTTAATAAAACTTTAGATTACTTATTACGGTATTGGCTACAGATGGTGTAGGATCTAGAATACCAATTTATCTGGAGTAAGTGACTGGTCTTTCGGGAATGGAAGCAACCTAAATATGTTGTGATTTTCTGTGTAAGTGGCCATTATCACTGAGTCCAGTTTGTCTGGGTGAGAAGATAGACTAGAAAATCTAAGGGGACTATCTGTGACTCCCTAGTAAGAGTGTTACAGTAATCCAAGAGTTCACATTTGTTACCAGCTTCACGAAATCTAATTATAGAACACCCCACTAGTTTGCAGGTGTCTACAGTGTTTTTGACTGTCTGCCCTGAAGTAGGTACTCACAGTCACGAGCCACTCCAGACAAGGTGACAATGAGATCCAATCTTAGGGAGCTGAAGCTAGACATACTCAGACTAGAAACAGAATGCAAATTTTAAGCAGTGAGGGTAGTTAGCTATTAGAACCTTTTACTTAGGGACATGGCGGATTCTCCATCACTTCAGGTCTAACAATCAAGACTGGTTGCCTTTCTAAAAGGTATGCTATAATGTACAAAAATAATGGTCTTGAGGTAGAAATTACTGGGTGTGACTCTATTGCTATGCTATGCAAAAGATCAGATTAAACCACCATACCACCACTTTCAGGCTCTAGAAATCTATCAATCTGCAGTCACTGTCCCCTGCCATTTTCAGTCAATGTACCTCAGCTTTGACAAACACACAGTTCAACTACTTAGGCAAAACAACTATGTGAAAACCAATATACCATATAAAGAGATAAAGGATAAATGGTAAGTATGATTATTAAGCAATTTAGAGTATATTACAGTCTATTCCCTAACCTTAATTCTGATAAAAATCACCACTTGAATTGACAGAGGTGGAGTTTTTCCATGTACAGAGTATGTTACCCACCTTTCATCTATTAATTTATGCCCAATAACTTCCTATGACTGAGAAAAGTGGAAGTCAATATTAAGTGTATTAAGTCATTATAATGATGTATGATTGAAACCTGACCATTTATATGATTAATATTGCCATGGTTAGACAATTGCAACAAATATTATACAAAGTACGTCATGTAAGGTATCAATGGAAAAGTTTCAGAGTAACAGCCGTGTTAGTCTGTATTCGCAAAAAGAAAAGGAGTACTTGTGGCACCTTAGAGACTAACCAATTTATTTGAGCATGAGCTTTCGTGAGCTACAGCTCACTTGCATCCGATGAAGTGAGCTGTAGCTCACGAAAGCTCATGCTCAAATAAATTGGTTAGTCTCTAAGGTGCCACAAGTACTCCTTTTCTTTTAATGGAAAGGTTATGATTTGTTGAGTATGATTATCCTGTTTGTGCACATATATCATCTTTGTGTCTAAAGTTATAAATACTGACTATGGACCAATATTTCAAATGTGTTTGCTCCTGGAGTAACATCCACAAAGTAAAAAAGAACAGAAGTACTTGTGGCACCTTAGAGACTAACAAATTTATTAGAGCATAAGCTTTCGTGGGCTACAGCCCTCTTCATCGGATGCAGAGAATGGAACATATAGTAAGATTATATATATATTACACACACACACACACGCATATACACACACACACAGATAAGTTGGAAGTTACCATACAAACTGCGAGAGGCTAATTAGTTAAGATGAGCTATTATCAGCTCTCCAGCGCACCATCAAAGATTTACAACCTATCCTGAAAAATGATCCCTCACTCTCACAGATCTTGGGAGACAGACCAGTCCTCGCTTACAGACAGCCCCCCAACCTGAGGCAAACACTCTCCAGCAACTACACACCACACAACAAAAACACTAACCCAGGAACCTATCCTTGCAACAAAACCCGATGCCAACTCAGTCCACATATTTATTCAAGTCACACCATCATAGGACCTAATCACATTAGCCATGCCATCAGGGGCTCATTCACCTGCACATCTACCAATGTGATATATGCCATCATGTGCCAGCAATGCCCCTCTGCCATGTACATTGGCCAAATCGGACAGTCTCTATACAAAAGAATAAATGGACACAAATCTGACATCAGGAATCATAACATTCAAAAACCAGTAGGAGAACACTTCAACCTCTCTGGCCACTCAGTAAAAGATTTAAGGGTGGCAATTTTGCAACAGAAAAGCTCCAAAAACAGACTCCAACGAGAAACTGCTGAGCTTGAATTAATACACAAACTAGATACCATTAACTTGGGTTTGAACAGAGACTGAGAGTGGCTGGGTCATTACACATATTGAATCTATTTCCTTAAGTTAAGTATCCTCACACCTTCTTGTCAACAGTCTAAATGGGCCATCTTGATTATCACTACAAAAGCTTTTTTCCTCTTGCTGATAAGAGCTCACCTTAACTAATTAGCCTCTCACCGTTTCTGTGGTAACGTCCAACTTACCTGTACGTATGTATTACTATATGTTCCATTCTATGCATCCGATGAAGTGGACTGTAGCCCATGAAAGCTTATGCTCTAATAAATTTGTTTCTCTCTAAGGTGCCACAAGTACTCCTGTTCTTTTTGCGGATACAGACTAACACGGCTGCTACTCTGAATCCACAAAGTAGTTTACATCCAGTCTAGCCAGCACATTGTGAATTAACTATTCAAGTCGATGGCCCATTAATTAAAACAATGGACCATAGAAGCAACTTGTCCCTACCCAGTGAGCCTTCCTGTGGACAACTTAGCCAGAATATGAGTAATGGCTACTCCTACGAGTCAGCAAAGCATATAACGGCATGTAACTTGCTCGTGTGACCCTGGACTCCTTTTTGTGCCTGTAAATTTGCACAAACTAAGGGCTTATCTTCACTACAGGGGTAAGTCGACCTAAGTTATGCTACTCAAGCTACATGAACAACATGAATAACGTAGCTGGAGTTGACGCAGCTTAGGTCAACTTACCCCCTTGTCTTCACTGAACTGTGTCGATAGGAGATGCTCTCTTGTCGACTTCCCTTACTCTTCTCAGAGAGCTGGAGTACCGGGGTCACCCAGAGAGCGCTCTGCCATCAATTTAGTGGGCCTTCACTAGACCCGCTAAATCGATCCATGCTGGACCTCCCGGTAGTGAAGACCAGCCCTAAGACTGAGAGCACTCCCTACACATGGGAAAAGGTATAAAAGAACCCTAGAAGCATCTCCACTTTGCCTCTTTCCTGCCCTGATCTCTGGGCTATGGACTTACACTAAAAGGAGCATTCCGACCAATGGACTGAGGACCTTCCCATATTTTGGAAATTACCAGAGACTTTACAAGCTTGCAGTTTATTCCATCACTGCTACAAACCTGATCCAAGTACTCTGTAGTGAACGTGTGTGTGATTTCTTGGGCCATTTTAAGTCTCCCCCTTTCTTTTCTCTTATAAATAAACCTTAAAATATTGGATACTAATGGATTGGCAACAGTGTGATTATTGGATAGGATCTGAGTTACATATTGTGGCTGGCTACGTGGCTGATCAATTGGGATAGAAGGACCCTTTGTTTGATTAAACTAGTTTTAAGTAACACATCATAAAGTCTAGTGTAAGTGCAGTGAAATAAGTGCTGTAATACCTAAGGAGACTGCTTGTTTGACTTTTTGTTAACCAGTGTGCTAAAAATCAAAGATTACTTTTGTTACTGGCTTGGTATATCTGATGGTAAAATAAGCACCAGTTCTGGGGTGAGACTGCCCTATTTCTCAGCAGTTCGTTCTGAATTTGGCATCCTCAGCTGTGACCCACTGAGGCATGGTGACAGTTGTGCAGTGTCAAGATGGTTCATCCCTAAAAATTGCTTCAGCAGTAACCTACATACCTTAAATCACATAGTTTTTACTGCAAAACTTGACCTAATCTGGTCAGCTTCCATTTCATTCTAATGAAAAATTCAGCATCCAATATACATATTTCATTTTTGTTTTGATGTAAAAATTCTCTTCATAAAAGAAAGAATACTTACTTGCAGCTGGACTGAGTTATCCTGGAGGCCTTCTACAACGGGGGAGAATCTGTCAATGTTCCTTTCTTCTGCTGCTGTTGTTAGAGCTTCCAAAATTTTTTCAAGGCTACAGGAAATTAGAAGACAGTTCCATTTATGAGACATATAAGTAATCTCCCTCACATACACCCCTTACTTTTTTACCTGCTAGGTATAGGCATCAATTTCTTAAAGAGAAGCAGGGCTATACATTTTAAACTGTAATTTTGTGTTAAAATGGGATTTTTGTTAGAAGGAAACTTATCTTAATTTAGCTATTGAAACCTAACTGGAAATTTACAAACAATAAAAATCTAACAGAATGGGGGTGGGGAGGAAGGATGTCAATTTTTTTTCCATCTCCCTCCCCCCATTGTTGTAAATTTCACTGTTACTAATAAATTTCTTATTAGGTGTCAATAGCTAACTTAAACTAATAGTTTCCCACTAACATAAATCCTAATTCTCTTTTTAACACAGAATTATTATGTGCAGTGTATGAACCTACTTGTTTAAGAAATATGTGCCTATAGCCAACAGGTAAAAAAGCAAGGCATTATTAATTCAGTTTTCAGGAACGAACATTTTAACATACTGTTATTTCATATTTCCCACATGTGGAAAACCAATTATGTTATACTTGTTAGTGATGAAAACACATTAAAATGTTAAATTGTAAGAAGGTTCTTAAATCTGACAAAGTGGTGGTAACATGAAAGATTTACTTTCAGTTCTAAAATTAATACATTTGAAATCAAGATTTTCTAAAAAAATGGAGGTTTCCGTAAACTTGTTCAACAGATAATGACTATTTAAGTACAATTAGAAGTTTTAAAAGAGTGTATTGTATTTCATGTATAAATACAAGACTTACATGTTTTCCTCTCCAACAATGCATATAGCAGATAGGAGTTTTACAACATCAGTCATCATGTTAGTTTGTCTGGGATCAATTGCTCTGGCCAGCAGTGAAAGACTCCTTTCTTCTCCCATTATTCTTTCCAACCCATACTAAAGTAAAATCGACAGATAATGAAGACTTAGTTTTAAAAACTCATGCAAGCAAAATTGCAACTTAAGAAATGGCAAATGTGAATGATACTGACATTTTAGTCTAATGAATTTGTTAACTAGCATTTTCAGTCTGCAAATTCTGCATTTTCAAATACAAACACTGAAGCTGGAGTAAAGAATAAGAAATGTTTCTTTCTGCAAGAATCATGGATATCAATGTCCAACTGATGAAAATTTTTGCTCCAGTCCTCTTTGACATCAAGTTAATCAATATTGAGTGATGTGAAAAAGACACCAAAATGGTCAATCACATGGTACACAAAATCCCAAAAAGATCAAATGAATTGTAACAAAATTACCATAAATTTAATCATAAACTTTGAAGAAATAATAAATTCTAAATATCAGTAGCAGAATATGAATTAACTGTATCGTCCTCAAAGTTGCATTTAAACTTTTCCTTCTCTCAATAATGAACAAATATGAAAGATATACAGAATAATTTACACTATACCACATCACTGGGAAAAAACAAAACTGCGTGTTCTCACAGAAAAGACTTATCCATAAGGTGATATAGTAACAGCCATATAAGGATGCAAAACGAATTTGCTGGGGATTGAAAGTTTTTTTCATCCGACATTTAATTTTAACTCTTGACCTTGAGATGTTGAGAAACTCATTATTCCCTGAAAAGCTCTGAATGCAGCACACAATATTGCAGTAAATCTTACAATTTCGTGTGTAGTAAATTCACTAAATATCAATTTGAGTCCTTGTCAGATGGTACAGGTATTTACAGACAAGCATAAACCATCATTACAATATAGTAGTGCATTTTTCCAACTGTTTATTAAATATTTAATAGGGAAATTTGATGTTTCCGAGCATTTTTCATTGTTAAGAATAACTGAAAAGATTAATGAAACACATGAAAAGGCCCAAAGCAACATTTGCTTAGGAATGACATTTTTCAACATCTGAAGATAAAAGAAAACATTAATTTATTTTCTAAAAGACCATTCTTAACCATCTTAACACTTGGATTGTTCATCCTCGTGTAGATGTGAAGGCACTGAAGAGCTGCTAAAGTCTGTACCTATACAACACAAGGCTCACAACCCCTACAATGACCTGAAAAATGAAAAAGGAATCCAACAAACATGGAAACATGGACAAATTGCTATGGATGAATACAAAAGAATAGAGCAACCATATAGGGACAAAAACAGAAAGGCAAAGGTACAAAATGGGTTACATCCAGCAAGGGACATAAAACAAGAAGAAGTTCTATAAATACATTAGGAGCAGGAGATAGACAAAAGAAAACAAAGGTCCACTACTTATTGGGGAACTAATCAAGGATAATACCAAGAAAGCCAAGACGTTTTTATGCCTACTTTTCATCATCAAGGTCAATGTCAACTGCAAGATGCTTAACACAATTAATATTAACAACAAGTGGGAAAAGAATACAGCCACAATGGGAAAAGAACAGGTTAAAGAATAGTTAGATAAATTAGATATTTTCAAGTTGGCAGGGCCTGACTAACTTTATTTTAGGGTACTTAAGGAACTAACAAAAGCAACCCTGGGAGCATTAGCAATTATCTTTGATAGCTCCTGGAGGGTATGTAGGTGACATCCCAGAGGACTGAAGAAAGGCACACATGGTACCTTTCTTTGATAAGGAGAACAAACCACCACCCAGGGAATTTATGGACCAGTTGGTCTCACTCTGATACCTTAAAAAACACTGGAAAACATTATTGGGCAATCAATTTTTAAGCACCTAGACAATGATAGGGTGACAAATATACAACATGGATTTGTGAAGAACAAATCATGCCAAACCAACCTAATATCCTTCATTTAGGGGAATACTGGTTTAGCGGATATGGGGAAGCAATAGATGTGATGCATTTTAATTTTAGTAAGGCTTTTGACACAGTCACACATGACAGTCTCATGACTAAACTAGGGAAATGCGATTTAGATTAAATTAGGATTAGAATTCAAAATGACCTTGATGAACTAGAGAACTGAAATCAACATGATGAAATTCAATACCAACAAATGCAAAGTACTACACTTTGGAACAAATTTACCATTTTGTAGCAGAATATCAAGTTATCTGTACCCTTGTGGTGTTAGGAAACTATTAAAGAGTTATCTCCATCCACAGGTTCAAGGGAAGGCCCTCTGTGACACAGGGCCAGAAAGGGTTAAGCAACTTGCAGGCTAATTGACCCAGATTCAACCTTTAGAGACATTCTAGTATATAATGATTGTGCTTTTTTTGTGTGTTTACATATATATTGTTTGGTTACATTGTCAACCCCTAAAAGTTCATGTCTATCGCTGTATTCTGTTAATTCAGAGATCAAAAGGAGATAACATTTAATTGAACTGTAAATGTAGTGATATCATCCTCTTCGTTTCTCTTTTAAGCTTATAGTAAATTACCTGTAAATGATGGGAGATAGACAATTATCTTATGTTAATCCATGTAGCTAATTACCAGTGATGCTTACAAAATAGGAGGATCCTTTGAAGACACTACTCTTCACCCAGGGAACACCTGCTGTCAAGAAGCTGACAATAGCATGCCAGGGCTCTGTAAAAACTATTGGGCCCTGATGCTTTCATCTCAGATCTACTTAAGCTTCATCAGGGGAAGTCTGAGTAGCAAGACTGAGGTCTCCAGTTCCACTCTGGATCACCTGGATATTAAACATTGGACTGTAACCTATGGACTAATTCTAAAACAGCTTTTTGCAACTCTAAAGTTCACCATCTCTTATACAAAACTGACCTAAGTACTCTATTCATATCTGTATGTACAATGATATTTTAACCAATTCTCTTTCTCCTTTTTTTATAAATCTTCGTATTTGGGTAAGCATGTATTTGGGTAAGGTCTGAAATATTCATTGACCTGGGAGGTAATGTAGCCAGTCCTTTGGGATAGATGTAACTGTTATATGATGAACAAGATTTTCAGCAATCCTCATCATATGTGACTTGGCTGTCTGGGTGGCAGCTCAGGGCTGGGTTGCTTTAAGGGAATTTCTGAGCAACCAGAAAAATATTATAGAAGCTGTTTTGTTGATGGCTTCATGAATCTAAGCATTAGAATAATCATCAGTTTGGGGGATTGTCTGCCCCATTCTTTGCAGTTTGCCCTAGTTGAGCAATCTCAGCATGGCCCCCCTAGGGCCCCAGTCACATCCCAATGAACCATCATTATTCAGATATTTTGTGATTTGGTGCGAGTTCCTCAATAGGTACGTCAATAAAGACAGGACACATCTTTAAAGTCACATTCCCACTAGCACTTTTTGGAGCATTTAGAAACAATGAACTGGTGCCTGGATTTTTTATAAAAGATATTTCTTATAAGGCATTAGAGTTTAGGAATTTATAGAGGGACATATGATCGGTCAACTTGATCTTGAAACGTCAAAGACAGTATCATGACAAAGAAGTTGGAAGAGCTGTTCCTAGCACTGCTCAAAAGGAATACTTATCAATGCTAAACAAAAAGGAAAATCTGTGGATAATGCTGCAGCAATGTCGAAAAAGAGAAGCTCAATTTTCTTTGGAGTTTAAATTATGACTATATTTAATGGATCATTATGATTTCACTAGCTAAATATTAGCCTCTTGGGTTAATTTGTATTGTTTGTTTCTTCGAGAAAATTTAGTGGAAATTACATTTTATATTAAAATCACAATAGGTGATTAGGCTATGTACTTAAACTCTGAAACCATGTGCACTGTTCAAGAAATTAAATAAGGTCTTGAAATTTTTTAGCTTTACAATCAGTCTACAAATCAATCCATTGAACTATTAGCGAAACATGTTGTACAGATATTCAGCTTCACGCTGAGGAATGAAAAAGAATAGAGGGCAACTATCAAAAGAAACACTTTCAATTACAAAGGATGCTTCCATCCTAACAGAAGAAACAATTTCAAAGTTGTGGTACTGAAGTAACATTTTCCACATTAAACTTGTCTTTTAAAGCAATAGACAGTGTTCAACTTATTGACTATGTTTAGTTGTCAAGATTGTCAAATTTCCACTTGGATCAGAATATTTGGTTTGAGTGTACAGCACAATCCATGCACATTAATGGATCTGGGCTTAAGGGGCTGAAACATAACTGTGGTTTTCTTTCAGATATAATATCTGAAAACCATTCAAGCAAATAAAGTCATTTCAGGTTAAATCATGGTAATCCATGTATCTAAATCATAATGTAGCACAGACTACATTATGAATAAACTCAATTATTTAGTAACAACAAATCACATACCTTATTATTCATAAAGGCCTTCAAACACTGTACGATCTTATGCTGACTCCTCTTCACAACTCTGTCCTGACTGAATTGATATAAAAAATTTAAGTTGTAATTACAATTTAATTACATATTACACAAAATTCAAAGTTTACAGAAAGTGGTCTTACGGTTTTGTTTCAACCAGTCTTTCTAAAACATCCAGCAACAACCCCAATCCTTCATGTCCAAAGTTTTCAACCCAACTAGAAGAGAGGAAAAAAAAAAAAAAAAAAGACACCAGTGAAGTACATTTTTAATATCTCAGATTTCAGATACTGAATTATTATTATTTGTTATTTGTATTACCATAGCATCTAAGAGCTCCTGTCACGGACCAGGATCCCCTTTTACTAGGTGCTGTGTAAACAGGGCAAGAAGACAGTCCACCCCCCAAATTGCTTTGCATTTCAATCAGTTCTTTTGCACATGCCAAGAGCCTTCACAGATACACAACATAAAATAATAAAATTTAAACTTAACTCAAAACAAATGAACCTCAAATTCAGCAGAAATAATCCTGAAGAACTTTACTCATTCCTATATCAAATTAAATTTTCAAAATAGGGATTACTGATTAGCTCAAAGAGAACATTGGTATGATGCATGCTTTTCTGAAGCTAGCCACCAAGCCATCTGTTTTTTGGAAAAATAATTTTAAAATTTAAGAAATCTTCCATAATTCAGAGTAAAAACATTATTGTGTATTAGTTGTGCAAGCTTCCAGGATCTCTGGGAAATCTCAGCTTCCATCATTGTCAGTCATTCCTTTCCTTCTGTCACTTCATCAAGTTTGCAGTTCTATCGGATATCTGAATCCATATGGGTATTTCTGAATATATCATTTTTAGAAAACTTACTAAAACAATGAAAAAGTTTTCTTTGGTTCATAAGAGAAAAAATTAAAGACATCATGCTCTGAAATATTTTGACAGAGAATGGATTCTTATAACACACTTATTCTTTCTCAATCCAAAGTGTGAATTAAAGAGTTGTTCCGTGTTTTAACACTTTCTTATTAGTAAAATTTTTGACTAATACATTATTTCTGATAACATTACTAGAATTTTATCTTGAGACATAATACCATTTTCTTTTACTTCATCTTCTTATAGGAAGAATGCAGGCCCAGAATTTTAACCAAAAGGCTGCTGAATTCTTTCAAACAGCAAGCACTCAAAAACCCTGGTTCAGCCCTATGATAGCTATGAATTCATTAGGGCTTTAGGTAAGACTTATTTAACAGCTTCACTCCCATGCTTGTAATATTAACTCCTTGTACATATTAGCAACTTTATTGTAATGAAGAGTTTTCCAGAAATTGGATTAGAGAACCAAATAGTTCCAAATATTCATGGTACGTAACATTTTCAAGTGTGTTATGGTTACAAAAACACAGAGAATGATAACAGATATCTGGGAGAATCAAAACTTTATTTTAGAATGAAGAACAAAATTACACTAATTTGTTATAGCAATCTAGGATGATGACCCAGCACGTTGTTAGATTTGAGAAGTCTTTCACTGCAAATTTGACAAAATGCAAAGAAAGTACCAATAGGAGATTTCCAAAAATAGCTACAGCATTCTACCCAATGTTTAAGAATCTGAAGTGCCTTACAAAATCGGAGAGGTAAGAGACGTGGAACATGCGGTCAGAAATCTCAAAAGAGCAATACTCCGATGCAGAAACTACAGAACCCGAACAACCAGAAAAGAAAAATCAACCTTCTGCTGGTGGCATCTGACTCAGATGATGAAAATGAACATGTGTTGGTCCGCACTGCTTTGGATCATTACCAAGCAGAACCCATCATCAGCTTGGATGCATGTCCTCTGGAACAGTGGTTACAGCATGAAAGGGAGCGCTTCCGCAGCAGCGTTTTGAAGCGCGAGTGTGGTCACGTGCAAGCACTGGGAGAGCGCTCTCCCAGCGCTCCTGGTAATCCACCTCCACAAGAGAATTAGCTCTGAACGCTGGGAGCCCAGCGCCCAGCACTCGGAGCCTGTTTACACTTTAAAACGCTCTGACTTGCTGCGCTCAGGGGGGTGATTTTTCACAACCCTGAGTCAGCAAGATAGAGCGCTATAAAACGTAAGTGTAGCCAAGCCCTTAGAAATGGGACCTAGATGGAGGAACTACACCTCAAGAGTACCTAAAAATCCAAAGTCACAGGCAGTGTCTGGACTCTACTCAATCGCAGGAAGCTTAAATGCACACAGCCCCATCATCTTGGCCCAAAATAGCATCCTGGTGATTGATCAACAGGGGATTTTTACCAGGACTGTGACAGAGAGGAAGAATTGTTTAGTGGATAGGGTGCTAAGCTGGAACTCATGAGACTCTGCCACACACTTCCTGTTTGACCTTGGGCAAGTCACTCAGTCTCTCTCTCTCTCAATTCTCCACCTATAAAATGGAAATAATAGTGCTTTCTTATCTTATAGGAATTTTGTGAGGCATTCAGCTACTATGGTAATGGGGGGGGGCACATAAGAACTCTAGAATAAGATGCTAAAAACCTACATTGTGAAACAGGTGTTACAAACCCTAATTCCCTTCCATGGATATGCATAATAGAACTAGAAAAAGTTCCTGAAACCCTGCAACACTGTGCTCTCCCTAAGGGCTTACTACGGAATAGCTTGTTTAAAAAACTGAATATTTAATTTATAGCTTAAATTGTATTTGTAACAAAATGTAGGAATCTGTATATTAAGCAATTGTGTATTACTTTCTTGGAATATGAGTAGGAAACTATTAAGATTTAAATTTAGGATTTTGAATATGCTAGTCCTAAAGGTTTAATTCTGTGTAATGCTTTCCGAAAAAAAAATTCAAAATAAACCTTGGCACACGCTTTAACAAAGGGATAACCTGAGGTGCAGGAAAAAGAACGCAACAAGAACTTATACATAATTTGCCCTAAAAATGACAGCTACTCTTTGGTAAAGGTATCCAGCACTGAATTCTCTAGTCACACCTGTATTGTTTTTATTTATAAAAGAGTGTGGCTATCAGTCTGTGTTACGAGGTCCCATAGCAGTCAGTTGGTTCTTTGCATGTACACAGAGAACTTGTAAGAAGCCTGTCCTGCATCTCCATGCAAAATCAGCATCTTGTTGATTTTACCACAAATTTTCACCCATTGCTAGTGATGAAAGCAAAATTTTTCACGGAGTAGGAACTCCAGATAGCGGATAGTCAGTCATATTCTGGAGCAGGGCATACTTACTAGGGCCACCTCTGTTACTCACAAGCCCCCTTCTTTCCAGGATATGCTGATCAGTCACTAGGTGTCTAAATAACTCCACGACATACACAGATGGCTGTCCTCAACTGGACTTGAATATTCTTACTCAGGGACCTCCAAAATATGAAGTTCTCTATAGCTTGCCCTGCCTGAAAGGACTGAAAACCACAGCTATTGATTAGGTCAGTTGTAAGTCCCACCCATCTCCCCAGAAAAATGAAAGGGATGTAATAATCATTTCAACTGAATTTTGTATTATATTACCATGATGTCTGATGGCTTTCAATGCTGTCCCAAAGGACATTTGAAGGGGCTGGTGTTTTGTATGTGAATAAATAATGCCCATTGATAAAAAGTATCTTTTCACCTTGAATGAAAGATTCTAGATAAACACAAATGCAGACTGTGTTGCAGAAAGACCACATGGAGTATCAAAAAAGATAAGGATGCAAGAAGGGTATCAGGAAAACAGAGGACACACACCTGGAGGAGTGCCCAGAAGAAAGGTTCAGGAAAGAAGATACAGCTCCTTCTGCTGTACTCCTCAAGCTATTACTAGCGCTCATAGCTACCAGACTGAAGGCTCCACTTCAGTTCTTGCTCCACCCACACATCATGAGTCCCCTCTACACTATCATGCCCGGCAAACAATGCAGCCTTTGGACAATTCAGTGCCTACCTGGACCATGTCACAGACAATGAACACCACACAGTACAAAGAGATACACCACATGCCTTCCTCCAGTCCAGTCACAGCTTTCCCAGACATAGTACCCCAGGAGAACAGAGGGACAGGAGACACCAGGAAAAGCTCAATGTGTCATTTGGGGACATGCACTTTTCACTGTTTTGGCACTATTTATTGTGTTGTGAGTTTTGATGGTGGATGGTCTGCCTTTCTGATTTTTTACATTGACATGTAAATACCCGTGTAAAATAAAGTTTTGAATTTGCACAGAAGGCTACAGTAGCATGTTTTCTTATATGTAATGTTAGAAGTGGCACAAACTGTAATGAATGTGCAGACTCAATAACTTTCATAACAAAAACTTAGAAATTGTCGTCACAATAATCCCTAAACTGTGAGTTGCAGTACCTGGCCAGTACTGAAAAAAAAAATGCATAACATCTCTGTACGTTTCATAAAAGCTTTTACAAAAATACGTAATACCAACACATTAAAAAAATACCACAGCTGCCCCACTCCCATATATAGAACAATTTAAAATCCATTTAATTCCCCCTCATGCATGGGACCACGTAAACCCATTATGAGTGCACAAAGCATCCATGATTTCTGTTTTGCATGTGAATCCAGCACCAATCATGCATGACAGGCACACTGTCAAACTGTGTGTACCAGCTCAGAAATCCAGTAGTGTCTTTAGTCCATTCCTGGTAAAAAAGGTTCCCCGCTCTGTCCCTGCAGACATTGTGCAGAACACAGCATGTTATAATAATGTGGACTGCTTTAATGATACCAGTATGCATAACAGAATATCAGTCTGTCAAATGTACATTCCACCCCCATTCTACAGCTAAAGAATGTGTCACTCCATCTTCTTTGGCCAAGTGCTCTGAAATCAGGGTATGGTTTCATAAGCTATGGAACATGGGACAAGCAGAGTCCCCTAGAACAACAGTGGGGACAGTGACTCCTTTTATAATGTCATTCAATGAGAATAACATCCCAACTTCTCCACAAAGAAAGTCCCAATCTCAGGAACAACCTGGCGTCAAGCATCCTGCCAGTGCGCACTATATTAGTGTCCATTAATCTGCTCCAATGGTTGACCAGGGCCTGCCTAACCATGAAGTAGTACCCATTGTAATTTGTGTACTTATGCTCCTTGCAGAGGGCAAAAGTATAGGCTCAGGTCCCAGCAATGACCCCAGCACAGCTTGGAAAGCCCACTCTCTCAAAGCCAGTAATTACTTCAAAAAATTTGTAATGCCCAACACCTTTGAGTAATCACTTCACAAACATTTGCCACAACCATCCCACAGTTGATTTACCAAGTCCAAAATGGTTGGGCCATGGACCTGTAACAGTCTGGTGTAATCCACTTCCAGATCGCTATAGCAACCTCCTTCTAGAACAACATCCTCTCTCATCTGGTGCTAACGAGTTGGGGCAAGCTAATCACAAACCTCTGCTTCTTCATGTGAGTTCTGGACCCAGTGTCGGTCACCCCAAGACCACATGACTATGTGATCTCACCAGTCTGTGCGTTGGCCCTGCTTCAGGAACATCGGTCTACAAAAGAGCAATGTGCAGCTAATGTAACAGGCATGTGCAGCATCAGCTGGGTTGCAGCTGGCATGTCAATAGCCCCTTCCAAGGGGTGCCTTTGGCAGTTCACAAACTGCCAACAGAACCACAACCTGCATCTGACATATGATTTGCCTGATTGATCTTATGAAGTGGAAAACTTCCTTCACCAGTTTGGATTCCAGGTTGATGGCCCCAGCTGCTGGGGACATACAGACAAAGTGGTTGGAGTGGATGAGCTGGCAAGCGAAAACCACCCAGAACACTTATGGGTCAACTCCTGCAGGACAGACAGACAAGTTCTCCCACAACCTACTGTGAACCAACCGCTAGAGTTGCTTCAGCTTGCAAGAACACTAGGAACCCTAAAATACGATATAATGTATGCCCACAGAAGCTGAAATTCTGACTTAGGTCTGCATAGTACAGTACAGTGGTACCAGCAGTCATGAGGCTTAACTTTTCAATACAGTGTGGATGCTCAAGCATGGGCTTGGAAACAGTTGGCGGACATGCGTCACACAGACCTCGGCCTAATGTGCTGTGTAAGCATACCGTGATGCTACTGCAATAAAAATAGATTGTAATTTGTGTATTGACTCACTTATACAAATGGTAAGAAACAGTGGAAGATGTAAAAATAAACATGGAAAACTCCCAAAGTAAAAAAAAGTGCTTAAAAGTAACAATGTAGTTACTGTATCATTTAAAGAACTGCATATTTCATTACAACAAAAAAATTATGAACCATAGTTAACTAATTTTATTCATTCTTTTTGTGATCTGTATTTTTGTACTTAAATATTTCCTTTGAGATACTGTTAAGCAGAAAATAGCCTTTAACATGTTTAGCCACTGATAACTATTGCTTGAGAAAAATATTGTACAATTAGTTTAAAAGGATAACTCATTCATAATAAAATCATGTATATGGACTATTATTTGAAGTAGGTAACATGCATTAATACATGTTTTGTTTAAGAAAAGGTAGGTAAGTATCATCCCCCTGCAGATGCGCATCAATCTGAATAAGAGGGGTAGTTGTCTAATGGATTAGATGTGCACTCTGTTAAGCCACATATGAAAACTTAGTTCACCATCTCCAAAAACACAAGCTTCAATCGTCTGAGAAGCACTACTAGCTACAGAAATAACCTAACTCATGAACAGCCAAAAAATGGCACCATGCTCATACTGGGAGTGTTCCACTGAATTACTGGGGCCTAAAGCTAGCCACCGTACCTCAATTAATAACCTTCCCTTGATTACGTTTTCTGCATCTGAAGTAACACGAGATTTACTTGTGTGGAAAGTTTCAAGTGGTAAGAGTATGCCATTTTTGAAAGACAAAACACAGGCAAAAACTAGATTTTCAAATCAGTTCAATGTTTTATTCATTGGCAAGTCAAGAACTATTAGCAGAGATCTGAAAAGAATTGGATATACTCTCAGTTTCAGAGCACCCTTGATAGAATCTTGTTTTGGTGTAAAAACTAAGCCAAAATTATATGGAAGCCAAAACAGGGCTTCGTGAATGAAATTAGTTGAAGCTTTTTACACTTTGAATAATTTAAAACCACTGTCATTCCCTTTTTTAGTTTTAATTTAATAAATCGGAAGTTTTGTTGATAATTTTAGAATTAGAAGGGCCCTCAAATGAAAATATTTATATGCACAAAGCAGTACAATATAGCTACAATTACTTTTACGTGGGGAAGTGAAGGAGTAATCAATACAAAGCCTAAGGCCCACTCCTCCCCTCCAACCAACACTGCCAACTGAAGGACATCTGGAAAAAAAGAAAGCTTAGAGACCTTGAAATGTGGACCATCATTACACTGAATCACTTGATATAAGCAGAAATGTTTAACTTTAGCATGAGTAATTAGCTTCTCAGCATCAACACCAAATTCCATACCCACCTAAATATTGCACATACTCAGTCAACCTTTCTCCAGTACCAGCCTGAAGGAGCCACCTTGCAATTCCAGACAAAGACAAATAAGTGGTATCACATACAGAGTTTTGTGAACCTAAACTTTGCAAGTATTAAAAGGTGGACAAAGTTAATGAAAGTGCTATCCCACAGTAAAAGATTTAGATTAAGTTAACTCTAAGTTGTCCTCACATTTCTGTACTAATCTTCCATTATATAAAATGGTGGACAAAAAGTCTTTTTATCAGACTTTTTAAAATTTAATGTAAATACATATTTATGTTTTAAAAATAAACCTATTTGAAATTATGACAATTTACGTTCAGATTGCAACTCACCATAGCTATTATAATAATTTCAATTCAATAAAAATATTAAGCAGCATGTTTGCTGCCAAAGTTTTAAAGAAAGTCAAACAACTGAACATGCAGAAGTCACTGGTTAAGCACCTGGAACCAGAGCTTGCTGAAGTGCTAAGCCACCTTTTGATAGCAGTAACCTCTTCAGCAGGCTCAGAGAGAATGCCTTCTCATTTCAGTTTATTCCAATAGTTCAGTTCAATGTTTAGTTCACTCACAGCTTGTTTTCCTCTTCCAATCTATGAAAAAAAATCCAGTTGAGAGGCTGAGATCTACTATTTCTGAAATCTTGAGGAATGCAGTAACCAGAAACAATCACTTAATTCACTAACTACAGGTAATATTTCCTCTGTTAATAAACCGGTTTTAAATGCAAAACGTTTTGATAAAGCTTTTTATTTAACTAAAAAAATTAAAATGCTGTTTTTCTGCATTTTTAATTGAATTCAAATTTCCATCCCAGTAGAACTTGATGCACATCACAAGGAAAAAATTAATCATTATCCGGTAAAGAAGAAACTAATCATTCACCACTTTTCTAATATAAGACATAAAAATTAATAATCTGAATAAATGTATGTTAAGTGATATAATTGTTTCAGAAAGCATGTATAGACAGTGTATCTTCTGGTTAACCAAAGTATAAAATGAGCATAAAGGCTACATTTATTTGCAAATCAACATGTTTTAATGGTTCCCAGCCAATGAGAATCAACTTTTCTTTAAGAAAATAACTAAAAGTGGAAAACAAGATTAAAACTGGTGATTTAATTTGCTTTATTTGAATCAATCCATCCTGCTATGTAATCAACAAAGACACTTGAAATTTTATTTTCATGTTTTTGCCAGTTATTGCATGTTTTAAAGTAACCTGACTCATTAATATTGTCTACATTTTCGTTTCCTTTTAATACAAACTGTGTGCCCATAAATATTTTTTAATTATTTATTTCCGTGAAGTATATTTCCAATGTACAAAGGGGAAAAAAGCAGTTTGAGTCAGAAAAGATTGCACGAGTCAAGAAATATTGAGCATGTTGGCCTCTGTCCTGACAGAAGTTTATTGAATTCCATAGCTTACAACAAAAAGTGATATCTTTTCATCCTCAGTAAAAAAAAGAAAACTGCAACAAGAAAATTATCAACTAATCTAGAAGTGATCAGTCTTCAGGAAAGTATATCAGCCTGTATTGCTTTGTGCTTGTCAGCACAATTCACCACGAGGTTTCAATAATTTAACTATAAACAGCATTCACAGACGACTAGACATGTGCAAATATTCTCTCTACCTTTGTTAAATATTCACAGCAGAGTTTCAAACATTCTCACCAGGAAAGCTTCTTGTGAAATAAAGTACAAAAACAAAATAGTTTCACATCAATATTTAACAAACCTGGATAAGAGTCCAACAATAAGCACTTTGATAGAAAACTGGATAGTGCAATGTCCAACCTTTTAAGAGAAAAATGTTCAAGGAATATTTTAACTTACATTCCTTAGCAAACTGAGTGAGTTTCCCCTCCAGAAATAGACAAAATGGGGCGACAGAACAGCAATACTGAACAAGGAGGTAGAACTAATGGAGATAGCAAGAGCCCAAACTACTGTTTACAAATTTATTTCCACTGTGGTCTTGGCCTTCTGACAAAGAGAAGCAATAACTACTTCCTTTTTACGTAGAAGTATGGCTTCATTTTCATCATATAGAAGTAGGCATGTGAAAATTCATTCTCCAAATGTAAGGTGAATGTTGAGTAACAAAAGCTTTTTAAAATAACGGAGGGTGGCAACTGATCCAAGCTCTTAACAGTTTTATCTGCAGTGTATGTCATCATGATACTTAAGCTAGTTTTGTAAGCAATTTATGTCTACAAGCAGGATAATACTCATTTAAAACCTTCCAACCATCCAAAGAGAAAAAAGTCATTACTGAAGAAACCAACATCTTGTAAATTTAAGACTGTGTTGAAAGGCTCCAAGGCCTTCTGATCCATTCCTCTTTGATCATTAATAGGACTACAAAATAGGTCACTTTAAAAAGTCATATTTTAACTTTTTTTCAAATCAACAGAAATGGCACAGAATATATCTTGTCACTGAGTAGAGAGGCAAAATTCTGAATTACTTGTGATTTAAAAACAAAATCCATAATAATACATTTTGGTGGATTCACATATAAAGAAGGTTAAGAATTCTAAATGCTGATTCCTAAACAAACTATTTCTATGGTTTTCCTACTCATGAACTATCATTTTCTCCCTAAACTGGGATTGACTGAAAAATAGCAGCTTAAATTTAAAAGAACCCTTTTCAAGCATAGCACAATAAGTGACTGAAATAGCAGCTGAAGAATGTAAATCGAACAGGACAAAGGAAAATTATTTTAATATTGCAGGTTATTTAGAACTAAGAATTATAACAAAATTATATTCTGATGGGTGGGGTATTTTTACTCTAAGTTTACAAAATGAAATTTCTTTAAAGTTTTACAACCTATTTAGAACCAATTTGGTTACTCAAAATATGTAGTTTCCATGATAAATATTTCTTAACTTTTGTTGAAGAAAACTCATATTAAGACCTTTGACAAGGAGAAAAGGTGCAGGTGACAAAATAATAAATTTGATATCTTAATCTGAAGGTCAGCTTTAATACAATATCAAAAACCAATTTCCACTCATGTGTCAGAGTCCTTCATCAGGTATGTTTAACACAATTATAACCTATACCAAAACTTTAATTTGCTCCTAACCTCTTACTTGGGGCAATTAGGTACTCAAAAGCAACAAGTCTAGTGGGACCTACGAACACTTAAGTCATGCACCATAAATTGGAACAAAACATGAACAAACAGCAAAATATAAGTAATCCTTCCATGGAATTTGTGTAAGCTACATGATGCCAAAAATGACTTGAAAGTGCTTTGGTTGAAAGTGCTTAGCAGAAGTCTATAGATCACTGTAGCGAGGCAGAGTGGGTCCCTGCCGCCTCAGAAAGTGACGAGCCCCTCCGGACACAAGAGTAGGCAGAGCAAGGAAGCCCTGAGCCCCGCAGAGTGTCAGGTGTGGCATAGGAAGCATAAGGCCCGACCGCAGAGCTCACAGAGAGCAGCCGCCGGGGAGACCAGATGCCTCCAGCCTACCTCCCGGTTGGGAAACTCCAGCAACCTGCAGCAGACCCAGGAGCTGCCCAGGCCTCTCCCAGGCCAGCTACCCGGAAGAGTTGCCAACCCTGCCCCAAGCCAGCTATCCCGAGGAACCCCTGGTGCCGGACCGCCTGAGGACACCACCCTGACCCAGGTACCTCAAAAGTAGCCCGGGGGCAGCCAACCCTAGTCTGGCTGCAACACTGCAAGAACCCATGTCAGTGTGTTGCGGCCAGGATCCCCACTGACGCAGCAGCGGGTCGTCTGCCGCTGCTAGGGCCCCGAGCTGGTACGCAGTGGAGTGGGAGGGCCTGCGTTCCCCCCTGCCACCCAACTCGCGGGTGGCAATCTCCCCCTCTCCCAAGCCTTCAGACCTAGGCTCACCATTTATATACTGTTATTGCTCAACCCCTGCCTCAGGACCTGAGCCCCTGGCTCACCCTTGCCCCACCCTGACCTAGGCCCTGGGCTGACAACTGTGTTTACTTCTGCCCTCACGAAGGCCGCGAAGGAAAACTCCTGTGGCCAGACTAATTCCCTGCTAGGCCTCCTCCCGAACTTAGTGAGGCGGTGGGGGTCCCTGCCACCCCAGAGAGAGACTAGCCCGGCTAGCCTCTCTACAATCACATACTTGTAACGTATCTTATTTACTAGGATTTCCATTGTTATAGTGGATTTCTGCCCTTTTGTTCTTTCCCTGCCATCACATGCTCATCTTAGTAGGAATCTGGTAACTGGCATACCAAAACACACTAGTGGCATATCCACAGTCCAGTATCTGGTGAAAGAACACAACGCCAAATGAGTCAAAGAAAACACATGAAATCCTATAGTATACAGTTATGAAATAAATGGGCATGGAAGAATTAGATTATCTTAAGCATCAAACATCAATTTCACCATAAACACACAAACTGAAGATGATGATAATCAATAATAATCAGTCTTTACAGATAAGCAAAGTACGAAAAATGCTTCTTAACAACTTAGAGCAGGGCTGGGGAAACTTTTTGGCCCGAGGGACACATCTGAGTGGAGAAATTGAATACAGGGCCATGAATGTAAGGCTGGGGCAAGGGGTTCAGGTGCAGGGACTCGTGGCAAGGGGTTGGGGAGGACGAAGGGGTGCGGAGTGTGGGAGGGAACTCAGCAGGGGGTTGGGAGCAGAAGGTGTGCGGTGTGAAGAAAGGGGCTCAGGGCAGGGGGTTGGGGTGGTACCCACAGGTTAGGGCAGCACGCAGAGCCCTCTGTCCCCCCGCCACCAGGGGCTACAGGGATGTGATGCCAGCTGCTTCCTGGAGCAGTGCGGGGCCCGCAGCACTACAGGGGTGGCAATCCTGCGGGCCGGATCCAAAGCCCTGATAGAATCATAGACTCATAGAATATCAGGGTTGGAAGGGATCTCAGGAGGTCATCTAGTCCAACCCCCTGCTCAAAGCAGGACCATTCCCCAATTTTTGCCCCCGATCCCTAAATGGCTCCCTCAAGGATTGAACTCACAACCCTGGGTTTAGCAGGCCAATGCTCAAACCACTGAGCTAGCCCTGGCAGGATCTGGCCCGCGGGCCGTAGTTTGCCCACCCCGACTTAGAGTTTCATTAAGGCTTTGTATATTTTATATATATATAGGCTTTGTCTATTTTGACATGAGGTTGACCATTTGTATTTTAACAGTTATAAAGCTTCAACTTTTTGAATCTCAGTGTCTGTCATTAAATTGTCTGATCCTTCCCCCATTATCTGTCATCATCTGTCATAATTTCCCACAACTGTTAAAATTTAAATTGATAAACAAAATGCTCAAAAAAAAGAGATATTTTGACAGATTATACCAAAAAGATCAAATTCTGCCAACCCCAGAAGTAACCTACTCATAATGGAAGTTTCTCACTAACCAACGTGCTTCAGCGGCTGCCTTAAACCTGCTTCATATCTCCCCTTCTAGTTTTTTAGTACTTTCCGTGATGGCACAATGTTATTATCCAGAGAGAAAAAAAGTTAACACCCTTTAATTAACATCGCTAACAATATTCTATTAAATGGTTCAAGTAGCAGCAACAAAGATTTGAGCCAAGACTTTTAATAAATTTGTGTGTGTGTGTGTGTGTATGTATGTATATATATATATATATATAAAAAGGACTTTTAGTGAAGAGAAGCTTACTGTTGGGAGAGCAAAGGTACTAAACATTTGTGTATATGTATTGTGAGGGGGCAAGCCTAGATGGCTATAGGAAAGTAGTGGGAGATAGATATATTAGCTCCAGGCTAAACAAATCCCTGGTACCAGGTTGAGTGAAATGGAAGCTGCTCCAGGTCAATTAAGACACCTGGGGCCAATTAAGAACTTTCCAGAAGGCAGGGAGAATGCTAGGTTGATTGGGACACCTGAAGCCAATCAGGGCCTGGCTGAAACTAGTTAAAAGCCTCCCAGCCAGTCAGGTGGGTGTGCATGTCAGGAGCTGTGGAAGCAAGTTGTGCTGTTGGAGAGGCTGAGTAGTACACACCATATCAGGCACAAGGAAGGAGGCCCTGAGGTAAGGGTGAAGTGGAGCTTGAGGAAGTGAGGGCTGCTGTGGGGGAAGTAGCCCAGGGAATTGTACATGTCATGTTTCTAAAAGGTCAGCTACCATAGCTGATACTATTAGGGTCCCTGGGCTGGAGCCCGGAGTAGAGGGTGGGCCTGGGCTCCCTGATTAATCACTGAGACTGGGAGACAACAGAGACTGTGCAAGGAAGGATAACTTCTCCTCACCTCCCTCGCTGGCTTATGATGAAAAATGGGTCCGTAGACTGTGACCCTTGTCTCTAGAGAAAGAAGGGTTCCGTGGAGGGTCACAGTGAACCTCTGAGGCTAGCGAAATCCGCCAGGAAACGTGGGACCCATGGAGGCAAGGACAGAGCTTTGTCACAGTATGTACGTATACACACATGCGCACACACGCACAGAACTTATTAAAAGTATATATATATATTTTTAATTAACGAGGCAGAAGAAGAAAAAGGAATTTCAAAGAAGAGGCTAGAAACCTTTGGAAAGGTGAACATTTTCTGCCATCTGCAGGATGGGTAAAAAACATAAAATGACATGCTGACCTATCAAGTGGACAAATTTACAGTTTGCAATCAGATATGCATACATCCCAATATCTTGGACTGCCCAATGGGAAGATAATTGAGGCAACAAACAGATTCTTTTTTTGGAACTGGACCAGCCCCTCAACAAAACAACCAAATGGAAAAATCTGTATAAAAAAAACTTTTGCAGAATCCCAGTCCATTGGGGTCTATCAGTGGAAAGAGAGCAATCATCTGAGAGATCCAGCTTTCCTCTAAAGATTCAGAGCTCCTGAAAGCTCAAGCATCCTGATCCTGACCCAAGAAGAGATCCCTGTTTATGTAGTCAATGTTTAGTACCTTTGCTCTCCCAACAGTAAGCTTCTCTTAACTAAAGGTCCTTTATGGACAAGAACCTGAGTTTTGGAACCTTAGGAGGTCCAAAGTTTCAAATATAGGAAACATTAGGAAAGAAGAGCTTTCCCAAAGCTGAAAAATAACCATCACCTCACCAGAAGACTCCCTGGCCAACAGAAGCAAAGGTTATGTAATCCCACTTTCTTCTAAAGCATAGGAAGATTTGTAAATCAGTATTTACTGCCAAGATTCCACAGGCAATTTCTGTGCTTTGAAGGAAACAAGAATTTGGCCTTGGAGAGCAAAAATATTACCTTTCCAGAATTCTGAACTCCCTTGTATGTAGTTCAGATTCTTGTTCCACAAATGTTATGGATCTTTGAACTGAAATTCCAAAACTTAACTTCCATAGATACAAATAAAATATTCTGATTTCAAATAAGTACTTAAATAGATTATACAAGAAGGAAAGAAATAGAGCCTTTAAGTAGCTTTAAGATTTCAAATCTTCCCCGAAGGGACACAGAGTGTGGGGTTGCATCCCTGGCCGCCTCGGCTAACAGTCATTGATAAACCTTTCCCTATGAAACTTATCTAATTTTTTTTTAATCCAGTTATACTTTTGGCCTTCACAGCATCACCTAGCAAAGAGTTCCACAAGTGGACTGTGCGTTGTGTGAAGTAGTACTTCCTAATTTTAGTTATAAACCTATTGCCTATTAATTTAGCCGAGAGACAGCTGGTTATTGTTGTGAAGGGGTCTTGTTGGGCCAGACATGCTAGCATGCTGCAACAGAGACCCAGCATCTGGACCACGCTCTCAAAACTGCAGGTTTTATGTGAAAACAGCTCAGCAGGTTACCTATCTCCAGCACTCAGACACCCAGTTTTACAGGGTAAATTCATCAACTGTCTGCCCTCTATAATACCAATAGAAAGATATGCACAACTGTTTGCTCCTCCAGATATTAATCGCTTACCCTGGGTTCATTAATAAACAAAAGTATAAAAAGTATGATTTAAGTGGTTTCAAGTAATAACAGACAGAACAAAGTAAGTCACCAAGAAAAATAAACCAAAAACACACAAGTCTAAACCTAATACATTAAGAAACTGATTGCAGGTAATCTCACCCTCAAATGTTCCAATAAGCTTCTTTCACAGTCTAGACTCCTTCCTAGCCTGGGCCCAATCCTTTCCCGGTACGCTCTTTGTTAGATCCAGCAGACATCTCAGGTGCTAAGCAGGGGTTTTCTCATGACTGGCCACCCCTTCATCCTGCTCCACCCCCTTTTATAGCTTTGGCACAAGGCGGGAATCTTTTTTCTGTGCTTGTTCCCACCCCCGCTTCATCAATGGAAAAGTACAAGGATTAAGATGGATTCCAGTATCATAAAACGGATTCCAGCATGACATGTCACTGTAAGTCTCCATTCTTCCTGGATTGGCCCAAACGTACACAGGAAGGTTTGCAGGTAAATAAACAGTTTACAACCAATTGTCCTACTCAATAGGAGCGATCAAGATTCTAAACCACCATTAATGGCCCACGCTTTGCATAATTACAATAGGACCTCAGTTATACTTCATATTTCTAGCTTTAGATACAAGAATGATACATGCATACGAATAGGAGGAATATATTCAGTAGGTTATAACCTTTGGTATGATACCTTACAAGAGAGCTTTTGCATAAAGCATATTCCAGTTACATCATATTTACACTCAAGCATACTTCCATAAAACATATGGAGTGCAATGTCACAGTAACATTACTAGCTTCTTTGACTACTGCTACACATCGTGCAGCTTTTTTCAGAGAACTATCCATGGTGACCCCCAAGATTTTGTGTGGGGTTTTTTTTGAGTAGTAACAGCTAATTTAGTCCCCATAATTTTTTTATGTACAATTGGGATTATATTTTCCAACGTGCATTACTTTGCGTTTAACAACACTGAATTTCATCTGCCATTCTGTTGCCCAGTTTTGTGAGATCCCTTTACAAGACTTCAGTCTGCTTTGGACTTAACCATCCCTATTCTCTGGCTTTCTTTTGGTCTGGAATATTATTTCTCAGTCCTTGCACCATCAAAGGAAAGGGAAGCTCTCCTTTATTATGAGGATTTAGATACAAGTACAAATATTTATATTTAGCCTTCTACAGTGCCATTCAACTGAGGATCTTGAGTATTTAAAATTAATTTCATTTCTTGTTATAACCCATCAATTGCAACCACCAAATTAACAGAAAAACCCTGCTATATGCATTAATAAACTTTTTATATATCAAGATGCTTCATTAGCAAAGAATTTCAGATGTTACTATATACAAAGTGACAAAAGTTAATTTAAAGGGGAATTAGCAAGATAAATTCTTGTGTGTTACATAACCAGAACAAAAACACTCCCATTAAAGATTTAGCCTAGGTAAAGTAAGTTTTATTACCAGTAATAAAAAACACATTCCAAGGAGCAGAGAAAAACTGACTGATTTAGAATAAACAGTTACTCACAGCGTTCTGAAAGTATCTGCACTATTCTAACTCCCAGCGTTCATTATTATGCCCTGAATTTCACAATAAAGAATATTTTAAGGTGTCATCTCAACAGTAACCACATGAACAATAAAAAGTCAGAATAAAAATCTAATGTTATTATGAAAATAAAACTTAAGTTTTGAATAATTACAATCTTGTGATCTACCTGCAAAAACAGTTTAAAAAAAAACTTAAGGGATAAAATTTAGATATTCAGATGGCTATCTTTTTCTCAAGATTCACTTGTGTATCTAATACTCTACAACATTTGTTTTAAAAAAATAGTGTTTACTAAATCAATTTATGACTTTTGTTCCCATTAAAAGCAACCTGATACAAAAATAGAATCCACTGTCACTTTGCCATGCTAGAAAACCTCCTGATGCTAGCTAGTGCTTCTAGTAGTTACTAAGAAACAAGGTGCAGAAAGGAGTATATGTTGTAAGGACCTGTATATTCTTATTTGGCTTTGCAGGTAACAAAAACAACATTGGAACATACAATAATGAGCTGTTGCTTTAGTTAACAAAATCTTAAGTTCACAAGCCTCTTTAGAAACATCACAATGATGCACAATTACTTCAGTGTCAAGTGACTCAGCAACACCAATGAGGGACATGAACAACATAGAAATGCACTGATCATCATCGGATTTTGTTGCTGTGGGCAACATTTGGAACAGATAAGGCAATGTACGCCCAGATATTTTACAAGTTTCCCTTATATAGTCACAAAAGTATTAACACAGGGATTCAGATAGCATGTGACTTTCAATTATTGAACCTCTTTAATTTGAGCCCAAAAATTCTCCTACCTAGACTCAAATCATAAAATCATAGAAGATTAGGATAGGAAGAGACCTCAGAAGGTCATCTAGTCCAACCCCCTGCTCAAAGCAGGACTAACACCAACTAATTCATCCCAGCCAGGGCTTTGTCAAGCCTGACCTTAAAAACTTCTAATGAACGAGATTCCACTGCCTCCCGAGGTAACCTATTCCAGTGCTTCACCACCCTCCTAGTGCAATCGTGTTTCCTAATATCAAACATAGACCTCCCCCACTGCAACTTGAGACCATTGCTCCTTGTTTTGTCATCTGTCACCACTGAGCCGAGCTCCATCCTCTTTGGAACCCCCCTTCAGGTAGTTGAAGGCTGCGATCAAAGCCCCCCTCGCTCGTCTCGTCTGCAGACTAAATAACCCCAGTTCCCTTAGCCTCTCCTTGTAAGTCATGTGCCCCAACCTCCAAATCTTTTTTGTTGCCCTCTGCTGGACTCTCTCCAATTTGTCCACATCTTTCTGTAGTGGGGGGCCCAAAACCAGAGCAATACTGGGCAATACTCCAGATGTGGCTTCACCAGTGCCGAATAATCACTTGCCTTGATCTGCTGGCAGTGCTCCTACTAATGCAGCCCAATATGTCGTTATCCTTCTTGGCAACAAGGGCACACTGCTGACTCATATCCCCCTTCTTATCCACTGTAATCCCCAGGTCCTTTTCTGCAGAACTGCTGCTTAGCCAGTCGGTCCCAAGCCTGTAGCGATGCATGGAATTCTTCCGTCCTAAGTGCAGGACTCTGCACTTGTCAGTGTTGAACCTCAGATTTCTTTTGGCCTAATCCTCCAATTTGTCTAGGTCACTCTGGACCCCATCCCTACCGTCCAGCATATCTACCTCTCCCCCAACTTAGTGTTATCTGCGAACTTGCTGAGGGTTCAATCTATCCCATCATCCAGGTCATTCATAAAAAGATGTTGAACAAAACCAGCCCCAGGCCTGATCCTTGGGGCACTCCACTTGATACAGGCTGCCAACTAGACATGGAGCTAATGATCACTCGCCATTGAGCCCAAAAATATAGCCAGCTTTCTATCCACCTTATTGTCCACTTATCCAATCCATACTTTAACTTGCTGGCAAGAATACTGTGGGAGACCTGTCTCAAAAGCTTTGCTGAAGTCAAGCTATATCATGTCCATTACCTTCCCCATATCCACAGAGCCAATTATCTCATCATAGAAGTCAATCAGGTTGGTCAGGCATGACTGGCCCTCGGTGAATCCATGCTGACTGTTCCTGATCACCTTCCTCTCCTCCAAGTGCTTCAAAATAGTTTCCTTGAGGATCTGCTCCATGATTTTTCCAGGGACTGAGGTGAGGCTGACCAGTCTGTAGTTCCCCAGGTTCTCCTTCTTCCCCTTTTTTAAAGAAGGGCACTATATTTGCTTTTTTCCAATCGTCCAGGACGTCCCCCGATGGCCATGAGTTTTCAGAGATAATGGCCAATGGCTCTGCAATCCCATCAGCAATTCCCTCAGCACCCTCAGATGCATTAGATCTGGACCCATGGACTTGTGCACATCCAGCTTTTCTAAATAGTCCTTAACCTGTTTTCACCATTGAGATCTGCTCATCTCCTCCCCATATTGTGTTGCCCAGGACAGCAGTGTGGAAGCTGACTTTGTCTGTGAAGACCGAAGGGGGCGGAAGGGAACACAACAACAAAAAAAGAAAACACACTTGAGTACTTCAGCTTTTTCTACATCATCTGTCACTAGGTTGCCTCCCCCATTCATTAAGGGTCCTACACTTACCTGACCTTTTTCTTGTTAACATATCTGTAGAAACCCTTCTTGTTACCCTTCACATCCCTTGCTAGCTGCAACTCCACTTGTGTTTTGGCCTTCCTGATTACACCCCTACATGCTTGAGCAATATTCTTATACTCCTCCCTAGTCATCTGTCCAAGTTTACACTTCTTGTAAGCTTCCTTTTTGTGTTTAAGCTCACCTAAGATTTCACTGTTAAGCCAAGCTGGTCACCTGCCATATTTACTGTTCTTTCTGCACATCAGGATCGTTTGTTCCTGCACCTCCAATAAGGCTTCTTTAAAATACAGCCAAGCTTTCCTGGACTCCTTTTTGCCCCTCATATTAGCCTCCCAGGGATCCTGCCCATCAGATCCCTAAGGGAGTCAAAGTCTGCTTTTCTGAAGTCCAGGGTCCACATTTTGCTACTCTCCTTTCTTCCTTTTGTGAGGATCCTAAACTCAACTGTCTCGTGGTCACTACTGCCCAGCTTGCCACCCACTTCTACTTCCCCTACCAATTCTTCCCTGTTTGTAAGCAGCACGTCAAGAGGAGAATGGCCCCTGGTTGGTTCAGGAGATCAGGAGTGAAGTGTTACAGAAACTTTTAAGCAAATTGTTTGGGCAGTTTGAGTTCCACGGATCAGAAAAAACTCCCATTTCTGACTAGAGAGACCAACTGCAGTACATTTTTCTGAAATGGCTTTAGTATTTCAGATTGCCCATGCACAGAATCCTCCATGAAAAAGTTGTCCATCTATTAGTTGAGATAATTATGTTACAACATTAACATGTCTTGTCCATGGCAATTAATTTTTCATATATAGCTATGGTTCAACATTTAAACTTGAATTAATGCAGCAATAAGCTTCCTTGTAGTTTGGGAAAAAATACGAGACGCTCTTATGAAACTACAAAAGCAAAATGCTCTTTTTTGTTTTCATTATTGTCTTTGATTTCTTCTGAGAAGGGAGTCCATTGCTCCCTAATCCATTTTTTCCTCACCTCAACCAGACAGCAGAGTTCTGCTCACTTAGCTGCAGAAAATTTAGCTGGGCAAGTGTATTCTACTAAAGAGCACAAAGTAAGTTGTATTTCTCTTAACCCAATTTCCTTATGTAGGGTATTGCCTGGGTGTTGCCTTGCCAAAATACTGTATTCTATAAAGGATCTTATACCATGATAATTGGCTTATCTGACCACCTTCCAGAAATGCAACTGTGCAATGGGACTACTATCTGTCATGAGTTACTCAATAATATCTTGTGCATCTCAGTATTATATTAATCGTTCCGACCGCCAGAAAGCTTGTGTTTGTCTGGTGTTTGAATGTGCATCATTCTATTGGTACTGAAAGGCTACATGGTGTTGAAAATAAGATACAACGCTGATTGCATTTTTGCTGCAAAAAGAGTCTTCCTTCTGTATTTTTATTAGCAAACTGTGATTTAGCAATTTGAGTCAATGGAAGATGGGTTATTTTCCCTGTTTTAATATACATTGCTCTAAAAGAAGCACGTGTCTTTGGGTTGAACATCTAGACTAATTAATATATATCATAGGAATAGGTAAATATGGATGTCTTGGTCCCTCCCCAAGAACACTATTACTAGAGTCATTTGGGATTAGTAATATAATTTGGTGTGCTCACAAAGGAATAAACTTATTTCACAGTGGTGATTTTGGGCAACAAATCTGAGAAGTTTTCTTATATTCCAGGTGGGAATGTACTAAACTCTGAGGAGTTTGATCAAAGTGATAAACCTAAATTCTGCTCAGTTATATAGGTGTGAACTCCTATTTGAGTTAATCAGCATTGCACCTAGGGTAACTCAGCAGAATTTGGTGCCTGTTCTTTCAACAAAGTTGAAGGTATTTTGTTGTGGTGGTATGAACAGTTTTACCTTTTGGTAGAAAGTACCTTCCCAGGAAAGGGGCCGTGTAGGGCTTTGGGAGATATTTTGGGGAAAGACGTCTCCAAGTGGTCTCTTTCCCTGTTCTTTGTTTAAAACGCTTGGTGGTGGCAGCATACTGTTCAAGGACAAGGCAAAATTTGTACCTTGGGGAAGTTTTTAACCTAAGCTGGTAAGAAGCAGCTGAGGGGGTCTTTCATGCAGGTCCCCACATCTGTACCCTAGAGTTCAGAGTGGGGAAGGAACCCTGACATGGTGGCAGAGATGTGGGATCATTTTGAACCAGAGATCATTTTGAACCAAAAGCACAGACCTGAAGAGGTTTTTTTCTAAGCAGAGAGCAGCTAGAGGGTTTTCTGTCTATTTGCCTGGAGACAGAGGTGTTAGTTTTATTACAAAGGGATTTTTCTTTTTTGAGCTGGAGTTTTCTCTACCTAAAGGCAGGGTAGTTAACCTCCTGCAGGGAAATTCAGAAGTTTTTTTTTCTCTAACTCTCAGATATAGCTAGAGTTAAGCACAAGAAAGCAGGAAAATGAAGTAGCAAATAAACTAGAGCTGGCCAGATTCAAAGCTGAAGAGAAACAAAAAGAGCATGATAGACAGATGGCCTTAAGGCGCTTGGAGGTGGAGACAGAAAAAGCCAGGGTGGAAGCAAAGGAAGCTGCCCACAAGAGAGCTATGGAGGAGAAAGAAAACGAGAGGAAGCATGCACTGAAGATGGAGAAGGCAAGGGCTCAACAGAGAGTCAGAATGGGGGTGTGTAGGGCTTGGGGGGATATTTTGAGGGAAGACAACTACAACTGGTCTCTTTCCCTGTTCTTGTCCCCTTATTGGTCCTTTGGGTTGGTGCCAGCCAGGTTAGCTGAGCTTAACCCTTTACAAGTAACAGGATGTTGCCTCTGGCCAGGAGGGATTTTACAGCACTGTATACAGAAAGGTGGTTACCCTTCTCTTTATATTTATGACACCATGTGACAACCTCAGAGCCACACAGGTCGTATATATATTGTGTGGATGCAGCCCACGTAACACAGAGTTGCATATGCAACCCACAATGGTAAATAGGTTGAGAACCATTGGCCTACAGTGTACAGATTTTTTTAAGATCTTGTCCCAGAGTAACATAGCCACCTTGGCAGGCCACAGACAAACATGCAGACACAGCTGTGTCCTAATTCATTTGTGGCCTAGACAAGATCAGGATCAAGATCTTGAACTGACACTGAACATGGACAAGAAGCTAGCAGAGGCAAATAAAGGACAAGTGATATGATTATAGAAATGCATCCTGTTGAAAAAGTAAGCACTCACATTCTGCACAAGTTGAAGCATTTACACCTGCTTTGTGTTCAGCCAGAAACAGTGAATTAAACCAACCCAATCTAGAGGGCCCACATGGATCACTGAGGCAGAACCCTCATGAGAAAAGAGAAGAAATTTTCTTAACAAGAAACCTGTTGTTCCATTGGACAGTGCCTGGTCATTTAGGATTAACGGTAAGACAAACAAGACCTTCAGACTCTGTTCCACTTTGGACACTTGCAAACTCAACAGGACAACCACCCAAATAATGCCTCAAAGCATTTTTCCCCTCCACCAACAAACTCATTCTTGCCTGGCCTGCGTCTGAGTCAGCTGATCTTCATATAAATGCTGATTTCCAGAATGAATTTTCACATCCTTCTGGAAGGCGCTGTTCAACAGGTAGAGAATAAACAAGCAAGTGTCATCAGCATACTGATGGCAGTGAAGCCCATATTGTGCCACCATCCCTTGAAGGGAAAGGGGGACAGGAGGGAATCAATGGGGGCCATTGGGGGGAAGAGTAATTCGCAATCACCATGCTCTGAGTCCAGTGGGAGAGGAATGACTAAAACCACTGTGGCATTGTGCCATCTACACCAGCTTTGTCATGTATGCACATTAACCACACCTTGTAGTAAACCATGCACAAAACAGAAAGAATGTAGTATGAGCCATATGTCCTCTAGCCATTGCCATAAGAAAGTAGCCTTTTACTAGATCAAGTGTTATCTCCAGGTGTCCTAGCCTGAATCATTTCAGCCCAAGTGCCCCTCAAGTATTTACAAACTATTGAATAATAGCTCAATGAAACTTACCAGTTTTGATTAAAAGAGAAATATGAGTACCTCAGTATTTGCGGCATTTCCTATGCTTCATTTACACAATACTTAGAAAAATACTGCAGATTACAGAGGTAACGATTTATGACAATGAATAAGTTTTTCAGAGTGACCACTGTAGATACAAGCATCATCACAGCACCCACCTCTGAAATGCAACTAACTCAAGTAAAATAATGTATAAACATCCAGGACACAATCTTAGAAGCTTTCCAACTGACTATCATATCCAATTGTAATTGTAAGAATATTAGTAGGTAGCTTTAAAGTATTTATGCAAAATGGAATTTAATCAGGACACATTGGATTAAAATCCCTGCTGTACAAAAATTTCATTCTTTCAGCATGACAGATTGTATTATGCATATGCACAAAGGACCAAATTCAGTCCTCAGAGCTCTGTAGATTTGCTGCTCCCCAAAGCAGAATGAAACTGTGGAGCAACACAGGTTTTTCCACTATTAGACCCATCTGAAGAGGCATGGGGATAGACTTCTATGTTATTGCCTTATGCACATTAGCTGCTACATGCAATTTTGGGGAATTGCCAGACTCGCTGAGCATTTCGGATCACAACCTGAGAGCGCAGCTGTTCCGGAAACGCACTCTCAACACCTTAAGTGGTGGAAAATGCTGTTGCATTGTACAGAAGGTTGATTCCCAAAAATCTCTGCCAGGTGCACTCATATCAAACTAAGACAGGCCTGATTGCTTCAGAGAAATTAAATAGTCCAGTATACTGGAATTGGGGTTGCTACTGGCAAGTGCTGATGCTGCATCACCCCGACATACAAAGCCAAATGCAAGTTTTTTGTTAAGGGTTTCTTGCTTTCAAGCAAGATGCCTTTGTAGAACACTACCTCTCTTCCCCCCCACCTCACCCCAGGTGAATGAGGGAGTCTACCTCTCGCTTTAACAGTCTCTCATGAGATGGGGAAAAAGGACAGTAACATCTTGAAACTGGATGGGATATCCCTTGTTGACTGACCATCTTCAAGACCCACCAATCTGAAGTTATGCCACCCAAAGTTACCTGGAAACAGGACAAGTGGTTGCCAGAAGAAGAGTTAGAGAAAGGAGGCTCCAGAGTTGGTCCACAGCCAGACTCAATATTGGTTTCCACTTGAGGCCCCAGATTGTGGGGCAGGCAAAGAAAAGGCAGAGGGTTGCCTCGAATGAAATTGCTGCCTCTTACTTGAGGGCTCCAAGGACTGTTGCTGTGGATAATACTGAGATTGTGATCTGTCTAGTACAGTTGTTGGCTCAGATGCTCTCTTTGGGAACCAAACCATCTTAAGGATGGTTTTAGAGTCTTAAGGTATGTAGTACCACATCTGTACAACTATTAAAGGGCTCACTGCCCTAAAACAGAAGTCCTTAATAGTAGACTACACCTCTCATAGAATTCCCAATGCTTGCAGCCAGTGACAACTGAACTGGCTGCTGTATGTCAGTCAAACATTCAGCACTGCTTGTACTGCTGTTCAAACCATGAGCTAGCTTTCTGGTAAGAGGGATTTCAGTAACTCATGTTAGTCTTTTGGGAGTCTATCCCATAACCAAAAATCATACTTGGAGAGTAGCCGCTGTCATCTGAAGGGTTTTTGAGAAGTGTATGCCTTCCTCCAGAAGAGACGTAATCTCTGTGTGTTTTACTCTCAAGGGGGAGACTTGGACTGGTTTTGCTGCTTTCACTTCTCAGAAGCTGTCTCAATTACACCAGCACCAGAATAGGATGCTGACAGAAATGTTCAAACCCTTTATCAGGCACCTACACTCTCCTGTCTGCTCTTTTCCATGGCACTGCAACAGAGGCCTGCGTATGCCAGGTGAATTTGACTGGTCCAAATAGTCCTATCATTATTGAGCATGGCTTAGTTATTCAATTGAGGAAGGTTGCAGGACATCCAGAAGCTGATGTAATTTTTCCTGAATGACCTCCCGAGAATAACCAGCATCTCCATCATTCTTTTCAACGAGTCCTGTAAAACCTGTAGATACCCAATGCTGGCATAGAGTTGGTTACCACCAGAACCAAAGACACCAATGGTCTGAAGCGTGGTCAGCGCTGAGGGTCTCAGTGCAAGCACACCTGACACAGTGACCCCTGGAGCTGGCAAGGATTGTGCTGAGGTGCTCAGTACTGACATGTTTGGTACAGAGGATGAATCTATCCTCTTGGTGCTGGAAGCAATGCAGTCCTTGGGCCTAGAAGAGACTGATTGTGCAGACATGGATTTCAGAACGGGTGCTGACTTTGATTTCAGGACTCCACCAAAAGACTTTGGGAGGCAAGAGTCTTAGAGGGTTTATGTCTCCAGTACAGGGAGGTAATCTGCCGATACATCTGCTCTGATCCTGGGAGCAGTACTCCTTGTAGTCACTGAGTGCATCACTCGGGGGACTGATTAGCAAGGCTTATACAATGCAGCATGAGAACTCACAGAAGCATCTCAAGTCATCAGACCACTGACTGCATGAAACTGACCAGATACCTGAAGCTTCTGTGAGGGTTTTCCTGTATTTGATAAGACTTCCATGGATCTTGCCAAGAGGAAAACCTTCAACTTTGCCAACCTTGCCCTCTGGATCCTCTTGGAAAAGGACTCACAGGTCAAGCCTCGTGACAGGACAGGGCTCTCATCAAGACACAAAAGACATCAGAAGGGTCCATTGACAGGCATGGCAATGTTTTAGGACATGCAGATCTTAAAGCCTAGTAACTTAGGATCAGCTATTTTGAAAGGCAGTTGTACGGGGGTAAGGCCCTTGTACTGGGTCAGCGGTCTGGGTCTGTCCCAGAAAAACCCTATCACTACTCTGTTCTAAAACTAAGCAACTAAGCCATCTGGCAAAGAAAAAATTAATTTTATTAGAGCTAATGTTAAAAAATATATATAATATGTAAGTTAGGAAAAGTGTCTGTACATCTGGGTGTAGTGCTCAGATTAGTCACAAATTCGAAGTTAATTTTTCAAAAGTAATATGATCCATAGAGTACATAATCAGCAATAAACCAAATTTGGTGAATAAGATCTAAACTGTATTTTTAAATCTAGAATCAGAATACCTTGGGTATGTCACTCAAGGAAAGTTGTATAGAGATTTGGTTGTGGAAAGTAAAGTAGATCAATGAGTGGAAATTGTCCCTCAGTAATTGAGAATTAGGTTGGTTGTCCATTTAGAAAATACAATCCATGAGGAAAGTATTTGTTACTATCCTGACTGCGCTTCTCATCCTCACTCCAGCTCATCCCTCCTGATATTGCCGATGTCCGGTGATGTGTTCTATGTAGATGTCCCCCGACCACCTGATGGCGTCCGATACCATGAGTTGTCGCATCAGCCGAACGTAGTGTTGACCGATTCCGCATTCTCTCAGCACTCACTTATAACTGGGATCCCATGCGCCTAAGGCTCCAACAATCAGTGCATGTGTCTGAACCTGGTAACTCTTAGCTCTCAAGGTTTCAGCCAGAGAGGGATATTTCTCTACCTTTTGAGCTTGGGCACTGTGGAAGGCCGGGGTCCTGTTCTCAAATGGCACTGTGACGTCAACCATGATGATCTTCGGGTCCTCGTTGATGACAACGATGTCCGGTTGCAGTTGGCTGTCGGTTCTGGGGATGGCAGAGTTTACGGCAACCTTCCCCTAGCATGGCAGGATGGCTGTGGCCAGGCGATCTTGGATGGTGTTGTGTCGCAGCTGCCAAACTCTCAAATGGGGCTTTCAGCTACACAGGATGTGGGGTAGCATCTCATTGTTGTTACCACACTTCCTGCATTGCTTGTCGCGATTCCTGTGGCAGAAGGCTCCATTCAGTGGGACGCAGATGAGCCAAGCCCTGTGGATGAATCTCCAGTCAGCAAATCAGGTGAAGCTGCCCCCGGGGACGAAGTGGTTGCTGGCATCCCAATTGCATGTCATCTCGAAGGCCTTGCCCTGGTCCGGCTTTCATTTTAAGTTTTCCACATATTGGCAGGTATTAGCATCCTTCAGGGTCCTCTCCAGCATGATTCTAGCTCTCTGAGCGATGATAGTGTGATCTGTATTCTTCACCTGTGGCACCAGGACTCCCAGCTCCTGGCATTCCTCACACCACATCCAGTGGCAGCTGATACGCTTCTCAAGTCATCACGTAGCGTTGCAGGCACGAGTCCAGAGTGAAGCAAAGTCTCCCCTCTCTCTTCCAAATTCACCTTTCAGCGAGCCACTCAAGTAAGTGGCAACGTCTTGGTTGGAGGGGGTCCTGGCGATTCGCTTCTTGACTGCATCCTGCAGAGCACTCTCCACGATGTTCCTCACCATGGCGTCTGGGCACGTCAGAAGGCATGAATGATCACGGCAACATCGCACAGATCACCCATTTGAGGGACATTGGCACTCCTCTGCCTCTGCAAGATGTACACCGTTGCTGGCCCTCTGGGGAAGAAACGTTCACTTCACCAGCTGCCGGATGGCATTGTCTGCCTTGTTCAGACGTATCTTCACCACGGCAGATCCCCTCAGGACGAATGAGATATAGTGGATCAGGAAGATACTAAGGCGTTGATCTTCTGCCATGGTGCCAGTAGGGAGGAGTTGATCCTGCCCACATCTCGTAGGATCTCTGTGATGGCACCCTCAGGTGCCTGCTGGACACAGAAAGCCGTCGGCATGCCAAGATGTTGGTACGCTTGCCCGTCCTCGAGGAAGATCATGGGTTCGCCCTGGATCTGAAGAGATGTTGCCTGGACCAAATCCCTTCTACTTTCATCAATATTCAGGGATGCACACTTCCTGGCACTGAAGCAGAGTCCCATCCAGATGGCAGCCTGTCTGGTGATGTCAAGCATTTGTTGGAGACTCTCAGGGTTGTATGCAATCAGGACCAGATTATCTGCAAAAGCCAGGATATTCACTCTCTTGTCATACAGATTGACACCTCCTCGACGGCTAGAGATCGCTCAAATGAGCAGCTCCATGACTAAGTTGAAAATAATGGGGCTCAGGGGGCAGCCTTGCTTCACACCACTACGGATAGGAATTTCAGGTGTCTCTTCTTCCATGGAACAGATAGTAGAGGTGCAGCCTTCATACTTTTCCCAGACCAGTTGGAGAAAGTTTTCAGGCATCCCGAACTCTCGCAGTGTGGCAAAAACGTGCTGGTGGGGCATCGATCCAAAAGCATTAGCCAGGTCGAGCCACGCTATGGCACATTGCCTCCGTGCCCTCCTGGCCGTGTGGATGGCAGTCCGAAGGACAGTTATGTTCGTAGCAGCCTTTGCATGTCATGAAGCCTTTCTGAATGGAGATGACCGCTCCTCCATTCACCAAACAGTCTGTGATCCTAGCCGCAAGGCAGCTGGCCTATAGTTTGTACATGGTGGAACAGAGAGAGATGGGTCTCCAGTTGTTGGGGTTGTCCTGTTCACCTTTCTTGCGGACGAGCACCATCATAGACTTCTTCCAGGAGCCGGGAGTACAGTGTAACTGTTTGCATTTATTGAAAATGGCAATTAGTACCAGGCAACTGGGGTCTCTTTTTCAGGGAGTTGTTGCAAATGCCATCTTTTCCTGTGGTTGTGTTTTGGTCTTTTTAAGTCTGGCCTCTACTTCCAATAATGTAAAGTCTTGTTCCTGGTCCTCTGCATAGTCAACCCAGGGTTAAAGCTAAAACAACAAACTTTACAAACTGTAGAAGAACTGAGCTAGCTATGGGCCAAGGGCAAGGAATGCAGACAATTACAAGGTTCTGTCTTGCAGCCATAGGTATTAAGAAGAAACTCAGAGGGGGCTGAGGCGACCTTTGCCCATTATGGCCTTGGCTACAAGGAGCAAGAGGGCATTCAGGACACAGACAACTCCCAACAGACAAAACTATTCAAAATAAATCAGAGCTTGCATCAAAGCAGGGGCAGAAGCAGGATCTGTGTGGACAATGAAAGAAGAGCTTATCTTCATGACATCCCTCGAAGGCAAAGCGGTATTATATCCATTTTACAGTTGGGAAACTGAAGCAGAGAGATTACAGCCAATATTGTCAAAAAAGTATTCACTAATTTTGGAGGCCTGGCTTGAGACACCTAGATCTCGATTGTTTATTTTACTTAGTAATTTTATAGCGCTTAATATGTTAGTGCACAGCTCCCATTTATTTCAGTTGCAACTGTGAGCATTCTGCAGAGCTCATGCCAGGTGGGTCAAGCAGGGCACCTGGAAAATAATGAACACACAGATACTAGCCACCTTTAGTTAAGTTTTTGTTTAAGTGACTTGCCCAGCACCACATAGGAACTCTTTCATTAAGCTACATAAACCTCAAAACATTCTCTTTTCATGCATGATCCTGCCTCATTCACTACACAACTTACAGCTTCTGCAACGAACAACGCATAGATCCTAGAGACAGCATCCCCATTCATGGCACAATATTGATTCATTCCCAGAGAACTATGCATCCTATACAATGAATGAGGCAAGGGTCATATGCAGGGGGAAGTGTGATCATGTAACTGAAAATTATCAATGCATACACACAAGGGGGCCAAACTGCATGGGCAACTGAATATTTTCAAATAACTTTCAAGTGCTTAAAAGAAGACTGTAATCTTAAAGTTAATATATGTATTTGTATGCAATTTCCTAGTTTTCTTGAGAAAAATTAGAAAAAAACAAAACAAAACATTTTAATCACATGGAACCCTACTGATACCCATATAGATCAACAGTTTTTACGTCGATGGCACAGACCTTTCCCACCTGAGGTGATAGAATAATAGATAGCAGAAGAAAGCTGTTATTCTCTTATAACCAGCTACAAAAGTAGGATAAGAATGTTTCAGCTGTTTACTAGACAAAAAAGGAATGCTAAGACTCTGGAATGCTGGGTTACATTCCAAGTTCTAGAAGTGAGCATACTCTAGTGCAGGGGTTCTCGAACTGGGGGTTGGGACCACTCAGGGTGTCACAAGGGTATTACATGGGGGGTTGCGAGCTGTCAGTCTCCACCCCAAGCCCCACTTAGCCGCCAACATTTATAATGGTGTTAAATATATAAAAAACTGTTTTTAATTTATAAGGGGGGGGGGTCACGCTTAGATGCTTCCTGTATGAAAGGGGTTATCAGTACAAAAGTTTGAGAACTACTGCTCTAGTGGCTTTAGCCCATCTTCCGCTGCCCATCCCCTGTGCCTCCAAAAGATCCCCTTAGTCTGTCTGTCAACTCCAAATTCCATAGCTTGTCTCTGCCCATTCCCTTGTACTCAAGTAATTATGATTTTTTTTTAAATGAGCAAAACAATGTATATTTTGCTTAACTCATTCTTTGAAATGGCTAAACCATTTCTGCTGAAACATTAAAAAAATCTGCTTGAGGCAAACACCATACCAAACTTCAGCCATTCAGGCTGAAATTTTCCATGCTGAGTTACACACAACAAATAACAGGGTCTTATAATTGGAAAGCACTAGCAAGCCTTAACTATAGGTATTGCTGTCAGTTCCACCTACAGTTTTAAATATGCTTTGGTTTATTAATTAAACAAAAGCTCAATTTCCGATAGTCTGGTTGTGACCACTCAACAGCACAAGCTCATGAGTCTTATTTTGTTGTTAAAAAGTGTAATAATATTGTACATACTTTGCATCAGTAAAAGGAAAGACTTGAGAGGCACAGGAATTTATGAAACCTGTAGAGATTTCTTGAGCCATGAACACTGATTTTACATTGAACTCAAAAATGTATTGACATTAGTTTGTTATTATCAAGAAAGTTAATTTTGGGGACTGTAGTTTTTAGATCCCCCACAAATTAAAATAGCTAAAAACTAAGGCAAAACTGATAGGTAAGAGCTTGATTTTATTGTGTTGTACTTGTTTTATCCACAATACAAATTTCTCTAGAATTAGACATTTTTAATAATGTTCTCTCCATCACTACTTTTTGTGAAATTGATGTTATCCATCAGCTTGTCAAAAACAAAATATGTAGTTTGCAACCACAAAAAGTTGGAAGTATTATTCCACATACATGGTGAAACCCAGCCTTCTAATAAATACTCAACCTCAGTCCTATGAAGCTCAAGAGGGAATGACTGTAGACTATATTTGATTTCACAGAGATAAGTGAAACCAATTTTACAGTTTTAGAACAGTTCATGTCAAGTTGAAAGCTGTACAGCTTTGATCTGTAGGTACAGTAATAAGTCTTGAAAACGTATTACTGTATATTTATTGCAACACTATATTGATGCCAGCTTCCTTGAACGTTATGCAAAGTTAGCTGCAAAACAAGAGTAATAATGTGATGTTGTGTAGTTTTGACATAAAATGCATTAGGCTTATACAAGACTGCAGACTGTCTTATATAGAGTTTCTACCGCAAACAGTTACTCTTTCCTCCTACTTCTCCCTGCATGTCTCTAAAACCTGAACCCTTTCTTTCTCCAGAAACTAAAATGCTTCTTTAATGCCTTGGTCATCTCCCACCTTCAGTATTACATTTATTTCCTCTGAGGCTGCTCCAGTTACCATACTCCACTCAAATGAAGCTAAATAGTATCACTTTTAATTCTTACTCAGCTCACATTACTCCTTTCTTCAAATACCTTCACTAAATTCCTCTTGCATTCTCTGTCTAGCTTAAGCTTCACATCCTCATATTTATAGGCTTCATCTCTTCTCTCACTTCCCACAACTAGCCCTCCACACCCTTTCCCCTGCCATTGTATCCCCCCTTACTTCACCCATCATTTCCGTATCATTTTATATTGAACTACTTACATAAAATGTTGTTCCTAATCAAAGTATTCATTCATCTCAAATTCCTCCTCAAAATTTCCTTCTTCCACAAAATCAACAAATGCTAACCTCACCAATAAACCTGAGGTCCTCCATCCATGATATTAAAAAGTGAAGGGTGGGGAGGAACACAGTGCGTTTTTATATTGTCTGCTCACACTGCAAGTTCCACATGTCTGTCACTTCTAAAGCTTTTAAGTAAGCTTTTTTGTTAAAAAAAAGACAAAATACATGTAAGAACTCCTGTTTTCTTTTCAGATAGACAATGTGAAGCAATGTTTATATCAAAAGAGCTTCTCTTTGTATCCTTGGAGAAGGGTGTGACAGGGTGTACCAGGTGTTGGTGCCACCTGCTGGAGATGCCTCCAACTTGGCGCATCCCATATGAGGGTGGTTTTTTTTAAGAGGTGACAAAAATGAGTTTACAACTCCAAGAACTGCCTAGAGAGGCCATCCAAAGGGATGGAAGCAGGAAGAAGCCAATCAGGTCAGAGCAGGCCAGATTAAAACAGCTCACTGCTTCTTCCAGACATCAGTTCTGGGTGAAGCTAGGACAAGGGAGGAAAGATTTTTCCTTGTCTTAACCAGGAAACCCAGCTTCCTGAGAGGCTTAACTATCCCCTGCTTTTGGCTAAAGCAGCAAAAGACTGTTTTATGTTATGGAACTTAAAAGCCCAGGTGGCCATCTTTACATAAATATCTGTTTATTTCTTTAATATCATGGCAAACCGACTTTGCAAGATGCTCCACTGGCTCAGGTGAGCTTGTAACAAATAGACAATACCTTCTGTGCCCCATTCAGCACTGAGCCAATCACCGCACATAACCTAAAACTACACCTCAAAGATGGAAAAACAGTAGTATCATGACTACCTTGTGGAGTCATTTTACATAATATGCTGAAACAAGCAAGCACGTATGTATATAGATTGTGTTGGTGGTTTTTCTTCCAAAGCTAGCTTTTCAAAAGGGAAAAGTAATGCCTATTCCTGCTGTTCATGTCCCGGTAAAATCATAGTGGAATATCACCATGCACCAATATCAAAGTAGCACCCTAAGTCCATACCTTTTACCATGAAGTGGAAGTAGGAGCTGTAAAATCAAATTGCAGCAGTGTGGGGGAGTAGTCTGTTTTTTCCATAGGACTATAAGGCCAGAAGGGACCATTGTGACTACCTAGTCTGACCTGCAAAACACAGGCCATGGGATTTCCCTGAATTAATTTTTATTTGAACGAGAACATTTTAGAAAAAGCCCATTTTGATTTTAAAATGGCTAGTGATGGAGAATCCACTAAAACCCTCGGTAACCCAACTGAGCTTCTTAGGGCTTGTCTTCATTTAAATTTTATAGCGCTCTAACTTGCTGGCTCAGGGCTGTGAAAAACCACCACCAACCCCCGCCCCCCGAAGCACAGCAAGTCTGAGTGCTTTAAAGCACTAGTGGAGCCAGGCTCCCAGCACTCCCAGCACTTGGAGTTAATCCCCTCAAGAAGGTGGATTACAAGGAGCACTGGGAGAGTTCTCTCCCAGTGCTCGTGCACGACCACACTCACACTTCAAAGCGCTGCCGCAGGAGCATTCCCGCAACAGCGCTTTAAAGTTTCCAGTGTAGCCATGCCCTTAGTCTTAAAACTTAGCCTAATTTTAAAACACAGAGTTCGGAACAGTTATCCTTTCAAAGCAACTGGTGCATAAACAGCAATACAAGTCTTATGGAACAACCCTATACAATGGAGACAGGCTGAAGTTAACCTCAGAGATGATCATTTCCCAGTAGATGAACAAAAACTAAAACATTCCAGGTGGAAGGAGAGGGGGGGAAAAAAGAACGGTTACTTGCCTTTCATAACTATTCTTCTAAATGTGTTGCTCATGTCCATTCCCTCTTGCCAACAACTCTGACAGAAGGAGACAACGGATAATGGAATGGACATGAGCAACATATCTCGAAGAACAGTTACAAAAGGCAAGTAACTGTTTTGTTTTTTCTTCGAGTGCTTGCTCATGTCGATTCCATTGCAGGAATCCCTGCTGGTGGGCTCAGAGTTCAGTCTTGCAGATTGGAGTACTGCTCTGCCAAAACCAGCATCAGTCCAAGCTTGCTGGGTCAGCGCACAGTGCGAAGCAAACGTGTGGACCGACAACTAGGTCGCAGAGCAGAAAGTTTCCCAGATCAGCACCTGAGCGACGAAGGCCGATGATGACACCTGCGCCCTAGTCAAGTGAGCCGTCACGATCGCTGACGGGGACACCTTTGCCAGCTCATAGCAGTAGCAGATGCAGGCTATGATCCAGGATGAGATTCTCTGGGTAGGCACTTGGCAACTCTTCATCCTGGCCATAACAGCAACAAACAGTTGTGTAGACCTACAGAACGGCTTCGTCCTCTCTACGTAGAAGGCCAATGCCTGCGGGATGTCTAGAGTATGCAGCCTGTGTTCCTCAGCCATAGTATGAGGCTTCGAGCAGAAGATTGGTAGGTATATGTCCTGACCAGTACTGAACTGGGAGACTACCTTGGGCAGAAAAGCTGGGTACAGACGCAGCTGGACCTTGTCCTTATAGAAGATCATATCAGATGGCTCCGATATCCATGCCCTGATCTCGGACACACTACGGGCTGAAGTTATAGCAGCCAAAAAGTAGACCTTCCAGAAAAGAAGCAGAAGGGAGCAGGTAGCCCGGGGCGCAAGCGGGGGTCCCGTGAGTCTGGACAGCACAAGGTTCAAGTTCCAAGGAGGGACTGTGTCCCAGACATGCAGGTAAAGGAGCTCCAGATGTTTCAGGAACCGCGTCATCATGGGATGGGTGAAGACCGACCTGCCATGAAACGGAGGATGGAAAGCGGAAATGGCCGCAAGGTGTACCCTGACAGAGGACAGCGACAGACTCTGGAGCTTAAGGTGTAGCAAATAGTCCAGGATGTCTTGTATGGTGGGCCTCTTCCATCCAGATGCGGCAATCCAAGGCCCAACACATGAACCACTTCCACTTAGCCACGTAGGTAGCCCTGGTGGAGCGTTTCCTGCTGCCCAGAAGGACCTGCTGGACACTGGAAGGAGACGGCCGTTCTTCCCCACTCCGCCACGCAGAAACAAGGTCATCAAGTGCAGTGCCGTCAGGTTCAGATGCAGCAGATTCTCATGGTTCTGGGACAGCAGATCCAGCCAAAAAGGCAGCTGCAATGGGGTGGCTGCCAAAAGACACAGGAGCATGGCGAACCAGTGCTGCCAAGGCTATGACGGGGCTATGAGGATGACCGTCACTCTGTCTTGATTCATCTTGAGCAGGACTCTGTGGATTAATGGCACCGATGAGAAGGCTTACATCAGCACTCCTGACCAGGCAGCCCTTGTCCCTGCCCAGCAGAGAACAGAACACATGGCACTTCCTGTTCTGTCTGGATGCAAACAGGTCCACTTGGAGTTCTCCACCTGAGGAAAACTAGGCTGACCATCTCCAGATGGAACGATCATTCATGGCGAGACTAGAATATTCCACTAAGGTGATCTTCCAGGACATTCTTGCTCTGGGCAGGTGTGCCACACACAAAAGTCCCAGAGGCTGAGCACTGACATACGCCTTCCCACTGATACATTGCAACAGTATTGTCCGTCGCTACCTGCACCACCTTGCCTTCCAGGTGAAGGAAGAAAGCCTGGCACGCCAGGTGAACCACCTTGAGCTCCCTGACATTCATATGGAGGGCTAGGTCGGGTTGCAGCCAACAGCCCAGGTGTTGTGCTCACCGAGATGGGCCCCCAGCCCAAATCCAACATGTCCAAGACCAAGGTGAGTGATGGCAGCAGGGTCATGAAGGGGACTCCCTCCAGCACTGACTTGAGATCCCACCACCAGTCCAGAGATGAGAGGACGTGTCTCGTCACCGTGACCACTCGGTCCAAGGGGTGCCTGCTTGGAATGTAGACCGAGGCCAGCCATGTTTCAGGGGCCTCAGATGAAGTTGGGCATGGCTTACCACATAGGTGCATGCTGCCCATCAGACACAGGCACATGTTGGCCATGCTGAGCGGCTGGCTCTTTATGTGGCTGATCAAAACTGACATAGCTTGAAAGCACACTTCCAGTAGAAAGGCCCTGGCCTGCGTGGAGTCTATAACCACTCTGATTAACTCTACACATTGAACAGGTGTTAACATGGATTTTTCTTTGTTTATCAGGAGACCCAGATCACTGCAAGTGGAGCGCGCACTAGATCGAGGCTCCTCTGGACATGCTCCAGAAAACTGCCCTTGATGAGCCAATCGTCAAGATATGTGAAGATCTGGACCCCTCCATGCCTCAGATAAGCCGCCACCAGCGCCATGCATTTCATGAAGAAAAGGAGTACTTGTGGCACCTTAGAGACTAACCAATTTATCTGAGCATAAGCTTTCGTGAGCTACAGCTCACTTCATCGGATGCATACTCCAGTGGCTCCCGGAAGCAGCGGTGTGTTCCGGAACTGGAGTATGCATCCGATGAAGTGAGCTGGAGCTCACGAAAGCTTATGCTCAGATAAATTGGTTAGTCTCTAAGGTGCCACAAGTACGCCTTTTCTTTTTGAGAATACACAGACTAACATGGCTGTTACTCTGAAACATGCATTTCATGAACACTCTGGGGGCCGAGGACAGGGCAAAGAGTAATACCGTAAACTGGAAGTGTCACCCCGCCACTATGAAGCACAGGAAACATCTGTGTCCCAGAAATACCGAGACAGGGAAGTAAGCGTCCTTCAGATCAAGAGTGGCACACCAGTCCCCCGGATCCAGGGAAGGGATGACGGAGGCCAGGGATACGTGCGGAAATTGAACTTCATGAGCGACTTGTTGAGGCCGCACAGGTCCAGAATGGGTCTGAGGCCCCCTTCTGCCTTCGGGATTAGGAAGTAGCAGGAGTAGAATACTATTCCTTGCATATCCAGAGGAACCTCCTCCACAGCCCCCAGGCTTAGAAGATTCTCAACCTCCTGAATGAGGAGTTGCTCATGAGAAGGATCCCTGAAGAGGGATAGGGAAGTGGACAGGGGTGGGGGAGGAGAGGTGGCTGAAAGTTGCAGGGTGTAGCCCCCAACCATTATGTCCAGGACCCAACCGTCTGACATAACCCACGACCAGGCCGAACGGTAGGGGGAAAAGGCAGTTGAGGAAGGGGAGGGAAGGATCTGGGCAGTTGGCTCCCGAGCGCACCCTCAAAATGAACCCTGGTGTTTCACCAGGCCAGGCTGCCCAGGAGATTGGGATGACGAAGGGTGGTGGCGCTTAAACCCAGCATCCCTTTTTCTCACAGGCCCATGTCGAGGCTGCCACTGTCTAGGTGGCGAAGCAGCTGCCTGGATGTCTGAGGAGTGTGCATCCCCAGGGAGCGGAGGGTCACCCTCATATCCTACAGGCCATGCAGATGCACATCCGTTTGGTTGGAAAACAGGCCAACACCATCAAACGGGAGGTCCTGGATAGAGGCCTGCATCTGCTGGGACAGGCCGGCGGTCTGGAGCCAGGAACTTCGCCACAATCACCACAGAGGCGACCACTCAGGCAGCTGAATCGGCTGCGTCCCAACCATCTGGAGAGAGCACCAGGCCGCTGCGGTCCCCTCTTTCACCAGGGTCGCAAACTCCTGGGCCACCTCCTAGGACATGGAGTCCTTGACCTTGACGGGAGAGTCCCACAAGTTGTAACTGTAGCAGCCCAAAAGGGCCTGGTGGCTCAACACCCAAAACTGGAGGGTGGCCGTGAAATAAGTTTTGCAACCAAACAAATCCAGTCTCTTCGCCTCCTTATTCTTATTGGTGGAACTGGTGGCCCCCTGCTTGTCCCTTTAGTTGGCTGCAAACACGACGACTGACACCGGTGGTGGGGGAGCGTACAAGTACTTGAACCTTTTTGTGGGAACGAAGTACTTCTTTTCCGCCCTTTTAGAGGTGGGTGGGATGGAGGACAGGGTTTGCCAGATGGTTTTGACAATGTTCAGGACCCCCTGTTGTACCGGAAGTGCAACCCACGCTGGGGTGGACGTGGAGAGCACTTCAAATAAATGTGTCCATCTGCTTCTCCATCTCCTCTGCCTTGAGCCCCAAGTTCGATGCCACCCTATGGAGCAACACCTGATGCTTGCAGAAATTGTCCTGTGGGCTAGCTCTGGAAGGTCCCGCCACCACTTTGTTGGGGGAGGAGGAGGATGACTGGACAACTGGGGAGGTCCGGCCGTGTCCTCACCCGTCGGGGAGGACAAGCTTGGAGTGGGTACCGGCTCCTCACCAGCAGCAGCAGCCGCCGGGACGTCCTGAACCCTGCCTGGAGCTGTGGATACTGGGGAGCCACCTTCAGCCTGTCTGAAAGAGCCACCGAGGGCTGGCAGGAATGGGGTACCAGCCTGATGGGAATGCCCCATGCATTCCAATAAGGCCAATGGGTTGGCCACTGGCTCTGCTTCCAAGTCAGCCGTGGACACACCCTCCAGAGCCCAATCATGTTGCCTGGGCAAGGGACTGAATTACACCTCCAAGCCTGAGATTTCATTACCCTGCAACGACCGGGGTGGGGGTGAGGAGGCTTGGGTCTGGAGATCGGTGCCAGGAATGATCCAACCGGTGCCAGCGGTAGGGGGAGCAGTGCCACATCGGGGAGCGCCTTTGAGGCCTCGGTGATGGCACAACAAAGATATGTGCTGGGGAGATCGACGATGGCTGAGTAAGCTTCGGCATGACAACAGGGATTGGGAGCATGATGCCAATGACTCGTAGTGGTGAGCCGAAGACCTGGTTTGATGCGGAGACCGAGAACATGGAGACCTAGGGCTCTGTTTTGGCTCTGGAGACCGGTGGCGCTCGCCTGTTTTGTGCGATGCCTTGCCAGCAGGCTTGACCTCGCAGGGAGCCTTAGCCAGTTCCATTGCCACATGCGGTGCCAGCTGCAACGAAGGCGCTCTCAGCTCTTCAAGTGTCAGGTCAGTCAATTGCGCCATCAGCCTAGGCCCTTGACCGCTCCCCGGAGTCAGTGGGGGAGGAACGCCAAGCCCTTCAGTGGGTCCAGAGTGGGCGTAAGGCCCGGGCAGAGTACTTTGCCCAGAGCCCTTTGGTTGGGCTTGGTCGGTGCCGCCTTCTTAGTCTTTTTTTTCAGCAGCAGCTATAGGGATCGGTGCTGGGAGGACCCTGGTGCTGTAAGTGTGCTATGCACCAAAGTTGAAGCACTGGGTGCCAATTCGGGATGTGCCAACTCCGAAGCTGGACGCAGGGCAGCCTGCATCAGGAGGACCTTGAGACGGATGTTGCACTCTCTTTGTGTCAGCAGACAGATGCGACAGCACTCCTTCACATGGGTTTCCCCGAGGTACTGTAGACACCTCTTGTGCAGGACACTAACAGACATAGACCTGTTGCACAAAGAGCAGGGCTTGAAACTCAGAGACCGGGGCATGCCGCGCAGGGGGGAAAATCCCTGCTTGGACACTAACAGTTAACTAACAATGATTAAACTATTTACAGGTAAAGCACAATGCTAAGCGAGACGAGAAACCACAGACCACTTGCAAAGCAAGTGGAAGAGGTGCTCCGAATGACCAGCACGGGCGGTAAGAAGGAACTGAGAGGGTGCAGGACCAGCAGTGCCTGATTTTATGCGCCATGAATGCGGCACTCCAGAGGGCGCCACAGCCCAGCCCTACAAGTACCACTAAAGCTAAAGTCTGCAACGGCCGTGCACACACCTACAATGGAATTGACATGAGCAAGCCCTCTAAGAAGAACATCTATGTGGACGAGCTGTTGGAACTGTAGTTGTTGGTGAACATCATTTTCTCCATCATTAAGCTTCCATAAGTTCCCTATCCAAGAATAGATATGAGTAATAACCCTTGGCGTAAGCCAAGGTATAGTCCAGAAATAGAGGTTGAAGGACTACTTGATCAACTGTAAAATCTTACCTATGTAGTATTTCACCTTGAATTTTCATTTGAAATGTGTTACTACTTATTCTAAACAATCTTGTTCCACCTTGTATTTAGCTGAGACACACTGTGTACGTTTCCCAGACTTGAAGAAGAACTCTGTGTAAGCTCAAAAGCTTGTCTTGCACAAGCAGAAGTTGGTCCAATAATAGATATTACCTCGCCCACTTAGTCTCTCTAGTGTTCTAGAACCAACGCAACTACAACAACACTGCCATATCCTTATGTAGCATTCAGATGTAGCTAGAACTAACTTTTCTTTGGATATAAAAATTGCTTCACATTTTGTCCCTCATTCTTTTCTTGTCTGGAAAAAAAAATTTAACAGTTTATGTAAAAATTAGAGAACCTGAAAAAAAAAAAAAATATGTACAGCCAGTTTTAAAACTGAAACAAACAGCATTACCATGTGTAAATTGATCAAACACCATCAAAGTATGCATACTTAAAATCCACCTATTCATTTTGTTTAGAATATAAAATTCTATGATAAAAGGCTACAGAACATTGTTCAACTTTGCAATATGCCCTAGCAGATGGAGGCATTACCTGACAGGGTTACTGGTCAAAGACACCCGTAGAGATTCTAAGCAAGTGACAAGTCTTTCATCTGTTGCTCCAGATTTTAGTTCCAGGATGAATTCCTGTGCTGTAATCTGTCTGCTGCTCTTGAGGCTTCCCTGCAAGAGGAAAGTCACACTGATTTTCTTTCTGGTACACAATTAGTTTATACAGATGACCCAATACAGTTGCTATTTATGAGAAAACCTTGATTCCTGATGCTTAATAAAAAACATTTTAGGAACTACTATAACATAATCCAAAAATATGAGTAAAACGAACTGGTGGAAATATTTGAATCATATGTTGTTTCAGAGTTTTCAGTAAATATTTTTGACTGCAGATGAACCAAGCGAGAGTCAGAGAGCAACATCTGTCAGTAGGACAAAGCCCAGGTATGTTCAGTGTAGCATATTTCAACTGTAAATGAATGTTAACAGCATAACAAAGGAAGTGAGAAAAATATACGGAATGTACCAAAAATACATAATTCAACCACAAAATGTATTACATGAGGTGAGAAACTTGGCATATTATGGCTACTTGTTTCATTAACCAGAAAAACAGCAGACCCTTTGATTACTTCTATTAATATAAAAACATTCAAGTATGATAGAAAAGAGGGTAATTTTTAATGAACTAAGTCCAAGATAATTTTTGCAAAGATACTCATTTTTCATGTATGCTACATTGAGTAAATTTGTTATCTTTACAGATCTCAAAAAGTTAAGGTAGTGAGAAAAGTGACTAGAATAAAACAAGTTTTGAAATCATTATTTACATGTCTAATCCACTGACGCCTACCCATACTAGTTACTTTTTTTGAAAGACCGAGGGTCCGGAAAGCAGACACTGTATAATGTGTAACACTGAAGGTAGGTTTTGTCCAACAAACCTGGTATATCAGCACTCAAGGAATGTCTACAATAGCCAGAACTATTTAACCATATTAATCTATATGCTTTAATGCTCTGCCCTTTTTTTAAAAATTAAGCCAAACCTGGAAGAAAGTTAATTTCGCATCGTAAAGTGTTGAGGTGTCCTGTGACCACAGTGTCAATTCTATGACCATGTCTACACTACAAACTTTGGTCAATGCAAGTTACATCAGCAAAACTTTTTTTTAAAATTTTACTCTTCCGTAATATTAGTTTTGCCACAGTTAACCAAGTATCGTTGATTTTGTTTCAGAATTTTATAGTGATTAGAAGTTGACGTAAGTGTTAATACCTTGGACTACTCATGTATTTACTCTTCCTTTTATATACACCCAACTCATCTGCATACTCTGGATTAATTTTTATAATGATTAAAGCCCTATTTCATTTACAATATTGCGGCTCCTGCAATATTAGGCTTCCACAGCCTTCCCACCTTAGGCTGAGGCCTGTGTTTTTCTGTCATCTGCCTGAGCCAGGATGTCAGGTGAAAGATTGCCTATTGCTCTGTCCTACCCCAAGGGTCAGACCCACTTAAAATCATTAGTTGCTCTGCCCTGCTGAGGGCCTGAGCTCTCTAGACTGCTTACTGCTCAGCCCTGCCAGAAGGCCAGAGCCTCATAAGAGTGGTTGACGCTCTGCCCCACCAAGAGCAGGGGTCAGAGCCCTGGAAACGCTAATTCCCCCTTAAGCTTGGTTGGACAGCCAAACAGTAGCGAGGGGGCGTGGCCCCCTGCTGAGACTGACAGGGTGAGTTAACCGCGGATCCTTACATCGGGGCATCCAGGACTAAGTCATCCTGTTATCCTGACTCCAGCAAAAGGTAGTCTCTCTTATGGTAGCTGGGTATCAATTCCCCAATGCCACCTGCCTTTCTGCCGCTCAACACTCTTCCAGACTATACCATCCCTAACTTTGCCTTGCACATTAACAACAGGTGCATCCCAACGCCCAAATTGCTTTGAATCATTCCCCTGTGAAATCCAGCCCCTGACACTGGATACTCTCAGAAATGCCAGGTCATCTGCACCAAGAGGTACAGTACACCCCTATTTACCAGTTTTACCTTAAACCACAACTGCTCTAAACCACACAGCGCTTGTGAGCACTTGAACTTACTTTTGTTTTGTGCTAAGAAAGATGAAAGCAACAAGAGCGGTGGAAACAAATGGTTACAGTACACAACAAAATCATAAAATGCAAACCTGGGTCTACATTTATGCATAGTTACTTCTCATATCTAATAAAGTAGATTTCTTCCAAAAAGTTCAGTCTGTTGCACAGCTTGCTGGTTTCTCAAGATCCAAATATTCACAAAAACACCCCCCAATCCACAAGGCGTTTTCCTCAGTGAATGGTTTCTTCAGAGTGTTTCTTTCTCCTCTGTTTTATACTGAAAACAGCTTACTATTTATGTTCTCAGATAGGGCTAATCCTTATCCTATTGTAAAGATTTTTTTTTTTAAACCTTTAAGTGGTTTAGATAGTTTATCATTCCCTCTGATGGTTTCCCATCCAAAATCTTAATATTGTGCAAAGCTATTGAGTTGCGCATTGCATCAATAGCCAAATGGGGTGGGGTGACAACCCTCCCGTCCCCCACCCAAATGGGCCACCACTGAGACATCTTATCTCCAGGTGACCAATTTCTATTCCAAGTTCATAGAACATACTTTCAATATCAATACATTACTCCTTAAATATTACCCATACATACATCTCACAATGATTACAAATCTCACATTAGGAGCTCTCTGTAAATATCTTACATGTTACTCTTTATAGATAAATATCCTGTAAGGCACGTGTTTGGTGCACGTCTCAGATGAGAGATGTTTGTTAAAAAAAAGAGAGGGGGGGGGAATCCTTCATAAAAGGGATCTCTGTCTCAGAGGTTGTGCGTTTATTTTGTACGGGGCATTTTGATGTGGTCAGAGTAAAGCAAAAGTAATTATGATTATTTGCAGCATGATATAGTGATTCATCTGTCAATGCCACAGAAAGGGAGCAAATGCCAGAACTCAGTACATGATGGTTTGCTGCATCCCCTTGTCAGATGGCATTTAAGAGGTTCTTGCATCACACTTGTATAGTAATGCCATATTTATTCCAGCTGTCACATTAAATCCACATGAAAACAAATTTTAATAGCTCTTTGAGACAGGGACCATCTTTTTGTTATTATACAGTGATTAGCACAATGGCACCATGGTCCATGATTTGCGCTCCCAGGCGTTAATGTAGTTTGTATTCATAATAATAAAAGCCAGTAAACATAGTTGGTACAGTAGACTGGATCAATATACAAGCCCATATTACCCCTAACAATAGAAGAAAAAGGGTGGGGAATCCATTTACAGAAGAGCTTTCTGGAAACATTGCATTGACAGTCACTGGTCCAAATGCCCATGGTGTGCAACCAAGATTTGACAGTGCATGGGACAGTAATGTAAGTGAAAGCCTTGAAGGATTTCCCAAGCCATGCCCGTTCAGGTAACGTACAATAAAGGTATCCAAGTGGTACTACTTTAACACTATATATTACAATGAAGAATGGAGTGGCTCCTTATTTGGTCACCAAAATTACCTGTGATTTCTGTGCTAAAATTTATCCATCAAGAAGGAAAGAAGATGTAACCTATATGTGATGACCGCCATCTTGGCTAACACAACATTGATTGAAGTACGCACCTCCAATTCTAAATGCATGACTCTCTACAGCTTGAACTAAGCTCAATAGCCGGGGGCTGTTAAAGACTCATCTATCAATTAAGCACAGAGGGTAAGACATGTAACATGCTGGCCAGTAGGGTACATATGCAGAAATTCCTACATTTCAGAGTCATGATGCCAAAATAAGATTTCAATATTTTAAACTACTGACCAAGTTAGACCATACAAAATGTATTCTCCACGAACAAAATATTTACTTCATTTGAGTCTCATTGGCAACGAGCATTATCAAGGAATTCGTACTTCGTTCATCTCTTGGGTCTCTAAATTAGAGTGCCCAAAAATTTTCCAATACAAGTACAGCTTGTGTCACAAAAACTAATTCAAAACGTAGAACTGTTCCACACTGGATTCATTTGAAAGACTTTTCTAAAATCTGCAAACCTTTACTTCATTTTGACATCTTATGTTTCATCTAATACATCAATTAGGTTTTGCTATGTGAACTAGGGGAGCAGTGGCAGATGAAATTCTGTACTGACAAATATAAAAATTCCTTCTCGTGTGTATTGTTTCAAGTAGTCACAACACTTACTAGGTTCCCAGTTGGTTCCAACAACTCAGAAGAGAAACTGTAAAGCTCAGTGAAAACCTCTGCTCACAGCGTAGCGGTGGTCAAAAAGCAAACTAAGTATTAAGATGCATAAAGAAGGGAGTGGATAATAGTGAAAATGTCATTTAGATAAATCAGTGATATAACCTCGCCTGGAATACTGTGTTCACTACGGGTTACAAAAAGGATACAATAGAAATAATGGGGGGTAAAGATACTGAGTAAAAGCAACAAGAATGACTGGACTATGAAAAATATTTGCTACGAAGAGAAATAGAAAAGAAACGATTTACACTGAAGGAAGGATAAATAAAATAGTGATATCATAAAGGTACACAAAATAAACAACAATACTGAAAAGGTCAATCAGACATGTATAGTCACCTTGTCAATTCTAAAGTAAGGGTCGTATAATGAAATTGAAGAATGGCAAATTTAAAAGTAATATGGAAAAAAAATTTTCACAAAATGCACAAGTAGTCTGTGGAACTCATGGCCTCAATTATCACTAAGATCAAGAACTAAGTAGGATTCAAAATAAAAATTGGACATGTGTGTCTATATGACGACTATTAGACACAGAATACCGAGTTAGATGGACCCTGGTCTGTTGCAGTATACACCTTCGATTTTGCTAAATAACATTGCACAAATTGAAACTAACTAAAACAATATAAAATGGAGAAGAGAGTCAAGTTTAAAGGACGCATGATCAGCCAAGTAAAAACGAAGTTACTTTAAAATAGTACTGCAAAGTAACACTGTAACTGAAGCGTCAGATGTTTGCAAGGGAACTTATTTGTCCCAATTGACAATAATACCTTTACCTTACAGCAGTGTTTCCCAAACTTGGGACGCCGCTTGTTCAGGGAAAGCCCCTGGCAGGCCAGGCCAGTTTGTTTACCTGCCGCGTCCACAGGTTCGTCCGATCGCGGCTCCCAGGGGCTGCAGTTAGCTGTGCCTGGCCAATGGGGGCTGCAGGAAGTGGCGGCCAGTATGTCCCTCAGCCTGCGCCGCTTCCCGCAGCCCCCATTGGCCAGGCACAGCGAACCACGGCCAGTGGGAGCCGCGATCGGCCGAACCTGTGGACGCAGCAGGTAAACAAACCGGCCCGGCCCGCCAGGGGCTTTCCCTGAACAAGCAGTGTCCCAAGTTTGGGCAACACTGCCTTACAGGATAAACTCTGCCCAACATATACAGACAACTTCCACTGTTACCTAAAGATGTAAACAAAACTAAAATGTGGTGCTCTAGGACATTTGCATCTAAGGATTGATATTAGTCCAAAAAATTAAATAACTCAATTGCGCATTATCATCCCACCAAACATACATGTAAAAGTAGTAAGTACACTAAACTTTTCATAGGCATATTTTTGGCGTATTTTAGAAGTGACATATACTTACAGCCTTTGAAGCAGTACTAATATATTGCATCACCATTTCTTTTTTGGTATTGAAGTCCTTTTCTCGCAATGGTGTTTTTCTGTCTTCATTTAAATTCATATCTTCCTATGGGAAAAAATTGAAAGAACTTGATTTAGCCATCCGTGTGTCTGACAATAAGGATCTTAATGAGGCCCTACACTTTGCTGAGTAGGTATATATAAACACCTTAAATGTGAAATTTAAGGAAAAAACCCAATGAAAAATCAGAATACTAATAATGAGGAAACCGAAGAATCAAATACAAAATATCCACTTAAGCAATTTAAAACCATGAAATAGGAAAAAGTATTTAAAAAGTTCTCTTTAATTTTCAAGGAAAATGTGTCATGGTTTTACCCACCCTATTTGGCAATTTCAGCATCACCACAATAACCTTAGTCCTGTAGGGAATTTGCAGTGCAGCAGCACTAGCAGTGTAGTAGTACCAATTTAATCTCATCCTAGGAATCATATGCAAAATGGACACATTGCATTGGATCCAGTGTTGGGGTGGGAGACCTGTATTTCAGATTAGATGCAAACAGCACAGTCACACTACCTCCTCTTCAATCACCCAAAACAGTAAGGCTCTTGTAAGAGTACCACAGAGTTGTAACCATATGCACCAAAAAATCAAGACTGCAGTATCAGTCATTTTGGAAAAATGTATGCAAGATTAGGGCAAAAAAAATTCTTTGCATCTTTTGTAGTGCAAGTGTCACTGCCTTTTGTCATACCTGTAATTAGACACCCAAATTACAATATCATCTGCAGTGCAGTGATCACACAGCAGGATTTTTCCGCCACATATGCCCCTGTCAAGAATATTTCAGACTCTTTTTGGATGCAGATCTTGCTACTAACATCCATGCCTGTCAGTCACCATGAGATGAGATTACTTCACTGCATCCAAGTACATTTTAAATCCTTTTGAAAATTGAAACTGGTGTATAACTTGCTACAGAGTTTCCTGCCACGAGCTCATTATGCTACTGCTCTGGAATCTGTACCATATACCTGTGAGTTTCTGCACATAGTTTTAAGTTACTGATTTGCTCTATGAAGGTGACTTAGCACCTGCATATCTCAGAGGCAGCCTCTCCCCCTGTCCCATATTATCTTATCCTTTTATGCTACAGTATCTAAGTGTCTTCCAAATAAAATAAGCAGCAAGTCCATAATAGACTTCTTGGAGTCTGTGGCACTCTTCCCTTTCCATGGTAAAAATACTTCTTGTTTTGTTTTTGATTTTATTAATTTACTTATATGTTGCTTCGATTGATTTGTTTCAGGGAAGCTGTTATGTTGGTTGAGGTTTTTATGTGCCAAAACAGGGTTTACAGGTCTTTCTGATGGAGTAAAAATAGGCCTTTTTCAAAAAGAAAGTTTTTGCAGCATTTTCTAAAGCTCTAGCTTCACCTAAGATCATCTGGAAATTTGGTCCATAGCCAGATTTCCCCCCAGCCAACAATTCTTTGTCCCCAGTTCTCACTCACTTAATCCTGGGATCTGGAATCTGCACTGTCCTAGAAGAGTGAAGCCTCGCAGTCGTTCATAGGTCAAAATTTAGTCTTCAACATCATGGAGGATCAATCTATTGATCCCTTGAAATTAAAATAAAAGCCTTAAACCAGCATCAGAAGCTGACTGGGGAGACAGAGCAGTGGCTCTCAGCCTACTTACCATTGTGGACCACACCCAATACTACCGATATGGCCCTGAGGATGTCACATGGGCCACAGCCCTGTGCTGATTGGGCCACAAATGTCCCGCGAGCCGCAGGTTGAGAACCACTGCAGTGAAGGGACTCAAGCACTGGCCTGATGTGCTCATAGCTGCCTAAACCATGCAGAAGGTAGGAAGCCACATTCCTTGCCAGCTGGAGCCTGTGCTTTGTCATCGTCACATTCGGCTTCAGATACAGTGAACTACAATAATCCAGCCTTGAGCTGACAAATATATGTAGGACTGCGGCCAGGTCCTCAGCTGGGAGCAAGTTACACATATAACTTACAAGCTGAATGTGAAAGGAGGCATTTTTAGATGCTGACACTACCTGATCATCCAAGGCTAGTGAAGACTGCTGCAGCTATTCTCAGATTAAACTCATCAGATGGATCTCTGTCAGTTCCGGCAAGGCGACTGCTAGTCATTAAATTTTGAAGATGGGGCAGCTGTTGACTCAGCCTAGTCAGAAATAATACACATCTCTGTTGGTCCTTCAAGACATGCTGCGAACAACTCTGTTCTCCTCGACTTTTAGGGAAGGGGAGGTGCAAGGAGAGCTACTATTTTGTGATATGGCAGGAAGTAAGTATTTGGTTTTCATTATTTTTTTAGTCAGTGAATTGTGCCAAGTATATAACCATATCACATCCTAAGGATCTAACAGTCCGGTTCAGTGAATGGGGTCTTTTTTGAGAGACCCAAAAGCAGTACCAAAGGATCTATTTGTAATCTCATTTTTGTCCTACCATTGAGGTTTAAATATTTAGCCATATTCCCATGCAGAACATAACACAGTTAAAGTTACTTCTCATTCCACACACTTTCCAGACTCTAAAAGATATTATTTAAAGGAAATGCTATCAGGAACCATTTAAACAGGGCTTGTTATTTTGGGGGTGGGGAGAGACACCATTTTCTTTTCATGTTACATATGTTGAAAATTTCTTCAATCACCACCACCACCACTTCCATAACCGCATTGGTCATTGGGGCACCATAATGGATGAGCAACCAACCAATTGTCTCCACCCCTGATGATTGTCTGTCAGTGCTTGAGTCTCCGTGAAGTCCATTCCTGTCCACTCTTATATTGTCAATCCATCTCTTCTTCTGTCTACCTCTTCTTTTCTGCTCTTGTACCGTCCCTTGGAGGAGGACCTTGGATAGGCCAGATGATCTTCTTACATGGCCGTACCACTTCAGCTTGCGCTTCTTCACAGTCGTCATATGACCCAGCACATTGGGTGATGAGGTTGCAGACCCCTTCATTAGTGAGGTGGTCGAAGTAGGAGATGCCCAGGATTTTACGGAAGCATCTCATCTGTGCTACCTGTATTTTCCGTTGAAGTTCTGCCGTAAGGGTCCATGTCTCGCACGCATAGAGAAAAATGGAGATACCCAGTGCACGCAGAAGTTTCAGTTTGGATTCCAGAGAGATGGTTTTTATTCTTCAAAATGGGCTTTAGCTTTGCCACTGTTGCTTGCGCAGTTCTTGCCCAAATTTCTGCCTTGGATCCTTCATCAGTGATGATTGCCCCCAAATACTTCAACTGTTTTACTGTCTCCAGCTCTTGTCCACGGACAGTAATATGTGAGCTGATCCCATCACATTTGTTTGTCATCAGCTTGGTTTTCTCTGCACTGATTTCCATGTCATATGTTGCAGAGGTTTCATCTGAACATTTCACACGGTCGGCAAGTTCATCTTTGCTGCCTGCCAGGCCATCAATGTTGTCAGCGAACCAAAGATTTGAGATTGTGCACATGTGATCTTCTAGGGCACCAGTCACTAAGCACTCCAAGTAAATGTTCAACAGTGTGGGTGAAAGAAGGCAGCCTTGTCGGACTCCAACAGTGGTGCGAAACCATTCTCCTGTTTTGCCATTGACAAGAACTGCACTGCTGGCCTTGGCACACAGTTGTTTAATGGTAAGAATAAGCTTACAGCCAACATTGTACTTCTTCATGGTTGCCCAGAGAGCTTCGTGCCATACTCTGTCAAACGCCTTCTTGAAGTCAACAAAAGACGTGGCAGATGTCCTGCTGGTATTGTAAGTACTTCTCACATAGAACACGAAGGTTGAAAATCTGTTCTGCGGTACTTCTTCCAGCACAAAAACTAGCTTGTTCTTCAGCAATGATATTCTGTGTTTGTGGCTTCAATCTGTTCAATATGACTTTCAACATCACTTTGCTAGGATGGCTGATTAAGCTTATGGTCTGGTATTTTTGATACAATTGCAGGTTGCCTTTCTTTGGCAGAGTGATGATTAGTGACTGTGCTCACGTGGAGGGCTACTCACCCATCTGCCAGATCTTTTTGAGTACATCTATTACTATTTCTTCTCCGAATTTCATCAATTCAGCTGGGATGTTGTCAATACCTGTAGCCTTTCTGTTCCTGAGTGATTTCACAGCTGTGTACACTTCTTCACGCAGTATTGGAAAGTCATCCTCCTCTGTTGAATCTGGGCTGTCTAAGACACTCGGATCTCCATGTGTCTGGTGGTTGTATAGATCAGACCAGTAGTTTGTCCACCTATTGATGATGACCCTTTCTTCTTTAAGACTGTTCCTTTCTTTGTCTTGAATTGCGTTAGCTTTGGTCCATCTTTCCGAACTTGGAAGGCTTGTTGGCTATTTTTATTATTGATACACTCTTCAATTTTAGAGCATTGTTTTTCAATCCATATCTCTTTGGCCACCTTCATTCCTTTCTTGATCTTTCTGCCAATTGCTCTGCATTTATCAGCTCTATCAGTGCTGTTCTTGTCTCTCAAGTTCTCTTCTAATATCACACACTTGTGACCCATAGTTTTGTCTTCTTACGATGTTTCCCAAGGATGTCCATTGCTGCCTTATTCACTGAAGCATTGAAATTCTTGGTCATTTTTCTAGGTCTTCCTCTAGAGCAAGCAGCGGGGCACATTTTCCGCCCATCGTTGCTTGGAATGACTCTTCAATGTTTCAGTCTCTGAGTCTTTCAGAGTCAAACGGTTCTGGTGAACTTTGACCTGATGATTTTCCTTAGCTGCAGCCAAAAATTTAGCATCAAAAGGTCATGATCACTTCCAATATCAGCATCAGGGAATCTCCCTGTTTTAGCTCTGCTAATCCCAGAATGAAATCTGTTTTGCACCATGATGTAGTCGATCTGGCTGTTATATAGACCATTAGGTGCATGCCATGTTGATCGTCTGGATGCTTTATATGCTCCTAATGTGTTTGCAAGAACCAGACTGTTATAGCTGGCAAACCCCACAAGTCTCAATCCTCTCTCATTGGTTACCACATTTCAGAAAGGGCCACAATAATCTCACCAATCTGCCTGTGCATCAGTACCCACTTCAGCATTCCAATCTCCTTGTACAATCAGGATATCTTTCTTGTGTACCTTATCAATGTCTTCGAGCTGATTGTAAAAACCTTCAATTTACTCGTCATAGTCTGTTGTAGGGGTGTAGACTTGTACCCCTGTGATATTAAATGGTACTGCCTTTAGACAGATGGAAATAAGCCTTCTAGACATTGGGCGGCATCCTAATACTGAATTCTTGACATCTTTACACACAAGTAATCCTATGCTGTTGACGTTTTTCCTCTACTATGTAATAGAGCACATGGCTTCTTCCGAAAGTTCTCAGCAAAGTTCTTCCATCTGATCTCAGAGATTCCTAGGAGATACCAAGTGTATCGTTCCATTCCATACGCAAGTTCTTTTAACCTTCTTATTTGTCTCAATGCCCTTACATTCCATGTGGCTATGGTGATGTTATCTCCTCCACCGATCCTCTTTGTTGGGGTTACACCAGTAGAATACTTGTCATGTCTGCCCTGGTGGGAGATGGATGGTGCGGTCATTATTAACCTGGGCTGTGATTAATTCGCTATGGACATCGTTGACTTGCTCATCATATGGTGTTTCTTGGGCAAATTTCTAACCTGGCGGAGCCCATCCTTCTCCAGTCACACTCTTACAACATGCAGGACCAGTGGGCTTATTCTGTCCTCAGACTCACAAGGGAAAAATTTACTCCAAGCCAAAACAGCGATCAAGTGCTCAAAGGGCCTTATATAGAGCTTTTTCCCATTTATGTAATTAGATTTACCTTTCTTGCTTATAAAATTCAGTGAGCCCACCATCTCTTAGTGGTTGAAATAGGTTTTAGTTTTATATAACGAAAGTTACTGTAATCTACATACTAAACATTCTTTCTAAAATATGTTCCCTATTTGCTCTTTTGGAATTGCCCTAGTCTATGCAGACCCACTTTTGCCCATTTAAACAAAACAAAACCAAAAAAAAAAAAAAAAAAAAAAAAGGGGTGGTCTCCTGAGGATACTTTAGACTCTATCCAGCTGTTCTTAGAAAAGGAGAATTCTATCCTTTTATTATGCTCAAAACGCCACTATCTTGATATCCCAAATAGAGCTGATCCATAAAAAGATCTTAGACATGAAACAGTCATACTTGTCTATGACATCTTATCCTGACCTGATACTTATCTACTCTCAAAGCCAGGGAACTGAGAATTAAGCTGACTAAGTAATTCTGTACCAATTGCAACTCTTATCAAGCAAAGCCTCAGGTCCCACTGCAGGGCCGTTCCTAGCTATTCTGGGGCCCTAAGCAGCCCCTCCCCCCATGAGGGGGAGAGTGTGGGCCCCAGGCCTCCGTGGCGCTGGAGCTGGCTTGGGGGCAGTGGGAGGGGGAACTTCCCCCCAGCACTCACCAGCAGCGCAGTGGGACCAGGTTGCTGCACTTCTCACCGCCGGAGAGTGCAGGCCTGGCCCTGCTGCAGTCCTCCGGGAAGTGTGGGTGGGGCTGGGGTGGAGCAGGGGTGCGAAGAGGCGGGGCAGGGTGGGGCTGGGGCAGGACCAATGGAGAATAGGCAGGGCAGGGGCTGGAGCAGCACACAGCTGCGCAGGGAACCAGGATATTTGCTGCCCCAAATTTCCTGGTACCCTACACAGCTGCGTACTTTGCGTACAGGTAGGGACGGCCCTGTCATAGAATCATAGAATATCAGGGTTGCACGGGACCTCAGGAGGTCATCTAGTCCAACCCCCTGCTCAAAGCAGGACCAATCCCCAACTAAATCATCCCAGACAGGGCTTTGTCAAGCCTGACCTTGAAAACGTCCAAGGAAGGAGATTCCATCACTCCCCTAGGTAATACATTCCAGTGTTTCACCACCCTCCTAGTGAAAAAGTTTTTCCTAATATCCAACCTAATCCTCCCCAACAGCAACTTGAGACCATTACTCCTCGTTCTGTCATCTGCTACCATTGAGAACAGTCTAGATCTATCCTCTTTGGAACCCCCTTTCAGGTAGTTGAAAGCAGCTATCAAATCCCCCATCATTCTTCTCTTCCGCAGACTAAACAATCCCAGTTCTCTCAGCTTCTCCTCATAGTGTGGGGCCCAAAACTGGACAAACTACTCCAGATGAGGCCTCACCAATGCCGAAGAGAGGGGAATGATCACGTCCCTCCATCTGCTGGCAACGCCCCTACTTATACAACCCAAAATGCCGTTAGTCTTCTTGGCAACAAGGGCACACTGTTGACTGATATCCAGCTTCTCATCCACTGTAACCCCTAGGTCCTTTTCTGCAGAACTGCTGCCTAGCAATTCGGTCCCTAGTCTGTATCAGGGCATGGGATTCTTCCGTCCTAAGTGCAAGAGTCTGCACTTGTCCTTGTTGAACCTCAGATTTCTTTTGGCCCAATCCTCTAATTTGTCTCGGGCCCTCTGTATCCTATCTCTACCCTCCAATGTATCTACCACTCCTCCCAGTTTAGTGTTATCTGCAAACTTGCTGAGAGTGCAGTCCACACCATCCTTCAGATCATTAACGAAGATATTGAACAAACTGGCCCCAGGACCGACCCTTCGGGGCACTCCACTTGATACCGGCTGCCACCTAGACATGGAGCCATTGATCACTACCCATTGAGCCTGATGATGTAGCCAACTTTCTGTCCACCTTATAGTCCGTTCATCCAGCCCATACTACTTTAACTTGCTGGCAAGAATACTGTGGGAGACCGTGTCAAAAGCTTTGCTAAAGACAAGGAATAACACATCCACTGCTTTCCCCTCATCCACAGAGCCAATTATCTCATCATACAAGGCAATTAGGTTAGTCAGGCATGACTTGCCCTTGGTGAATCCATGCTGACTGTTCCTGATCACTTTCCTCTCCTCTAAGTGCTTCAGAATTGATTCCTTGAGGACCTGCTCCATGATTTTTCCAGGGACTGAGGTAAGGCTGACTGGCCTGTAGTTCCCCGGATCCTCCCTCCTTCCCTTTTTTAAAGATGGGCACCACATTAGCCTTTTTCCAGTCTTCCAGGACTTCTCCCGATCGCCATGAGTTTTCAAAGATAATGGCCAATGGCTTTGCAATCCCATCCGCCAACTCCTTTAGCACCCTCATATGCAACGCATCCGGTCCCATGGATTTGTGCTCGTCCAGCTTTTCTAATTAGTCCTGACCCACTTCTTTCTCCACAGAGGGCTGGGCACCTCCTCCCCACGCTGTGCTACCCAGTGCAGCAGTCTGGGAGCTGACCTTGTTTGTGAAGACAGAGGCAAAAAAAGCATTGAGTATATTAGCTTTTTCCACATCCTCTGTCACTAGGTTGCCTCCCTCATTGAGTAAGGGGCCCACACTTCCCTTGGCTTTCTTCTTGTTGCTAACATACTGAAGAAACCCTTCTTGTTACTCTTAACATCTCTTGCTAGCTGCAACGCCAAGTGTGATTTGGCCTTCCTTATTTCACTCCTGCATGCCTGAGCAATATTTTCATACTCCTCTCTGGTCCTTTGTCCAGTCTTCCACTTCTTGTAAGCTTCTTTGTGTTTAAGATCAGCAAGAATTTCACTGGGAGGTTACACACAGAGACTAGAACCCAACTCTCCAATATGGCAATCCCAAATTACATCCCCTTTGAGACTCTACCTCTCAAAAAATCAGACAACTTTTTGTCCTTGACTATGCTGCCTGTGAAATGGGGCTACTAATGCATAGGAAAAACCTACTGTTCTTGTGTTAAGCATCCTCTAAGGGCTGGATAACAGCGCTTCTATTTCTTTGACCATGGGATGCTGTTCCAGGACAGCTGAGCAGAGATGGTATCCACCTATCGAGAAAGAAAATCTGGATCGGACTAGCTAATCTAGTGAGGAGGACTTTAAACTAGGCTCAACAAGGTCAGGAAACAAAAGCCCACATATAAGTCAAAAACATGGAGACCTGGGAGAAGGGTCAGAATCTGGGGGGAGCATTGGCAATTATAGTATGGACAAGGCAGAGATGAGAGAACAGAGTGGAAATCAAATCAGTATCTTAGAGGTCTATATACTAATGCACAAAGTATAGGGAATAAACAGGAAGAACTAGAAATGACAGCTGACACCACAGAAACTTGGTGGATTAACACGTGACTGAAATATTGGTACAGAAGCATACTGCTTGCTCAGGAAGGACAAGCAGGGAAAAAAGGGAGGAGGTACTCCCTTGTATACCAAAAATGTAAACACTTACACTGAGGTTGAGATGCAAATAGGACACAGACTCGTTGAAAATATCTGGGTAACGATAAAGGGTAAAAAACAAGGGTGATGTCATGGTATGGGTTTACTACAGACCACCTAAACAGGGAAAAAAATAAAAAAGGGTGGATAAGAGGTTTTTGTTTGTTTTTTAAAAAGCAACAAAATCATCCAACACACACAATTTAGTGGTGATGGATGACTTCAACTATCCAGACATCTGTGGGAAAAATACAGCAGGGCACAGATTATTCAATGCTTTGGAGACAATTTTTGATTTCAGAAGGTGGAGAAAGTAATTAGTGAAGAAAAACTGTTCTAGATTTAATTTTGACAAATACGGAGGAACTGGTTGAGAATTTGAAAGTAGAAAGCAGCTTGGGTGAAAGTGATCATGAAATAATTGAGTTCATGATTCTAAGGAATGGTAGGAGAGAAAACAGCACAATAAAGATAATGGGTTGCAAGAAGGCAGACTTTAGAAAACTTCGGGAGTTGATAGGTAAAATCCCATAGGAATCTAGTCCAAAGGGGAAAAAAGCTCGAGAGAGTAAGCAGTTTTTCCAAAGAGCTATTAATAAGGGCCAAAGACCCAACTATCCCAACACATAGTAAACATTCGAAGAATGGCAAGAGACTGCCCTGGATTAACCAGGAGATCTTCAATGGTCTCAAACTCAAGAGAGTCCTACAGAATGTGGAAACTAGGTCAAATTACAAAACAAACACCACAAGCCACGACATAAAATGAGATTAAACTAGCTAGAGACAAAGAGTAACAAGAAAACATTCTACAAAATACTTTAAAAGCAAAAGGAAGATGAAGAATAGCGTAGGCCCCTTAGTCAACAATGGGGGAAAGACAACATAAAATGTGGAAATGGCAAGTGTTGAATGACTTTGATTCAGTTTTCATCAAAAGCGTTAGTAGCAATTGGACGTCTAACTTTGTGAACGCCAGTGAAAACGAGGTAGGATCTGACTCAAATACATTAACAAGTTAAAAATTAGACAGTTAGATGTCTTCAAGACAGCTGGGCCTGATGAAGTACATCCTAGCATACTAAAGGAGCTGACTGAGGAGATATCTGAGCCATTAGTGATTATCTTTGAAAACTCACAGAAAATGAAAGAAGGCAAATATAGTGCCAATCTATTAAAAAAGGGAAGAAGGACAATACGGGGAATTACAGATCAGTCAGCTTAACTTCTGGACCCGGAAAAATAATGGAGCAAATAATCAAACAATCGATTTGCAAACACCTAGAACAATAAGGCGATAAGTAACAATCATCGTGGATTTTTCAAGAACAAATCATGTCAAACCAATCAAATAGCTTTCTTTGATGGGATAATCAGCACTGTGGATGGGGGGGAAGTGGTAGATGTGATATATCTCTACTTTAGTAAGGCTTTTGATACGGTGTCACATGTCCTTCTCATAAACTAATTAGGGAAATAGTAGCTCCATCTAGGCTCTATAAGGTGGGTGCGTACCTGGTTGGAAAACTATTCCAATGGTTCAAAATCAAGTTGGAAGCACATATTGATTGGGGTCCCACAGGGATCGGTCCTGGGCCCAGTACTGTAATGATTTAGATTTAGATAATGGCATAAAGTTTGCCAATGATACCAACCTAGGAGGGGTTGCAAGTGCTTTGGAGGGTATGATTAAAACTCAGAATGATCTGGACAAACTGGATACATGGTCTGAAGGAAATAGGATGAAATTCAGAACGGACAAATGCAAAAATACTCCACTTAGGAAGGAACAATCAGTTTCACACATACAAAATGGGGAATGACTGCCTATGAGGGAGTATTACAGAAAGAGATCCGAGGGTTATAGTGGACCACAAGCTAAATAAGGAGTCAACAGTAGAACACTGTTGCAAAAAAGTGAACTTCATTCTGGAAATATTAGCAGGAATGTTGTAAGCCAGACACAAGTAGTAATTCTTCCACTCTACTCCATGCTGATAAGGCCTCGCTGGAGTATTGTGTCCAGTTCTGGGTGCCACATTTCAGGAAAGATGTGGACAAACTGTAAAAAATCTAGAGGGAAGCAAGAAAAATGACTACAGGTCTTGAAAACATGATCTATCAGGGAAAATTGAAAAAACGGAGTTTGTTTAGTCTGGAGAAAGATTAAGGGGGGGACATGATAATCTTTTATGTACTTGAAAGCTGATGTCACAATGGAGGGTGGTGAAAATTTGTTCTCCTTTATCTCTGAGGATAGGACAAGAAGCAATGGCCTTATATTCAAAAAGGGCAGGTTTAGGTTGAATATTAGGAAAAACTTCCTAACTGTCAGGTTGGTTAAGCACTGGAACAGATCGCCTAGAAAGGCTGTACAATCTCCATCATTGGAGGTTTTTAAGAAGAAGGTTAGACAAACACCCCATCAGGAATGGTCTAGTTATTACTGTGTCCTGACTTGAGTGCAGGGGACTTGACTACATGACCTATTGTCCCTTCCAGTCCTACACTTCTATAATCCGCCTACTACAAACTGATGTTAATCCTGTAGCTCAAGTGGCAGAAGGGTCTGTGCAGTGCTGAAGGTTCAGGCCCCAACACCACATGATGGAGAGCATTAGTGTTACACGTAACAGAATTGGTTTGAAGTTTACTTTTATTCCTTTTTTTAAAAAGCTAGGTAAATTTCAAGAGAACTCTTATTTACCCTACAGCAAACTTATAGAAAGCCACTTACAGATCTATCAAGTCTACTAACCTTCCATTTGTAAAACTTAATAGATTGAACTCCTTTAATCTGTCACTGTAAGGCATGTTTTACAATCCTTTAATCATTCTCCTTGCTCCTGAATTGCGGACACCAGAACTGTACATGGTATTCCAGCAGTGGTTAGACCTGAGTCAAATATAGAGGTAACATAGCCTTTCTACTTCCATTCAATCTTCCCCTGTTTATACATCAGAGGACCACACTAGCCCCTTTGGTCACAGCTCATCATGCATCATGACAACAAAGTCTTCTATAGAGTCTCTACTTCCCAGGATAGAGTCCCCCCAACCAAAATTCTTTGGCCTCCTTTGCTAGAACCTCTTTTCTCTTTGTGGTTCAGAAGGCCTGTGCTGAGAGTAGTAATGGGAAGGGAGCATCTCTCTCAATAAAGTCTGAGGTCTGGTTTGCTTTCTCCTTGGTACCTGTGGCATGTAGCACCCCACAGACCAAAAACTGGCTCACAAATTTTATGAAATGATGGTCTTGACCTGTATTGGAATTAAACAAGTCACAACCTTCAAATAAGAGATCCGCAGTTGTGATCTGTACTTCTTCCAGTATCCATGAAGACTGTAACCGAGAAGCCCTGCTCATGGCAACACCTGTGACCCTAGAGCTCTTTGCAGTGTCTGAAGCATCTAACACAACCTGCAAAGAAGTATGAGCCACAAACTGACCTTTCTGTTATAAATGGACCTCAGTTTCTCCCCGATATCCTGAGAAAGCTTTTCTATACAACTTGATACATAATCCCATTTAAATAACTATATTTAATTAAAAAGGGCCTGGCAATTAGCAGTAAACGTTTCCAAGCTAGCTGAAGAATAAGTTTTTTTCCTCCCAATAGATAGTCCTTTCAGCTTGTGGCGTTCATTTTGGTGGCCCTTACTATCTAGATCATTCAAACAGCAGCTACCACCAAGGATCCTGGGATAGGATGCATTTACAAGTACTGAAAGCCAAATGAGGGTACTGTTTGCTTGTACCTGGTTTACAAGCAATCCAGATTGCATTATAAAAGTGAGCCATAGTTTTCATTATTTACTATTCCCAAAAACTGTTTCATCTGAAAATTGGTAAATTATGATTGTGTGTCTTCCAGGTCACGGATTAAAAAAAGAACACGGGGCTAAGATCCCACAAGAAACACCACCACTTGATGATGATTCCCTGTTTGCCTTCACATCTTGATACATATTCTTCATTCAATTAGGGACAAAAAAAAAAAAAAAAAGAGACTTTCATTCACACATTGACAATGAGCTTCAAGTGAACACACATCAGTCATGGCATAATTATCTAAATTAGAAACATCTAAAATTTACCACTAAGTATTAAACAGTGAGATGGGATTCTTACCATCATTTTTTCAAAAAGTGCTAGAATTTCTCGCTCTGACAAGGGTTTGGGGATGAACTCAGCCACATCTGCAGGAGGCGATGACCAATCAGAGGAATGTGATTGTTTCAGCTGCAATAAAGGAGGTCTTTCTTTTCTACTGCCTGGAATCCTTATGCTGGCAAATCTATCCAACTGCAAACAAAAAAAACAGTGAACGTATATCACCAGCTGTCATTCATATTGTATTCAACCACAGTAAATAGTTTTCACATATACTTTTTTAAAAAAGCTAATTGTCTGACATGTTTGACCAACAGCTTGCATTTACAATTTGATTTAAACATTTTTATGATGAGAGACCTATTCTACTTATCTTTAGACATTTAAAAAAAATGTCAGCTGCTCCAATACAATGTCTACTTTGAAAGTTGGCATCGATAGGAATCTTTTTTGGTTTTTATTACCCGAGACAAAGGGAATAAGGCACATCAATTCAGAGATTTATTTACAACACAGACCTTTAATTTTGGATGCCCAAATATTATTTCACCAAACCTTAGCAATATATTCCAGTAAAAAAATATAAAGTTAACTCTTCCCAAGAGTAACCTTGAGTTTAAAATCTACTATCTAGTAACTGATAGAAAATGAGGGTGTATCCATGCAAAGTCAATGCACTAGATGAAAGCTCATCACCACCACCACTCCCCACTGGGAAGGAGACTGCTAAGGTTCTTACCAGGCCACTGGCCCTGCACTCCAACAGGAGGTCACTCCTCCATATCAGCCTCTGGTTAGGGGCTGCCAGATTAAAATTTAAGGCTGCTCAGATGCTGCTGCTACAGAAAAAAGTACTTGTCCCTTCAGCCATCGGATACATGGGAGGTCTCTGCTACTATCCATTTTCTCCAGCAGCCTCCTGGTTGCTTCAAGAGGATAAGTGTCGCTGTAAGGTCCCCCTCCCCTGAATATCCAATGCCTTTATCTATTATAGCAGAACAAGCACCAGTCAAATGAAACTTATGTAGGTCTTGGCAGTTTCACAGCTGCTCAGAGCTCTGAATAGGAGCAAGTAACTAGCCAGGCAATTGGTAAGTTTTCTATATGTTGCTGCCTTGGAAAGCAAGAAGATGAAGCAGAGGCACAACAATGGTCTTCAGCATACTAAAGAAAATAGCACTCTATTTGGTTATACTTAATTCACATTTGGAAGATTACCTTCACAATCACAGTAGCTAGAAAAAGGGGTATTTTTAAAAAAATAAGTGAAGTAAAAATTAGTCGTTTGCCCCCCACACACACACACGACACACACAAAGTATTTGAGGCCCAGCCCTTCTCCTGGGTAGTTATGGTGCACAAGCACGAAGACTTACAACAGTTGTCCAGAAGCATGCTGAGACACCAAAAGCATACCGAAGATGCGTCAGTACCTCAACATATCTACTGGAAAAAAAAAAATAGGAAAAAAGCAAACATTTAGGCCATGTCTATATTAGCAAACTTACAGTGGCACAGCTGTACCAATGGAGCTGCGCTGCTGTAAGATCACTTGTTTAGTTGCACTATGCTGATGGAAGAGAGCTCTCCCGTCAACATAATAAAACCACATAAACAAGTGGCGCTAGCCATGACGGCAAGAGAAGCGCTCCCTCTGACATCGCTCTGTGCACATGAACACTTATGCCGGCACAACTTATGTCGATCGGGGACGTGGTTTTTTCACACCCCTAAGCGACATAAGTTTTCCCAACAAAAGTCATAGTACGGACATGGCCTTAGTCCTAAAAGTACAAGCTCTTATTGTTCAGAGATCTCAAAGTACTTTATAGAGCTAGGTAAGAACTGTGCATTGTACCTCAAAATTGTGCTCCCAAAATTGATGCAAATATATGATGTTACTCATCCAAGGAATAAAAGATGGAGCTAGAGCAACGTTCCTGACCTCTACCCACAGCACTATTGTAAAACCAGTATTTTTGGCGTGTGTTTGAATTTAATAACTATTTGGGATTGTCAAATAATAATTTGATTAAATTCCATTTAAGCCTATCAGCCAGATTAGTACAGCACTATACAGTCACTCCTCACTTAAAGTCGTCCCAGTTAAGTTGTTCCGTTGTGACGTTGCTAATCAATTAGGGAACATGCTCGTTTAAAGTTGTGCAATGCTCCCGGACAACGTCATTTGGCAGCCGCCTGCTTTGTCCACTGCTTGCAGGAAGAGCAGCCATTGGAGCTAGCTGGTGAGGGCTTGGAACCAGGGTGGACCAGCAGCCCCCCATCAGCTCCCCACTCCCTTAAGTTCCCTGTGCGACAGAAGGCTATCAATTGCCAGCAGTTCAGCTGTCCCTCCCCGCACTGCCATGTGCTGATCCTGCCCTCTGCCTTGGAGCTGCTCCCCGAGCCTCCTGCTTGCTGTGTGTAGGGCGGATGACAGGGGCCCTCATGTCAGGGTGTCCCCCCTACCCCCTGCTCCCCTCTTACCCCATCTTCCATAGAGCGGTGGGAGGGGAGGGACACACACACGACAAGGCTCAGGACAGAGGGAGCTTCCTGGCAGCAGCTGCGGTCTCAGCTTGCTGATCTACTTAACAAGGCAGTGTACTTAAGATGGGATCAGCATACTTCAAGGGGAAATGTGCATCTCTCTCTCACACACACACACACAGGGTCTCTCTCCGTCTCTGTCTGCCATGCTGTGTCCCCTCCCTCCATTCGCGCTGCCTTGTAGATTGTGAGGCTACATTAACAACAATGTGGTAACCCTTGAGGGCTCAGCCAATTGCTAGTTCATCGTTTAGCAGTAAGGCATTCCCTGGGAAATATCCCAGCCTTTGACTTCACCACCTCAGCAAGCTTCACAATCATCGCTGTTTGTTTAAAACTTATACTGTTTGTGTACTCTGTGTGTGTGTGTGTAGTCTTTTGTCTGGTGAAAAAAATTTCCCTGAAACCTAACGCCCCCTATTTACATTAATTCTTATGGGGAAATTGGATTCGCTTAACATCATTTCACTTAAAATCCCATTTTTCAGGAACATAACTACAACATTAAGTGAGAAGTTACTGTACAAAATACAGAAGACAGATAGATTACCACCCTTGGTGTAAGGTGAAGAGCTAGCCTCTCTCCCGCCCCTCCTCTGCATCTGGTAGGATGCTGGCAGTTTTATACTCCCCAACCTAATTTTTCAAGTTCCCTGTTTTTTATAGGGTGGCAGAAAAACCCCTTATTGAAGAAAAAGTTACTTTTTCATGATTAATTTCACCATGTGTCCTCCTGACATTTTTGTTTTACCTAATTACTTTTGGAATTTCTTTTATGGCATCTTTAGAGTTACATGAGTGATAAACTAAGGGGAATTCTATTCCAATTACCATTAGTGACAGTTGTGACAGCCAGCAGTTTTTACTGAGTTAGCAAACATCTTTCAATGGATTCTTATTTTACCTATTACAAAAAGATCTGCAACAAATACCTCTTATCGAAGAACATAAATAAATATTAGGTGCCGCTTATAAATCACCCAGTTTTGTTTATACCATACTTTTGCAGTGTAAGAGGTCTTTTCCCTAGATATCTATTTTCCCATAGACTTCAGACCAGCCATAATAAAGTAAAGCCCAATATTCAGACACATGAAATTCCTGAATACGGGTCACTCACAGATTAAAAATCAACATTCTGGTCTTCGAGTTCAAACATACCCTTTACTAATACCATGAAGGCTTTGGAAGAACAATTAATATCTGAATGACTTTAATGTACAAAAATTTAAAAAGAGGATTAAAAGGGTTAATATTAAACTAACCATTGCAAAAACTTATTGAAAAAGCTGGTTTTTTTTTAAATAGACTTCTTTGCTTCTTATGAAGGAAATTACAATTCATAATGGGCATGATTTTGGTGTTCTAGAACTCTTCCTAATAAGATGCTGACTTTTTTTATTCAATACTTAAAGTTACATTGATTTTTTTTTTTTTTTTATACACACTAATCACAATTTAAGCCTGTTATGATACTTCACAGTATTAAATGTTGCCATTCTAAAAATACTAAACTATTGTTTATGAAAGTGACTTGGTAAATTTCTTCTCTGTACTTACTGCATAAAAGATAGCATTCACTAAAACACAAGGAAGTCAATAGTAACATCTAGATGGTTTAGTTTTGTTAAGAATTGTTTCAAGAGTTTCTTTCCATTTCTTCTCCTCCTCCCTCAGCTCCACACCATACCAAAACACCTTACTTCCTTATGAAGTAATACCACCAGAATTTCCCACACTACCATACCAATTACTTCACTTAACCCTTCTTTTTCCACCTGCTAACCCCACAACTTGACAGGGCAAGGAACACTTATCAGTTTTGTGGTCTTCCCTATACTTGGCATTTCCAACACTTCAGATTGGACAGCACATAGGAGAAGTAGATGTAGAAGTGCAGAATCAGTTTGAACAATCCCATAAATCAGAAGTTTGTCTTAGTCACATGTCTGACAGCCTTCAAGACTGGACACACTGTCAAGGAGGATCAAAAATACAAGCAACTGGAAGTACTACTGCATAATTCAGACTTTTGCTGTCTGGTAAGCAACAGATATTAACCTAGCCAAATCAGCTAATCACCTTCCCTTAGTTTTTGTTACTGCAAGAACGCTGTTTTTAAAAGTATCTGAACTTCCTAAAGCCTTACTAAACCAAACCTTTGGTCCAAATATTTTGTACCATGTATACCTACATGAAAGCTTGAGTCATACATATTAGATAAGAAATATAGAAGTAATTGGCTCTAATATAAACAGACTATTATATGATAGGTCCCTTAGCCTTTATGTAGATTACAAAAGTATTGCTATTAAGTGTACTATTAAGAGCAAGTAGAATAACAAATGGAAGCTTGAAGTCTGTACCTGTTTTGTGTTTTCACAATTATGGAAAGACAACCCTGCCAATTGACATGGTCCCAGCTATTAGTATGTTGCAACAAAGTAACAGTTATTACAAATCAGACTTTAGGAATTCACATTTTACAGCAAGTATTTAAAATATGTATCCAATCAGGTACTACACATGGGGATGATATACAAAATTACTCCAATAAAAAAAAATACTAAGCTAAAAAACTCCATTTAACTGCAGTTCATATTAGAAAAAAGTAATTTTCAGCTTCACTGAGTTCCACCACATGAATTACAAATTCATCATCTCTTGATGACCTTGAGTATTGTACGTACACACACACACTGAAGGTCATCAGGTGATTAATCTTTGTATATGTGTACATATGCATTACAGAAAAAGAATGGTTTCTTGTCTTAACTGTAGTTTGAGAGGTTTTGTCTGCACAGATCCCACACTAGATGTGTGTGCACCTCATGCATGTGATATCCGATTCTTTTTAGCCATCAGCAACCGCTGGAAAGACAGAGTGCAGTGACCCAGTTGCCTCCCAGTTCCTTCACAATGGTAAAAGGACTCCACATTAGACTCCACTGACAAATTGTGCATTAGATTTAGAAGCTTGCACTACATCGGTCACCTCTGTACGCCTTCTGATCTCCTCATTCGGTATGTGATCATGGAGTGATATTTTACACATTCGCCTTTCCAGTGCTCTCTAGGTGACAGAGAATCTTTCTTCCTCCGCTTTTGTCACTGACCAGCATTCCGATCTGGATATCATTGCTAGCAGAACAGTGGAGTTAAACAATTTTTTCCTTTTCATCTCCACTAGAAACATCTTTATTTTGTTGAAACTTGCCCACCCCACCTTTCTCCTCCTACTGCATTCATAAGAACATAAGTAGCAGCCATACTGGATCAGACCAAAGGGTCATCTAGCCCAGTATCCTGACTTCCGACAGTGGCTAGCACCAGGTGCCCCAGAGATAATGAACAGAACAGGTAATCATCAACTGATCCATCCCCTGTCGCCCATGCCTAGCTTCTGGCAAACAGAGGCTAAGGACACCATCCCTGCACATCCTGGCTAATAGCCATTAATGGACCTATCCTCCATGAACTTATCGAGTTCTTTTGTGAACCCTGTTATAGTCTTAGCCTGCACAACATCCTCTGGCAAAGAGTTCCACAGACTGTGCGTTGTGTGAAGAAATACTTCCTTTTGTTTGTTTTAAACCTGCTGCCTATTAATTTAATTTGGTGACCCCCTACTTCTTGAGTTATGAGAAGGAGTAAATAACACTTCCTTATTAACTTTCTCTACACCGGTCATGATTTTATAGACCTCTATTATATCCCCCCATTAAAGCCCCCCTTAGTCATCTCTTATCCAAGCTGAAAAGTCCCAGTCTTATTAATCTCTCCTCATATGGAAGCCGTTCCATACCCCTAATGACTTTTGTTGCCCTTTTCTGAACCTCTTCCAAGTCTAATATATCTGTTTTGAGATGGGGTGACCACATCTGCACGCAGTATTCGAGATGTGGGCGTACCATGGATTTATAGAGAGGCAATATGATGTTTTCTGTCTTATCTATCCCTTTCTGAATGATTCCCAATATTCTGCTCGCTTTTTTGACTGCTGCTGCACATTGACTGGACGTTTTCAGAGAACTATCCACAATGACTCCAAGATCTCTTTTTTTGAGCACTCACAGCTAATTTAGACTCCATCATTTTATAAGTAAAGTTGGGATTATGTTTTCCAATGTGCATTACTTGGCAATTATCAACACTGATTTTATTTTCTTTTGGAATTTCCAGCTCTGCTTGGTTTTTGGCAGTTCTCACTTACTCCTCTACACTCCTAGACCACTAAGTAGCGTCTTTCCTTACTGATTCATCCCTTCCTCCATTTTTTCCTAGGCTTTCTGCTTTCTCTTAATAACCTGTTTGAGATGCTTATTCGTCCAGTTTGATCTGCAACTCTTCCCTACAAATTTTTCCTCTTGCTTGGGATATACACTTCAAACAGTTTCTGCAGCTTTTACTTAAATAATTCCAAGCCTTTTCCACATTCAAACCTTAGAATTCTTCAGTCCAGTCCACTTCCCTAATTCCCCTAATTTTTTTAAGTTTCCCTTTTGAAATCAAAGACTCCTAGCTGCAGATTTATTTTTGTTTATCCTTCCAATTAGTTTGAACTGAAATTAACTCATGATAAACACCCTTGGCTCGATAGGAATGCAAAGGGTAAAACTCAAATGGTATTGACAGTCTTTTGCTATGAAAATCAGAGGCTTCCCATAGCATTTAAGGATGGAAATATGGAAGTATGCATCCTACAACTCAAGAGTCACAAAGTATAGACAGAGGATCACTTGGCTGATAAATATTTCTACATACAGATTTATAGTCAAAGGCCAGAAGGAATCATTAGGTCATCTACCCTGACCTCCTGTATATCACAGATCATAGAATTTTACCCAGGCACCCCTCTACTAAGTCCTGTAACTTGTTTTTGGTTAACACATCTTGTTACCGGATGGGTAAAACCTCACTGAAATTGATGGGCATAAAGGAAGGGTGGCTGTTAAGGCAGTAAAAACAGTTTCCTACTTCATGAAGTAGGAGACTCCACCTAAGAGAGAGGCAGATTCAAGGCCACTCAGGAATTTGAACTATTTGGGCAGAGAGGCTTTGCCAGCAATTGTAAATATTAAAATCTCTACCTTTTTAAAAATTCTACAGAAAATGGGTCAAAAACCCAAATATTTTGTATCTACAAATGTAGTGCTCTGTACCTAATCAAAATGAAAAGTTCTTTGTCCTTAGCTGAAGCATAGTGGGTGACCAAATGAAGGAATGTGTATCACTTTTACTCTAACATTGTTGACCTGTGGGAAATGTGTCCACCTGTCCTGAGAGAGACCCCTGGTGACTAACAAAGGATGTCTGTTACCACAGTTGTGTTGTAAAGAACAAGAGGGTGTGACAGATGAGGAGTATTTACAAACCAAGTATGTTCTGTGATTGATAAAGGATATTGGTTATCGCAGATGTTTCCTATGATTTATAAAATAATGACCCATTGAAAGATGCTTTTAACTCATTAAGAACTGAGTTCCACCACAGATGTTCTTAGTATTCACAACTGAGTTAGAAATCCCCTTAGCTTACCAAACATGTAAAATGAGATACCATAAAAGAAGTTCCATAATTAATTAGGAAAATTGAGATAAACAGAACACAGTGAGATCAATTGTGGAAAGTAGTTTCTCTTCCCCACAATCTCTTTGTCCCCACACCTTATGAAAAGGAAGTGTTTTGGAGATTTAAGTTGGACATGGACAAGCTGAGATCACTTTTCCAGTTACAGAAGTTTTGGTAAAGTGTGTTTTTTTCTGTATTCTAGTACAGTCTCGAGAGATCATGGGTATATGCCCCGAGAGATAAACAATTTACTCAGTTGGTTTTCTGGCAGATGCAAACATGGCTAAAGAGAACCACTTGAGAGCAGGCAGACCGTTGCGGCACAACACCCTATTGTCTGGTAAAATTACTCTTATTGAAGCGAGTTCAATGGCAATCAGAACTATGCAGTACAAACATTTAAATTAACATCAAATCATACCCGTTAAAAAGAAGTACTGCGTAGTTGGATTCTTTTTATTTACCTTCTTATCTTTAAGGCTTAACGGTTCACACAGGGAGGAGTGACACACACACACACCCCTACCCTTCCACACACAACAGGGAGAGGTCACACACACACACACACACACTCTCCCGTACACCTCTCTCACACAGGGTGGGTGACCGACCGACCCTCCATGCCTGGCTGGGCCTCTGGCACGGACCTGCCTCTGCTGGCACCGCATCTTCCAGAGGTGAAATGGGGGAAGGGGTGTGGGGTTTGAAAGGACTCAGGGTCACATGCGCCCACCCCCACCCAGATTTCTGCCAGGGTTTCACACTAGGGTGTGGCTAGCAGCAGCCTTTCAGCACTGTGCGGGAGGGAAGGGATGGGAGCTGCTTCCAGCCACAAGGGAGGAGTGGGGAGGGAAAGGGATGACCTGGCCCGTGTCTTTGCAGAGCTCATCTCTTCTCCCCTCACCCCACCCTCACGCCATGTGGCTGGAAGCAGCTTGTCCCTTCCTACCCACCTAATGTTGAAAGGCAGCTAACACCTCCAGTCTGCTGCTGGCCACGGACATACCCCAACTGCCTCCTGTCCTCCAGCTACAGCGTGAGCAGGAAGGGGTTAAGCCCTAAGGATGCATTGTGCACCAGGGCAAGGCAACCTGACTACAAGGGCTTCAGCGAACCTGCCAGAGAGGTGGCTCAGCTGGGGAGGGTCCCTAAGGGATAGAGCAGCCCTGTGCTCCCTGGGGGCAGGACCCAGGGCAGGGGCAAGGGTGGGTGAAGAGCATGTATAAATGTATAAAGGTACCTTACTCCATTTATTCTGACTAGAACAATGTGCTAGACCCCAATTTTTGAACTAGCCACTGGGGCCAAAAGATTTAGTATCTTCCAGAACAGTATCCAATCTTGACTTGAAGCCATGAAGAAATGGAGAATCTATCACTTCCCTTGGTAGTTTGTTCCAGTGGTTAATCCCCTCACTGTTACAAACATGTGCCTAATTCTCGGTTAAGTTAACCTGGCCTAAACCTCAACTGTTCACGTAACAGCCACAAAAAAATGCTATTTTATGAGGCAAGTTGCAAAGAAACTTTCTCCAGTTGTTCAAAGATGTGCCTTGTTAGGTTATTCAGCAACTGTTTGAAATCCTTTAAATTTGTGGATTAGTGATGAGTAAAACTTCCCTGAGAAGTGTGGATGTAACTAAATTGAACATACACATTCTCAAAACACACTCAGTACGGCAACTATCTGGCTTTCTGAAGTCTCTGTTGAAGACTAGAGGGTGCCTCTTGCCACTAGTTTGCTCTTTTCCACCAAGGCAGCGAATTCCTAGACTCAGTCCTGTGGAAGGCCCTCCTTGAACTTGCTGATGGAGTCCCACAGGTTGAAATTGTACCTGCCTACCAGGGCCTGATGGTTAGACACCTGAAACTGCAGGCTGGCTGTCGAATAAATTTTCCTGCCAAAAAGTCCAGCCTCTTTGCGTCTGTTTTTGGTGTGCCACTCGCCTGGCCCTTTCATTGACAGCAGACATGACCAGGGGTCCCACTGTAGGGTGAGTGACAGGTACTCAAACCACTTTGCGGGGACATAGTACTTCTCTTCTGCCTTCTTGGAGGTAGGCAGAATGGAAGAGGGGGTCTTCCACACAGACTTGGCAATTTTAAGGACCCGTGGGTGGACAGGAAACAACTCAGGCCGGAGTGAAAGAAGGTATGACCTTCAAGAGGTCATCAGACTCCTCCGCTAGCTCCTTGACCTCCAAGTTCAGGTTGGCAGCCACCCTTCTGAGCAGGGCCTGGTGCTCCTTGAAGTTATCTGGGGGGAGGGGGTCACGGAGGGCTGCTCATTTGTGAGGCTGGGTCCATCACCTGGCTTGGCATCTGCAGTGTGTGTCGGCCTACTTGCTCTTTGGCTACCAGAACATCGGGCACAGATGACCCTACTAGGAGCTGGGACCCCCTGCTTGTCCCAGCAGTCAGAGTGCTGGGGGGCCTCCATCAACTTCAACAGCTTATTAGACACCGGCGTGGGGGAATGGTGCCGGATGGATTCCAAGGTGCCGGGCATGGAGTCCAATAGAGAAGGCTCTGAGGTAGGACAAAGCACAGCGTCCATGAGGAGAGCCCTCAGGCAGATATCCTGCTTCTTCTGAGTTGGAGGGAAAATGTTTTTGCAGATCCTGCACATATCATTTCTGTGGGACTCCCCAAGACACTCTAAACAGCTCTCATGAGGGTCATTAATAGGCATTAGCTGGCTGCATGATCAACATGGCATAAAGCCTGGGGAACGGGGCATGCCCCACTCCGAGGCAAAGTCCCAGCCGGTAGTAAACTACTACTTTAACCGTTAATTTAAATGTCTACGGGCTTGTCTACAATGGCAATTTACAGCGCTGCAACTTGCTGCGCTCAGGGGTGTGTGTTTTCACACCCCTGAGCGAGAAAGTTACAGCACTGTAAAGTGCCAGTGTAGACAGTGCACGCTCCCCGTGCTGGTAGCTACGCCCCTCGTAGAGGTGATCTTTTTAGAATGCTGGGAGAGTTCTCTCCCAGGGCTGCGCCGTGACCACACAAGGCACATTAAAGCGCTGCCGCGGCAGCACTTTAGCCTTGCCAATGTAGACTAGCTCTAATTAAGTAACTATCAACTAACAACAAAGAAAACAGAACAATGGACTGTCATAACCACTAACACTCTTGTGAAGCACAGCCAGGCACTCCGACCAACACATGAGTGTGGCACTCAAGGGGGTGCTACAGCCAACACTACGGATACCGCTATGGCAAAAATCTCCGACAACTGTGCACATGGGCTCGCACACACCTAGAATGGAATCGACAGGAGCAAGCACTCGAAGAACTGTGGAGCATAAGATCAAGTGCAGCCATTTCCAGAATATATATATATAGTATCTTACATCCTGAACCTTGCTTCCTTAATAGAAGGAACTGTCAATCCTCATTTGCTGTCTTTCCAGGGACCACAAAGAACCCAGAGAAAATTCCTGAATGATGTTCTGAGCAGTTTTAGTCCCAGGCCCACCACATGAACTTTTATTATTTTTAAATATAAGTTTGCCAGCACTAGAAAAGAGGAAGTCTCTTAAAATTCTGTAAGGGTACACTTTTCGTATGACATTTGTTGGAGTGGAAGCAATTTGAGATAGAACATATTTAGCTTCCCCACTAAACGGGCAGGCTTACAGTATCTTGCGTCAGATATCTATATTGGCATCTGCTCTGCAAAGTTGCAGAAACATTTCCCCATCATTATAGTTGGTGGACAAGCTGGCTGGAAAGACTGCTTGTTAAATATATTCTGAGAAATTCTGGAAGCGTCTCTAGTTCCTTACAAGGATGTTTTTCATTCCACAGAGAAGAAATTTGTTTAGTTCAGATGAATCTTTGAGAGTCTTCTAAGGGATGACCCAGTTAACTTAATCCTATTGAAAGCATCTTGAAAGTAACCTCCTTATGCAAACCTTTTTAGATGGCATAAGTGCTGGTAACTGATCTGGACCAAAAAAGGCAGCTTTAGCCAGTTACACAAGACACTCATTTGTAGCCAATTTGTGGGAGACACTTCTGGAACTATAATGCAGCAGTAAAAATGAGCAAAATTAATTTAGCAGATTCCCTCTTTTATCTGAGGTTTCCTTCCATTTAGAATTTAATGAACTAGCTTATATGTGAGCCTCTTCTCCTAAATGGAAATATTGAAGTTAAGATCTAAATTTCTGCTTCAAGAGGATTAAGGAATTTGGTAGAATCCCCTAGCTTTACTGACCTCAAAGAGGAAAGAACAGAAAAGGAATAAACATTTTCAAGGTCCCTATTAACTAGCATACAGCTGAAATAGTACCACCTCAGGACGCAGCAAAATAAGTTATTCTGAAAATCAATTGCCTCCACAGCTGCTAGCTACTGACCAGTATCATAGACACCATGAAGCAACAAAAAAGTCCTCCTCCAAAGATTTAGGAAGCTGAGCAAGAATATTGGCTGGGAACATAGCATTGTTCTGATTGCAGCAGGTGCCTATTATTCACACAGTGTATGTGACTTAAAAAGTTAAGCCACACTTGAGACATGTCTTCCTTATTACTAACCTTTTAAATAAAAAATTACAACCATTGGATTGATCAACTCAGAAAAGCAGACTGGGTGATCAACTGCTGGGCCACTCTACTTTGTTCTGTGGAGAACCACCAAGTGGAAGGATAGACTGGGCTCCTGTAGCAAGTGCATCCGAAAGATTCAGTAGTACGAGATTTTCAGGCTGATATCCTGCCTGATTCCAGAAAACTTGATCAATTTACCAAAACTGGCGGGGTGGAAGTATGTTCTAAACTACTCTGATAGGCGAGGAACACAAATAAAGCATGGTAGAGTGACTAACTGGGTTAGGACAAACTTAGGAAGCTGGTAGGCATCGCAGATTTAGCACGTTATAGATTATCCTAGGGAGGATGTTTCATGTTCCAGTTGCCAAAATTCCAATTTCAGGTTTCCAGCAGTGTGTGAGCACATTTATATTTTTAAGCTCCAAAAACTAAAGACGCCAAACACCAGGAATTAATTCAGAAAAGCTCTATGTCCTGTGTTATGTATGAGATCAGACTAAAAGACCACAATGATACCTTATGGCCTTAAAAACAAAAACAAAACTAGCAGCTGCAGGCTGACGATACCTTAAACCACTGGATTACTGTTTATGAGAAGCAAAATCAGCAACTGGACACTAGACAACACCCCTCCTAACAGGTCATTTAGTTTCTATCAGTGAACACAAACATTTAAGCAAGCACATGCTCACTAGTATATTAACTTGAGTCCCTGACCCAAGAAGCTTACAAGTCACATACAGAATCATTCCAGACAAAATGCATAAGGTGCCAAAAGTGTTGACTGACTCCCAGGTATGGGGCTGGAAAGCAGTTTTCCACCAGATTAAATTGGCAGGGAGCTTGAGATTTTTTGCCTTCCTTTGCAGCATGGAGTGTGAATTCCCTACTGGGATAAAATGGGCATCTCACACTTAATTCCCTGCCAAAGCTAAGATCACAAGCAGTGATGGTACCTTGATCTCTCCTGTTCTCTGCCGGGCCACAAGACAGTTTAGTCTCCTCAGGAATTAAATGCTTTAGTCTAATCAAAGTTATTGGGTTCAGTGAGGTATCTGGGTTAAAATTAATGGCTTGTGATATTCTGGATGTCAGACCAGATGACAATGTTCACTTCTGGCCTTGAATTCTTGTTGTCCTTCATGACAACAGATGATGCTGACAATTGTATTATCTCTTAAACTATATGAAACTAAGGCCTGGCCTATACTACAGATATAGGTTGCATTAAGTCGACCTAATAACTTATGTGTCTACTCTACCAGGTCCCTTCCACCAACTTAAGTGGCATGTAGAGTCGACTTCTGTACTCCACCTCTGCAAGAGGTGTAGAGCTTAATTCGACATCCATGGGCTGATATGGGGATAGTGTAGATGTTATATTGTGTAATTTGTATTACTTGGCCTCCAGCAGGTGTCCCACAATACTCTGCTGTAACCACTCTGACGAGCGCTTTCAACTCTGCTGCACAGCAGCCATGCACACAGGAAATGGCCCCTCCCCTGGTAAAGCCCCAGGAACTTTTGGATTTTCATTTCCAGTTTGATCAGCATGGAGAGCCCACTAGCACAGCAGATCATGGAGACACAATGCCCAAATGCACTCCAGCATGGAGTATACAGGAGATGATGGATCTTATTGCTGTGTGGGGAGAAGAGTCTGTGCAGGCACAGCTGTGCTCCATCGGAAGAAACGCTGACATCTATGCAAAGATTGCGCAGGGCCTGAAGAGAGGAGCTACACCCGGGACATGCAGCAGTGCCGCATGAAAATATAAACTTTGGCAAGCGTACCAGAAGACAAGGGCGGCGAACAGTTGTTCTGGTTCTGCCCCAGAGACATACCACTTTTACAAAGAACTGCATGCAATTCTCGGCAGTGACTCCACCACTACCCCAAAACACAGTGTGGATACCACTCAGGAGTCTGAGTCCCAGGCCACCTCAGAGAACAAGGACAACACTGGATGAGGAAGAGGAGGAGGAGGAGAATGGGTGACAGAAGAGAGGTGGATCCATTCTCTCCAACAGCCAAGATCTGTTCTTAACCCTGGAGCCCATCCCTTCACAGGACCAAGTGGTGGCCCAGCGTGATGCCGGGGAAGGCACCTCTGGTGAGTATACATATCCAATCGAACTGTAGAGGGTAAATTCCATTATATTATAGGTTTAATCTGAAAAAAAGAATGATGTGCACTGGGTATCTGCTTGCCAGTGGATGCTCCACCTATGCTGTGGGTGCTCCCCGAAAAGACTGCTTATGTGCATAGGGATGGCATGGGAATCCTCTATTGAGATCTCTAGGAAACTTTCATAGAGGTATTCTGCAATCCTTTGCAGAAGGTTTCTGGGGAGGGCTGCCTTATTTCTTCCACCGCAGTAGGACACTTTCCCAGACCACTCCAGTATTAATTCTGCTGGCAACACTGCAGTACACAGCATAGCACCATAAGGATCATGTCTGTACTCAGACGCTTGAAGCATCTCCTCCCTTGCCACCTCTGTTACCGTCAGGACACTGATATCACATGGGGTCACGTAAGGGAAATGGGGGAAGTTTTAAGTGCAAGTACATGAATCACCAACAGAACAAATAATTCACCCCCCTTGGGTGAAATCCAGGTCCCACGACAATGCTTTCCCTAATGTGCTATGGCTATTGTTGACAAGGATCACTGTGTATTACAAGCAGCATTAAGAAAAAGCAGGGAGAACTTCCTGTGTCTCTTCTCCCTGCCCTCTCCCAGGTTTAAAATAAAATTAAAAAAAAGTGGGAGATTTAACACACTGGTGCCTGTCCTCAAGTACTGTCCATGTTGCTAGGGGGAAGGGGATATTGCCCAACTGTGCTCCTCCCAACTGTTTTACAACAGTAGCAGCACAAGACCTGTCACCCATGCCTTGTAGCCATACTAATCATGGCTGGAGCAGCAAACCAACTCATGGAATAGCTAGGGATTCTGAGTATATTGTCGCTTACAGTGAAGTGTATTAAGGGGTGTTTTTTGTTTTGTTGTGCTTTTTTAAATTAGCCTTGCACCAGAAACAATATATGCACTGACTATGGTTACCTTGTGCTTTGTATGCCTTACATTTGAAAGCTTGTCCTTCAGTGAATCCTGCACACCGGGAGAAAGACTTGCCCGTATTAGAAAGTAGAAAAAGATGACTCGGGATGACATGTTCACTGAGATAATCGACACCTCTGGGACAGCCAAGGATGAACTCCTAACATTATTAGTTTCTTGGGAAGAGAAACTCTCCGTGGACAGCAGGAGAGCATCCCAGAAGCAGGAGTGTGCCATGCAGGATGAAATGCTGCAGATTATGAAGGGTCAGACATGTTAGGGCATCTGGTTAAGCTTCAAGAAAGGCAACTCAATGCTAGACTCCTTGCAGCCAAGAAAACAGATCAAGAAAAATATGCTCTTTATTTATTCAACACATGGTGCTTGTTTAGGGGCAGGGGGAGATTTTTCAAGGAAAAAAGGAATGGAAGGGGTTGGTTTGGGAAGGAACAACGCAGATAAGCGTCACACATTACTGTGACTCATTGCTGAAATGCGTTTTCAAAGCCTCAGAGATGCACAGCTGACTCTTATTACCCTGCTGTCTGGCTGCTTAAAATCAGCTGCCAAGCAATTGGCCTCAATCCCCTACCCTGGCGAAAAAACTTCTCCCTTAGTTTCACAGGTATTGTACAGCACACAGAAGGCAGCAATAACTATGGGGATATTGCTTTCTCTGAGGTCTAACCTACTAAGCAAACAGCGCCAGCGACCTTTTAATCATCCAAAGGCACATTCCACCACCATTCTGCACTTGCTCCTCCTATTGTTGAACCGCTCCTTACTGCTGTCCAGTCGGCCGGTGTATGGCTTCATGAGCCATGGGAGCAAAGGATAGGCTGGGTCCCCCAGGATCACAATTGGGGTTTCAACATCAATAGTTTTTTGTGGTCTGGAAAGAAAGTTCCTGCTTTCAGCTTTCTGAACAGACCTGCATTCCTGAAGATGCGCACATCACACGTCTTTCCTGACCATCCAACACTGATGTCAGTGAAACGCCCCGTGATCCACCAGCTCTTGCAACACCATTGAAAAGTCTCTCTTTCAGCTTATGTACTCTTTGGCCAGGTGGTCTGGTGCCAAAATAGGGATATGCATGCCATCTATTGCCCCAGTACAGTCAGGGAATCCCATCACAGCAAAACCATCCACTGTCCTGCACATTTCCCAGAGTCACTACCCTTCTTAGCAGAAGTCGATTAATGCCCCTGAAAACTTGGATCACAAGTTCCACAGTGCATTTACCAACTCTGAATTGATTCCCCACTGACCAGTAACAGTCTGGCATTGCAAACTTCCATGGAGTAATTGCCACTCGCTTCTCCACCGTCAAAGCAACTCTCGTTTTAGTACTGCTGCACTTCTGGGCTGGGGAAAGCTCTGCGACAAAAAGTTCCTGGAAAGTGTCTTTCACATTTGAAAATTCTGCAGCTACTGTTAGTCATCCCATAGCTGTACAACCATGGGATCCCAGTAGGTGCTTGTTTCCCTGGACCAGAAACAGCACTCAACCGTGTTCACCTGATGTGCGACTGCCACCAGGAACTGCAAACCGTTTTGCTCTAAGGCTTGCAGCAGGGCTCCTTGTGTGACACTGCAATGTTCCACGTGGCAGCTCCTGTCTCAGCTTCAGAAATACTGCAGATTAAGGGATGAGGTGTTTGTAATGTTAACAAAAGTGCACACAGTGGAGCACGGTCCATGTTGCTCGGGCTATGATGTATGAGCAGCGAAGCCAGGCTTTCAAAAAAAGGTGCAAAAAACCTTGTTTAGTTTGCTGTAGAGATATGGGAAGGGAGGCAGGAAAGTGCATCATGGGAGACAGAACTCATTACCACCCACGACAACGTTTTGGTCCCACAAGGCATTGCAAACCCTACCCAAAATCCCATTAAACTAGTTGCACTGTGGGATAGCTATGCACAGTGCACTGCTCTGTGCATCGATGTAAGCGCTGCTAGCGAGGACACACTTCACCAAGACAATAAGTGTGTTGTGCACATACAAGATTGACTTAATTCCAAGGCTCAGTGTCAACTTACACAAAATGGACCATGTCTACACTAGAAAGTGAAGTCTAAGATGTGTAAACTTACTGTTCTCATTTTTAAAAAAGCAAGTCTGTTCTAACCATAAAAGATGACACTGATGTTCATTGTTTGAGAATGAACTGCAGTATCTTGAATGACAAAAGATTTTCTATCTCATAACTATGAGAAGTCTTCACAAAGTATTTCATGTTACGACTCTATTTAGACACACAAACCAACAAGTTTAATGACAAAGGCTAAGCTAGTTTCAGAACATAAATTATATCGTATACTGTTTTGAAGGAGGTAGGAAAAGGTGTTCACCACACATTTGCCCTGAAAGGGTTACTGAAGACAAAGAAGAGGGCTAATTAACCCAACAGGCCATAGGTGAGAGGTATCCGGTGACTAAGTAATCCCCTGACTGAGGGATGGAGCCCAGCTGAGAAGGAATGAGCTGGGTTGGGCTATAAAGGCAGGAAATTGGTAGCAGAAAGGGGCTGCTGGGCAAGTCTGTAGTCACTCCCTGGGAGAAGGGAGGTAGGACAGGATTCATGGGAAGGCCCTAAGGTCTAAGAGGGAACAGACCTTGACTGCTGGCTAGAGGGTCCCTGATCCGAAACCTGGAGTAGAGGGCAGGCCTGGGTTCCCCAACCAGCCACTGAGGGATTACGAGACAGTGAATAGGAGGCTGCCTGAGCTTGTTTGTGGAAAACACTTTCCAATCCCAGCAGGTGAAACCTGGCCAGAGGAAGAGTCATGAAGAGGCAGCAACAGCAGCTTGCAGAGCGAGAGGTGCTGCAGACCTACATAGAGAGGTGGAGGGATGACATGCAACCACGGGAACAGGTGTCAACCTTGCAAGCTATTCCCCAGAACTAGTAGGAGGGACACCATCTTAGCGGTGAGTGGAGCACTCCATCACAGGGGTTTTATAAAAAAAAAAAAAAAAAGCACAAGCTAGTATTAAACACTATTTTAGCAAGCCATGCAGCCACAGCAGATTAACCCAATTTTTGCATGCCTTAAACGTGATTACAACACTCATTATGTGGTTTGCCTTCAACAGTTATACCAGTTGCCCTATGATGAAGCAGCAACTGGTACAAAGTACAGCCATTTCAAAAATGAATGACCAATACTGACATTTTTACTGGATGCATCTAGACCAGTGTTTCCCAAACTTGGGACGCCGCTTGTGCAGGGAAAGCCCCTGGCGGGCCGGGCCGCTTTGTTTACCTGCCGCACTGCAGGGAAAGCCCCTGTCGCTGTGCCCGGCCAATGGGGAAGCGGTGGCAGGAAGCGGTGGCCAGCACATCCCTCGGCCCGGGCCACTTCCCGCAGCCCCCATTGGCCGGGCACAGCAAACCGCGGCCAGTGGGAGCCACGATCGGCCAAACCTGAGGACGCGGCAGGTAAACAAAGCGGCCCGGCCCGCCAGGGGCTTTCCCTGAAGAAGCGGTGTCCCAAGTTTGGGCAACACTGATCCAGACGTATCATAGACCAGTAACCTACTTTTCCAATTTAGCCAGATTTTATCAGTTATATTTTAGCATTTCATTCAAACTGGCAGTATAAAAAACTTTTTAATGCAGACACTATCTAGCAGAGAAGCCAAGCTAATGTGGAAGATATTGGGTTAGTCACCGAGCACAGGAGAAGCAAAAAACTTTTAGTCTTACCATATCATCTGTCAGTGTCTTGATATTTAAATGCTGTAAATTAAGGGGGAAAAAACAAACAGTCATGTCACTACCTTACTTTGTAACAGCTGTTTTACTTTAAGAGGATTTTAAAAATCTACAAAAACAGCAAAAGTTCAATGTGATTGAATCTTTAAGGCTATTTTAATAAACTAATCTGAAATTACTAACTCACAAGAAATTGCCTTAGAAGTTAGTACTACTTCTATGGGTTTGGGGGGCGGGGGGGAGTTGATTTTATTGGGGCGGGGGGGGGTTCTTGGTGTCACTGCTTACTTACAATTGACAGCAAATCATTTGAGAGACAACTATTTACATTTCCCAATGTGTAACAAAATTGTATAGTTACTGGACTCTTACTTGACTGACTGGAAAATAAGGCAATACCATGCAAGTACAGCCTAAAACAATTCAAATCTTACCTGTTGACCTGTGATATGTGAACCCCAGAACACTTCCCGCTAAATCAGGCAGGGGGGTAAACAATACAAAAGTGTCTTTTGGTTCTAAACTACGGCTGTCAACAGCAGCAAATGCATGCAATTAACCCAAAACAAATTAACTAGTTTAAAAAACAGTCACAATTCATCACAATTTAAAATTGCACTGTCAAACAATTAAATATTTTTTGGCCGTTATTCTACATTTTCAAATATATTGATTTAAATTACAACAGAATACGAAGTGTGCAATGCTTAATTGTATTATTTAACACAAATATTTGCGCTCTAAGAAAGATAAACAAAAGAAATAGTATTTTTCAATTCACCTCATACAAGTCCACTCAGTCCTACTTCTTTTTCAGCCAATCACTAAGACAAACAAACCTGTTTATATTTATAGGAAATAATGCTGCCCGGCTCTTATTTATAATGTCATCTGAAAGTGAGAACAGGCATTCACATGGCACTGTTGTAGCCGTTGTTGCAGCCACTGTTGCAAGATATTTACGAGCCAGGTGTGCTAAACATTCATATGCCTCTTCATGCTTCAACTTGGAGACTCAAGTTTTACACAATAAAGAGATAGCACTACAGTACTTGTATAAGGTGAATTGAAAAATAATATTTGTTTATTTTTTACATTGAAAATATTTGTCAAATAAAGTGATCACTCTATACTTGGTATTCTGTGTTATAACTGAAATCAGTATATTTGAAAATGCAGAAAAACATCCAAAAATATTTATAATTTAATTTGGCATTCTATTAAGTGCCATTAAAACTGTAATTGTCTCTTTTTTTAATCTCACAATTGTGATTTTTTTAATCTTTGACAGCCCTATTCTAAACCATAGTTGAGAAATTCTCAGATTGAAAGGAAAGGTGTTAGCTGCTTAATATATCATCTCTACTTGCTGAGGTCTCTTGTCCTTTAGGGCAGTTTGGGAGGATGTCTGTACTAGTGTTTTCCCAAGATGTGACAACATTTAACAGCTAAGAAAATAAAATGTTACCCCATAATACGGCTGCCACCAAACACACAAGGGGTCTAACCAAGCAATGACCTAAATGCAGGGGTGTAAGAGAAGGAATATTTATGGGGAAAATATTAAGTGTTCAGCATTGTCTTTACTCTGCTTTCACTGAAATCAACAAAAGTTCTATCACAGGACTTCAATGGGAGAAAAGTTCCCAATGATCAACAGCCAATGATCAACATTTATGAAAATCTCTAAGTAAACTTACAGTGGGATGATAGCAAATATTGAGGATGAAATGAGGACAACTGGGTACAATAAGGTCTGAGATTCAGAAATAAGAGCTTCAGACATACCTGACAATATTGCCCTGAGTTTCCATTTTCTACTGGAGCCTAGCTAACTGCTCAAACTGCTGAGCAAGTTTCTGCACCTCTGCCCAACTTTCTCCACCTCTCATCATTAAAGTTTTTTCCCTTATTCTTACAAATCTTGTGCAAAAGGCAGCATGGAGTTCTAATCTTGGGCACATTTTTTTCCCCTGTAGACTCTAACCTATTCCACAGACAGTTCCGCCTTCCTTGCAAAGCGACCACACGCACAATCTAACTACTACTGCCTTAGCTGTTGCAGAATCACAGTCAACAGTTCCTTTCTTCTGTCCAAGCAGCCTGTGAACAGCTTCATTATCCAGGAAAGCAGAGACTAAGCTTGGTCTCCCAAATAACCAGAGCAATATCCACACCATTAGTGTCCATAATGATCCTGAAAGCAAACTGTCCTTTATCCATTAAACAGAACCAAGTGCTGATCCTAGCAGACTCCTAACATGGATTCTTCCAAACTATCCTGCATTTATGTTTGTAAACCTTCCACGTGGTCAGCCAGCCCGCCCTCAGAGCATCTTGGAGAACTACCCCTTTGTTTATAAATTGTGAGACTAGACAGGAGGCAGGGAAGGGAGGAGATTAGGTACATAGGGGTCCCTTCATTTGTCCCAATGCCATATGGGAACTCCATGCCTGCAAAGTCACCAATATCATCCTAAACATTACCAACCTTTATATCCCCATGCATGAGTACTTTTACCATGCCTTCACAAACCTGCACAATCATGGCCCCAAAAGTCAACCTCACCAAATCGGTTGGCTACAGACCCGTAGCATTTGATGGTGGCGAGCTTCCAGACAGCAATGGCAACTCACTTATCCATTGAAATGGGGCACCACATGTTGGTAGGCTGCTGCAGGCTAGTTCTCAAGAAAGGTTGCCTTCCCCATCCTGAAATTCTCTCTCCACTACTGGTCAAGTCTGCTAAATGATCCTTTTCCACCAATCAATGCTAGTTTACCAAGCCCAGAAACAGTGCTGCACAATCTGGAATTGCTCCAGGAACTGTGACACTAGTATCAGTTGCTATGCATCTGCCTCTTTTCCCTTGTCCTTCTCCTGCTTCCTCCACCACTGTTGAAGCTGTTGGAGAAACTGCAGCTGATAGTATATCATCTGGTTGGTGGTGTGTCAGGCAAAATCCAAAACCAATTTTCTCTCGTTTTGAGCACTGAAATACAGCCCAAGCAGACTCGGCATATTCACGGTTGCCAACATAGTGGTGCGGAGCATTGTTGGATCCATGCTGGCAAGCTGCTATTTGAAAGTGGCACGTGGAAACAGTGCAAACATGGGATTTTTTAAAAAGTTGGCGTCCGCTATGCATCCACAATGCAGAGCAAAAAAAAAATTCCAAAATGCACACTGTTCAGTAGCAAAGCAAAGGACCAACTGATGCCACATGCTTAGTATGTGGAAAGTTGCCACTGTGTACACACAAGGATGCATACTGAAAGAAGGTATAGCCTCCCACATGCTCAGTATTAGTACAGCTTACATCAGGGATTGGCAACCTTTGGGACGCAGCCCATCAGGGAAATCCGCTGCGGGCCAGGACGGTTTGTTTACCTGCAGCATCCGCAGGTTCCACCGATCGCAGCTCCACTGGCCACGGTTCGCTGTTCCAGGCCAATGGTGGCTGCGGGAAGCGGAGTGGGCCGAGGGATGTGCTGGCCGCCACTTCCCACAGCCCACATCGGTGAACCGCGGCCAATGGAAGCTGCGATCAGCTGAACCTGCGCACGCTGCAGGTAAACAAACCGTCCCTGCCCGCCAGCGGATTTCACGGATGTTTTTAGTAAAAATCAGGGACAGGTCACAGGCTTCTGCAAATGTGTTTATTGCCCATGACCTTTCCATGACTTCTACTAAAAATATCCATGACAAAAATTTAACCTTAATAATGGCTACCAGAAACAACTTCCCATTAGGGAATGTTTAAAGGGATTGAACAAAAGAATAAATAAAATATCTTGAATAAAAGGGTTTGACAAACAGATGAATGTTCACCAGCAGAACTGTAGACTTCAGTGAAGACTGCAGATATCTAGCTTTCTTAAAAGTTAAGTATTAAGGAAGCTAACAGACACTTTGCTCACCCAGCCTAAAGAGTCCTAAGACCAACAATTTGCAGGCTAGGCACTTAAACAAAAAAAGTGAAAATACACCAAAATTCTTATACTACTTAAAATACAAAAGTATTCAAGATATCAGAAACTACATTTTAAAGAGCCATCAGCTTTTTGTAAGCAAGCCCCCAACACTAAGGGGGAAGGGAGAAAGGAATCAAGTACGAGTCATCTTGTGGGGAAGAACACCTTTGACCTTTTCACACCTTCAATAGATCCTTCACAGCTACTTCTGGATAAATTAATCAGAGGATGGCTGCTCACTGTCTTTGAAGTCTTCCAAATTAGGGGAAGAGAAGCATAGACAGACTGCTTACCATAGTCACAGATTGTGAATTTCTCCTGAACACTGAGTTTTACAGCTGGGTTTCGGTTTCGCTGACCTGGGAATTTAGTGGTTGTAGCTAGATACACAAGTCTGCAAGTCAGGATTTGGAGACCATTTAAATCAAGATTGTTGCGAGGGGCATCCGTTTTTCTGAATGTGCAAACAATATACCTAAAAAATTAAGAAGTCTAAGATGACTCATTTTCCAGGAGCCAGAGTTGTTTGTCTGACCTGTTCTCAGACTAACTCGAAACAAACCTTCTTGGTTGGGTCAATTCCAGATTATCCATTGGTAGCCAGACCCAAGACATGAAATTTTCAGGGTCAGGGAACAGATTTGGTCCCTGGAAATCAGATCTTTGCAGAAATCCTGGTAACCCAGAGACATGCAGTGCTAGACCCAACATTGATGTTGACTTAGAAGACAAAGTCAAGTTCCAAGTTTGCCAATTCTCTTAACAGAAACACTTCTCTTTTCCTTGTCACATGGAGATGAGCAAATCTCCAGGAAGAGATCAGAAAGTTTGTCTTCGACTCAACGTTAGCCTCAAGACCCCAGAGATAAGCAAGGATTGTGGTTTCTTAATGAAGATAGTTTGCCAAGAGAAGACATGGGATCCCATATATGCTCTCTTGCCTGCAGAGTGCTATTACCACAGTAAATTCTCAATGTCCAAGGAGTTCATGTCAGCCCAAACAATAGGAATTGACTGAAAAATAAGGTGGCTAGTCACAAGCCGAAGCAATCTCATGAACCAGTCAATGAGATGTCATCTCTGACACTGAAGGACGTGAAGTGCCTTTACTGATAACCATTTGAGCAACCCAGAAGCCTCTGGTATTTTAGGTACTGTTTCAGCCACTTCAGGTCCAACCTCCACCTTAATTGTTATCAAAAGATTGAGAGGGTAAGTACCCAAATAACCTGTAGAGCTGTTAAGAAGCCCAAGAGCATTAGAGCTATTTAGGCTAACTCCCAAAGGGAGTCAGACCTAAATACCACTGGGGATCAGGGCCACACTGGCTTATATTGCTCATTTGGAAAAAAGTATTACTGTATTTCATTGTTAGAAAAATAGTAATAGACATAAAAGTAAATCTTACATACCTTAAAAAAAAATATGGAGGTACCCAGGCCAAAAACTGGATTAAAGAGTTAAGTTCATATATCAGTAAGTGAAAAATTCAACATGCAACAGTTTAAAGCCATAAGTGACCTAGATTATTAATATAAAAGTTAAAGCTGCAAATACAAAGTTAAGGCTGTTCAGGATACCTTAGCTCTGCCCCTAAATCCTAAGTCAGTTTAAAGTCTTATGACTGCATTTTGTTCCATCTTCAACAGTTGAAGCTATTATGCTATATCCACTACAGAGCCAGCAGGTTTATTACAATATATTGGCATGTGGGGCATCTCCCCCAGTCCACATCAGCTGAGCTAGAGAAAATGGATCGAGAAGGTGGAGAGCAGTGTTACTCAGTTCAACTACCAGCCAGTAAAAAGATTCATAATGCCTGAAGTAGAGGAAAAGGAAGAAATATCTTGAGTTTGTGGTAGGACTGCAGACCAGGCTCAAAAGAAAGATAGGCTGAAAGTGAGCAGAAGGCTAGAGGGCAAGCCAGGCAGTAGGGAACTGGATTTGAAACTGGTGTGCTGATCTTTGTATTAGCTATTGCAACTCATTGTGCCTAGGATACTTGCACCATTATTTCTGGCAACCCCAGTAAGATAGTCCTGCTACTTACTCAGATCCCGCTATTGTATGGTAGAGCCTATTGCTCAGAGCCCGTGCAGGACTTGCTTCTGAGCTCCTGCTATACAGGGCCTGCAACTAGATTTCTACAAGACAGGTGTACCACAACAATTACGACACATTTCAGTTGAAGGGGTGGGTTACAATATGTGCCACCACTCTGCCAATTCCTTCTCTCAAAAGAAGGTAAAGCAAATATAATAATGGTTGTGACCTGTTTGCTTCCTTGCCTGAAGCCAAAAAGGACTTTCTCTGGATGAAGTGCAAGTTGGTGGCTGTGATGAAAGAAAAGACTTGTGGTTTGGAAGAACAAATACTTATGCTCTGGAGCATCAGGGAGTGAAGAACATTTGGAGAGTTTCACAAAGCATCACTGCACCAGAACCAAGAAAAGTCATGTCTCTGAATTACCAAGGAATTTAAAAAAAAAAAAATGTGGAAACTCGAGAGTAGCCTTAGTAGCTTATAACCACTGGCAAGAAGAGGACCAGGCAGCATTCTACACAGTTGGAAGCCAATGAGGATAGGTAGGTTGTGACCATCAGAGAAGACCAGGACCAATTCCACACAGCTAGAATTATCCAATCATTATTAGGTTCTTAACTATGGATATTGAACAGAAAAGACAGCTGTACAGGGCTCACACTGGAGAATGACTGCTCATCCCAACCCACGAGTCAATCAAGCATTCCTACCAAGATTTCGAGCCATTTGAGGAACACAGACTATTTTTGTGAGGTATTCTATGCTAGAAAGAAGTGGGAAGGGGGGTGATTTCCACAAGGGACAGATTGACAGCATGACAACATGCTGTCTTCCTGCATACAAGACACAAGACGTGACTAAGATTGGTTAGGCTTCTCAAGTTAGCATGCAAGAATCCATTGGTAGTGGCTATATTAACCCTAATGATACTTCAGATTTATAGACTACTTCAAAGAGCTTTGAAGAAGCTGAAGAAGAGGAACAGTCAACTTATCTTTTCTGAGATCCTTCTTGTCCCACAAGCGAAAAATTCTGGAAGTAAATCACTAGCTTGGTAGGAAATGTGAAGTAGAGGGCTATGTTTTTGTAAAAGATTATTCCATATTCTTCGGGGAGAGGGAGATGTACAATTTAGCTGACCTCCACCTCATCAAAAGGGGAACCAATCAGGCTAGCTAAACTAGTCAGGAAGGCATTGAACTACCAACAAAAGGGGAGGGTAAAAAGTGGAAACAAATGAGCACTCATTTAATACACACAAAAAATCAAGATGTTGAGAATAAAATAGTCAAGGCACCAAGGGATGTGAGGGGAAGAAATTCTTTAGTTACCTATACACCAAGGCTAGGAGCTGGAGCAATAAACAAGAGGAACTGGAATTGCTGATTTATGAGCATAAATTCAACCTAGTTGGTATTCTGAAAGCTGGTACAAAGATGTGCATGAGTGAAGTTAAACAATCACTGGCTATGACCTACTTAGGAAACACCAAGTGGACAAAAGCAGGACAGTGGCATTCTGTCAAAATTAGCATTACTCATTCCAAGTCACTGACAACTCAGGAAAAACATGCTAAAGCACAAGATGGGGCACTAGCTAGTTCTTCTACAGACCACTAAATCACCCGAGAGAACAAGACAACCAGCTCCTAAAGCACAGAGCTAAGGTGTAGGAAGAAAGCTGGGTGATCATTAGGGACTTCAGTTTGCTAGGCGACTGTGTACTGGTAGCACGTGACATCCTTGGAACTGCTAAAAATCATACATGACCATTTAAGTCAAGAAGTGTTCTGTCCAAAATTGGGAATTTCTACAGTAGAGCTCACTCTAAACAAATGAATTCCTCTTTAATCACAGTACTAAAAATTAGTGTTTGCTTTAGGTGCAAGCGATCCTAACTTGCTTACATTTGTTATCTGCCCACAAAATAAAGTCCAAACCACGAATGAGTATATATTTAGTGCTTTAAAAGGGCCAATTTCATAAAGCTGAAAACAATTATGAGCCAATTCAGCTGGGAGAAACAATTTAAGAAAAATGTGATTGATCACTGGGAATTCTTTAAGAATACTTTACTAGGTGCCCAAACACCCAGACTCTCCCAATCAAGAAAGAGGGACACACCGATTAAACACAACTACCTTAGAGGTGAAGTGAACGCAACTATAGAATGCATCCGATGAAGTGAGCTGTAGCTCACGAAAGCTTGTGCTCAAATAAATTTGTTAGTCTCTAAGGTGCCACAAGCCCTCCTTTTCTTTTTGCAGATACAGACTAACACAGCTGCTACTCTGAAAACTATAGAAATGTTTCCCACTTGTTACATATTCGTTTTTAACAAGGGAAGCTGATAGCTCCTAATTCATATAGAAAATTGATGAGATACACAAGAGCACACAAGGAGAGACCAGGAGAGAGGCCCTGGAAGCCAAATTTAGACTGCTAGGTAAGAGATTGAAGTCCAGAACCTCCATGGTAGCATTCTCTGAAATGCTTCTAGTTCCACACACAGGGCCAGTTAGACAGGCAGAACTGTAGGGTCTCAACATGTTGATAAGACAATGGTGTAGGGAGGAAGGGTTTAGATTTATTAGGAGCTGGGGAACCTTTGGGGAAAGGGGGAGCCTATACAGGAAGGATGGGCTCCACCTAAACCAAAATGGAACTGGATTCCTGGCACGTAAAATTAAAAAGGTCGTAAAGCAGTTTTTAAACTAACAGCTGGGGAAAAGCCGACAGGTGCGGAGGAGCAAGTGGTTCGGACAATGTAGCCCATAAAGCCAGCTTGCAAGCTTGCTATTGTGACGTATTACTGTGGCAATGTACATTGGTAAATTCTGGCTCCTTCTCAGGCTTACCACCTGAGGATTGTCCTTACCACACAACCCAAGGGTCATCTCACAACGTTCAACTCTTGAGTTTTCTAACCCTGTAGCCTGAATTGGGACAAGAACCTAAATATCTTCTGGTCAGATCATTGGCGACCCATAATAAACTAGCCCATAAATTCAGGTCAGAGACATCTCTTAGGGGAGGGTCTATTAATGGAGATTCTCTATACCCTATTAAGGTGGAGAGGATGGAAAACAATAAAATTTGGTTAGGATCTGAAGAAAAACAGTCAATTACATTACATAATGGCAGACAGCTAAAAAATGAATTTTTTTAAGTGCTTATATACAAATGCTAAAAGTCTAAATAAGATGGGTCAACTAGAGTGCCTCATCCTAAATGAGGATATTGATATAAAAGGCATGACACAAACTTGATAGAATGAGGATAATCAATGGGATATAGCAATACCAGGGTACAAAATATATCGGAAGGAAAGAATAGGTTGTGCTGGTGGGTGAGTGGCACTCTATGTGAAAGAAAGCATACAGTCAAATGTAGTAAAAAGAAAAAATCTTGAATGAACCCAGCTGTGCAATGGAATCTCTATGGTTAATAATTCCATGCTTGAATAAGAATATAGTGGTAGGGATATACTACTGACCACGATGGTGAGAGTGACTGTGAAATGCTCAGGGAGATTAGAGAAGCTATAAAAATAAAAAGCTCAATAATAATGGGGGATTTCAACTGTCCCAATATTGACTGGGTACATCTCACCTCAGGATGGGATACAGAGATAAAATTTCTTGACACATTAAATGATTGCTTCCTGGAGCACCTAGTGCCGGAACCCATAAGAGGAGAAGCATTTACTGATTTAGTCCTAAGTGAAGCACAGGATCTGGTCTAAGAAGTGACTATAGCTGAACTGCTTGGTAATAGTGACCATAACATAGTAAAATTTAACATCCCTGGTGGGGGAGGGGGCGACACGAAAGCATCCCACCACAGTAACATTTAATTTCAGAAAGGGGAACTACACAAAAATGAGGAAATTGGTTAAAACAGAAATTAAAAAGGTACTGTGCCAAAAGTGAAATCCCTGCAAGCTGCATGGAAACTTTTTAAAGACACCAGAATAAAGGCTCAATTTAAATGCACACCCCAAATTAAAAAACATAGTAAGAGAACCACAAAAGTGCCACCGTGGTTAATCAACAAAATAAAAAGCAGTCAGAGGCCTTTTCCCAGTTAGAGGAGAAAAGGCATCCTTTAAAAAGTGGAAGTTAAATCCTAGAGAGGAAAATAGAAAGGAGCATAAACTCTGGCAAGTGAAATATAAAAATATGATTAAGGAAGGCCAAAAAAGAATTTGAACAACAAGTAGCCAAAGACTCAAACAGCAAAAAACTTTTGCAAATACATCAGAGGCAGGAAGCCTGCTAAACAACCAGTGGGGCCACTGGACAATCAAGATGTTAAAGGAGCACTCAAGGAAGATAAGGCCATGCGAAAAACTAAACCAATTCTTTGCATCGATCTTCACGGCTGAGGATGTGAGTGAGATTCCCAAACCTAAACCATTCTTTTTAGGTAACAAATCTGAAGAACTGTCCCAGATTGAGGTATCATTAGAGAAGGTTTTGGAACAAACTGCTATCTAAACAGTAATAAGTCACCAGGACTAGATGGTATTCACCCAACAGTCCTGAAGGAACTCAAATGTGAATTTGAAGAACTAGTAACTGTGGTATGTAACCTACCACTTAAATCAGCTTCTATATCAGATGACTGGAGGATAGCTACTATGACACCAAATTTTTAAAAAGGCTGCAGAGTGTATCTTGACAATTACAGGCTGAGAAGCCTGACTTCAGTACCACATAAACTGGTTGCAACTGTAGTAAAGAACATAGATGAACATGGAAGAGTCAACATGGTTTTGTAAAGGGAAATCATGCCTCATCAATCTACAAAAATTCTTTGAGGCAGTCAACAAGCACGTGGACAAGGGGGATCCAGTGGATGTAGTGTACTTAGATTTTCAGAAAGCCATTGACAAGGTTCCTCACCAGGACTTGAAACAGGAATTAATACAGTGAAGTCCTATAGCCTGTAGTATGCACAGGGTCAGACTAGATTATGAGCCAATCCCTTCTGACCTAAAAAAAAAAAATAGCAATAATAATAATCTACAATTAAAGTGGGTAGATCTGATGAGCAACAATATGTTCTTTTTTTACAGCACTTTATGAAACGGTACTTTAAAAACATGATTGTTAGTCTGACAACATTTTCTACCTTTGATTTCTAATTTGCAGCCTTAACATGTAGTTAATGTAGGGTTTTGAAATGGAAACATACACCACCCTGTCCGAAGCATTTATTTGGAAGGCAGTCTGGAAGAAGTGATTAAAGGTTGAGTTACACTGACATGATTGTTACTATGTAGTAACAGTCTGCAGGAATACACAAGTGTGTTCATTTGAATTAGATATAAAAAGGCAATTTTGAATTAAATTTATAAAGAATGTGTAGAAAGACATTAAAATGCAGTGACAAAATTTCATGTCATAAACCAGAGTATTAATTCAAGCCAACAATGATAACGAAGAATTATGGAATTCCACAAAACTGCAATGAGGTGTTCTAGGTAACATCTGTTCAGTAATCATTCCTATAAAATAGATTAATTTAGATTCAAGATTTTACACTGCAGTATCTCCAACACTAATTCAGTTGCTTCATAATTAGAGATATTTATATCGCGAAGAAAAAAAATCATTTGGATCCAAACACAAAGAGGCCATTTAGTCTCATCTGTAAGATTGCTTCATAAATTTCCAGACATTCTGAACATTAAAGTGTCATTCTGCTTTTTCCAGCAAAAAAGTCGGCGCAAATGAGAAATTATTCATAATTCACATGAACACTGCAGACTGACAATTGCTGAAGACTGGTCAAAAGTGCACTCTGAAATCAATCCAACTTCCACTGAAGTGAGTGGAAGTGGTCCCATTGATTTCAGTTAGAAACAGATATTTCCTTTTGAAGGTTAAAGTTTATATGTGAAAAGACTCCGGGCATGTCTACGCTACAGTGGCACAGCTACAGCACGACAGCCAAGCTACCATCACACTCTAGTGGGGACATTTCCTACAGCCACAGAAGGATTCCCCCCACAACTCCCAGTCAAGCTAGATTATCCACCTCTCCAAGAGACAGCAACCAGGTCAACAGAACATCCTTCTGTCCACCTACCTACATCTACACCAGGGGCTAGGTCAACCTACCTACAGTGCTCAGGGTGCACAACTTTTCACAGCCCTGAGCAACAGGTCAGCCTATATCTTAGGTGTAGGCCAGGCTTCAGTGCCAGCAAGCAGCAATTAAAAACTGTTTAAACATCAGCAGCAATAAGCCAGTTGCAGAGTCACACGGCAGCAGCAAAGCTCAGTTTCCCCACATACACAATTTCAGGGTGGAAGGTGAATCCACCTCTCAACTCTGAGGCCGTGTCTACACTAGTTTTGTCAGTAAAAGGCAACTTTTGCCAACAAAGTAGTGGAGGTGTACACATTACAATGCTACTTTCGTCATCAAAACTCTATTTTGTTGGCAAAATAAAACTGCCTCGACAAGTGGCATAGAGCTTCCTATGACAAAGTTAAAGCGACAAAGCAGCAGCGTAGACACTGCCATTTGTTATGTCACCATAACTGGCTTCCCCCAGTAGCCCACTCTGCTCACTGTTTTGAACTCGGCTGCACTGTATACAGCTACGCAGGCATGCCCTCCTCCCATTTCAAAGCTCTGGGAAGTTCTGACAGCTGAGCATGCCAAACAGGAAATCACTAACTCAGAATCCTGCTCTCCCCAGGCAATAGGAACATAGAGGCAATCAGGCGGCTGCTGCTGGGGGGGCAGAACTGCTATACTGTACAGAGCCAGGGAGGGAGGCAGTGGCTGATGTGGGGGTGTCACTCTCCCCGCCTCAGGACTGGTTACTTTCCACCGCTGTGAACTTAGAGACAGCATGCCGACACACTCCCCCACCACACACAGTTTCTCTAAGGGCATGGCCACACTTGCAGATGTAGAGTGCTTTGTGTTAAACCCACCTTCATAGAGCGCAGTAGGGAAAGTGCTGCAATCTGTCCACACTGACAGCTACAAGTGCACTGGCGTGGCCACATTAACAGCTCTTGCAACAGCCACAGAGAGCAGTGCATTCTGGTAGCTATCCCAGCATGCAAGTGGCTGCAATGTGCTTTTCAAATAGGGGTGGGGTGGAGTATGTTGTGTCTATGTGGGGGGGAGAGAGTGGGTTCGGGGAGCTGAAAGCATGTCAGCATGCTGTCTTGTAAGTTCAGACAGCAGCAGACCCTCTCTCACTCACACAGCATTCCACAGTAATGGTTGCTTTGTCTCGGAGCAGATAAGCATGCCGGCTGTCAGAAACTGAGCCTTCAAAGAGCATATCCGTATTCCTACAGCAAGTTCAAAACAATGAGAAGAGTGGCCACTTGACTTAAGGGGATTATGGCATGTTTCTGGAGGCTGATCAGAGTGCAGCAATGCAACACCTCGTCCATACTGGCACCACAGTGCTCCAGCGGAGGCGCAGCAAACGTTATTCCACTCGCCACAGTGGAGTACCAGCAGTGCTGTAGCTGCAGAGTCAGAGCGCTCTACGTGCCTTGCGAGTGTGGACGGGTAGTGAGCTGTGTCTCCCCCCGCGCACGCGCACACACCCCCCATCACATACTCTCCCCACTTCACACTTGAGTTGAAAAGCAGCCAGCAATCTAGTAGGATGCCCATGGAACAATGGGATTGAGAAACCTGCTTCATGTGATGCTGTACCTGCCCCACAAGGCATTGCAAAGCATTCTGCAGCCAGTTGCACAGTGGTGTAGCTACCCACAGCGCCCTGCTCTCTGTCGCTGCAAGAGCTGATAGCATGGATGTGCTCTGCCGACACAAGGAGCATAGCGTGGACATGCAACAGCGGTTTAATTAAAGCAGCTTAACTTTTGTCAACAAAACTCTGTCCTGAGTCTTCGCTGACCAAGAACAAACGGTCAGTCAGATGCAGTGGAGACTAAAGGTAGTGGTGTGTTAAAGGGACATTCATTCCAAAGTCTTTCACATTGCAAGGTGGGAAACTGCAACGAAGGATGCTGCCCAACATACTGTGGTGTGGGTGTTTGCTTATGGTCACATGCTTGTCAATTGTGGGGTTTTCATAAATTAATCCTGGGTTCCCTTTCCTTTTTAATAAAAGTTTTCTTTTGTTATCCTACAGACTCAGTGCTTGCAAATGGGCAAGTATTGTTTCTTAGAGAGGCACCACGATGATGTTTACGTTTCCCAAATTACAGGGTGGGGCATGAGCCAGTTCTGTTTTGCTTTGTTAAGAGGCACCCCTAGATATTGAACCTGGCCTTGTTGCTGCTGACACCACCTGGCAGAAGGGTTATACCTGCACAACAACTTGATAATCGTTAAGCTGCTGGTGTACTGAGACCACAACCTATCATACTGACCAATATTATCTCACTGTTTCCTTGTACTCCTCCGTCTGTATCCATTTGTTGTGTCTTGTCTCGTAAGCTTTTGGGGGAAGGGACCATCTTTTTGTTCTATGTTTGTACATTGCCTAATGCAATGGGGCCCTGGTTCATGACTAAGGCCCCTTGGCACTATGATAAATATTAAGGTACGGAGATTTTGGAACACAGAACTCCAATCTGAATAATTTTTAAAAAGTCTATTCCAACCAAAATCCGAAACCAGGTGCACATAGTAGCAACATCCAAGCATATTAATTACATGATTCTTTTTCTTACTTCCCTCTGGGCACAAGTTACAGTTTAAGTTTAGTATTCAAGTATATGGAATATTTTGCACTTAATTTTAGCACTAAAAAGTCTGTGTATACACTAAGATCCATATGCTTTCACTAGTTAGATTCAAGAAATACTACAAAAAACAGTCCACAAATCAGATATTTGGTACATAAAAAAAGCAATCATAAAAAACCAAATATCAAAATATTTATCACAACTCCTAAAACGCAAATTTAGCTAATAAATTTCATTTAGATTATAAGCTCTTCGGGGCAGAACTGTCTTCCTTCATATTTGTTCAGCACCCATCATAAAGAGCCTTGATAAAAATAAAAGTTTCTGGGCATCACGCTATACTATTTGAAGGACTGACAATTCTTGCTGCAAATTAAATATTTGGACCTCTTACTAGTTTAATGCTCCACAAAGTACATACAGTCACCCCTGCCCCCAACAAAACACCTAAAAAGTGGTTCTATCATGAGACCTGACCCTCCTGATGTTGTCATAGCTGTTCATCTCAGGGAAAAAGCTAAAAGCAATGAACATTTGTTCCTCTTATCACTGAGAAACCAATTCAACGAAGACAGCGAGTGGCATTCTAATCTGCTTGTGCATCAGAGTGAAATACTGCCTTCAATAATACCTGTATGATTGCAAGAAGAATTTGGCTGACACTTGACTTTCAAATACCCTATATATAAGCAATTTTACCACATTCTGAAACTAAGCAAGGTTAATGTGAAAGTTACTTACACAAAAATGAAACTTCATAATGCTTGTCTTTTTAAAAAGCATCACTTTCAGACTACAACTATACTGTAATCAACCTGCTGGCTTGTTTTCACCCCTCCCCAACCGCCAAGCTGTAATGATATAATCAGGAAGGAAACACTCCACACCACATTCCAGCTGGGACTATTCTTCCCAGCATGTGTAGACAAACATGTTAGTTGTGCTCAAGCTAGCATGCTGGAAATAGCAATGCAGCTGAAAGTAGCACGGGTGGCAGCTCAATCTAAGCACCTGAGTAAAAAACCTGCCTTGACCCACTTGGTACATACTCAGGTGGCTATCCCAGGCCACCACCCATGCTACCTCTAACCACCCTGCTGTTTTCAGCACACCAGCTTAGGTCTGTTTACCTGTGCTCAGAAGCATGGTCCTAGCTGCAGTGTAGGCACACCTTAAAAAAAGCACTGGGTTACCTAGTTTACCATCCGCCCAATAAAGAGCTCCATAATCCCTACCGTAGAGGAGAAGGAAGTAACATTCTGAGGTCAGAAGGGATCAGCCTGGCAAAGAACCAGAAGCAGCAGCTGATCAGGAGCTTGGTGTAGAAGTCTGGGAACCAACTGTGGAGCAAAAGATGAGTAGCAGGCAGCCTGAGAGCTGGGACTAGAAAACAGAGCCAGTCAAAGAAGTAGCCTTATTTCTGGCATAGAATACATGGAGAGCCCTACCAACTTCACGGCCATAAAAAACATCACGGACCACGAAATCTGGTTTTCCCCATGTGAAGTCTGGTCTTTTATGTGCTTTTACCCTGTACTATACAGGAGACCAACATTTCTCAAATAGTGGGTACTGACCCAAAAGGGAGTTGCAGGGGGTCACAAAGTTATTTTAGGGGGCTTGCAGTATTGCCACCCTCACTTCTGCAATTACTTCAAAAGCCGGGCAGCCAGAGGGCAGCGGCTGTTGGCCAGGTGCCCAGCTCTAAAGGCGGTGCCTCTGCCAGCAGCAGCGCAGAAGTAAGGGTGGCAATACCATACCATGCTATCCTTACTTCTGAGCTGCTGCTGGCGGTGGCTCTGCCTTCAGAGCTGCTTAGCTCTAAAGGCAGCACCGCAGCCAGCAGCACTGCAGAAGTTAGGAAACACTTAGAAGTAAGGAAAGGCAGTACCGCAACCCCCACTATAATAACCTTGTGAACCTGCACAACTCCTTTTTGGGTCAGGACCCTTACAATTACAACACCATGAAATTTCATATTTCAATAGCCAAAATCATGAAATTTACAATTTTTAAAAACCTCCTCTGACCATGAAATTGACCAAAATGGACCGTGAATTTGATAGGGCCCTACATATATGGGATGACTGCACTTATGGACAGCAAATCAGTGCAAAAGGGTTACAATGAGGAATCTGTGCCAATATACTGGACTCCCCCTAGGTACTGTATTAGGGATCATTTGTTGATAGTTTTAACTGTTAGAAGTAGTTGTCTGGGGTACTTGCAGCTTTTATTTCTAGCAGCACTAATAAAGTAAAATGGAGAATTCTTGCTGCAGTCCTCAGCTGAATCCAAAGCTCTGATCAACTGTATTCAGTATTATACAGCCCCATTCTCTGTTGAATCATGCAACTCCCCCATCATTTCTTTAAAATCATACTTAATGACTCACTATGTGTTCACAAAGTTTTGATTTCTGAGCAAGTTGTGACCATGACTAAGATCAGATGAACAGTTAAAATCAATTTATGAAAGAGTAAATCCTAAAGTGCTCTTTTACAACTGTAAAAAAAGAATGAGTACTTGTGGCACCTTAGAGACTAACAAATTTATTTGAGCATAAGCTTTCGTGGGTTAAAACCCACTTCATCGGATGCACGCAAGGGAAAATACAGTAGCAAGATATACACACACGCACACAAAAGTGGGTGTTGCCATACAAACTATAAAAAGAGTGATTGAAGTGGGCCATTATCAGCAGGAGAAAAAAAACCTTTTGTAGTGATAATCAGGATGCCCCATTTCCAACAGTTGACAAGAAGGTGAGAGTAACAGTTGGGGGCGGGGGGAATAAGCATGGGGAAATAGTTTTACTTTGTGTAATGACCCATCCACTCCCAGTCTTTATTCAAGCCTAATTTAATTTAATGGTGTCCAGTTTGCAAATTAATTCCAATTCAGCAGTCTCTCGGAGTATGTTTTTGAAGTTTTTTTGTTGTAATATTGCAACTTTTAGGTCTGTAATCGAGTGACCAGGGAGACTGAAGTGTTCTCTGACTGGTTTTTGAATGTTATAATTCTTGACATCTGATTTAGGTCCATTTATTCTTTTACGTAGAGACTGTCCACTTTGGCCAATGTACATGGCAGAGGGGCATTGCTGGCACATGATGTGCATATATATCACATTGGTAGATGTGCAGGTGAACGAGCCTCTGATAGTGTGGCTGATGTGATTAGGTCCTATGATGGTGTCCCCTGAATAGATATGTGGACAGAGTTGGCAAGAGGCTTTGTTGCAAGGACAGGTTTTTGGGTTAGTGTTTTTGTTGAGTGGTTGCTGGTGAGTATTTGCTTCAGGTTGGGGGGCTGTCTGTAAGCAAGGACTGGCCTGTCTCCCAAGATCTGTGAGAGGTGAGGGATGGTCCTTCAGGATAGGTTGTAGATCCTTGATGATGCACTGGAGAGGTTTTAGTTGGGGGCTGAAGGTGACGGCTAGTGGCGTTCTGTTACTTTCTTTGTTGGGCCTGTCCTGTAGTAGGTGACTTCTGGGTAGTCTTACAACTACAATACCTACCTGCTGAAGTGAAGAAACAGATTGACAGAGCCAGAAGAGTACCCAGAGGTCACCTACTACAGGACAGACCCAACAAAAAGTAACAGAACACCAGTAGCCATCACAGATTCCAACGAGAGACAGCTGAATTGGAATTAATTTACAAACTGGACACCATTAAATTAGGCTCAAATAAAGACTGGGAATGGATGGGTCATTACACAAAGTAAAACTATTTCCCCATGCTTATTCCCCCCCCCCCCCCCCCCCCCCCCCCGGTTACTCTCACCTTCTTGTCAACTGTTGGAAATGGGGCATCCTGATCACTACAAAAAGGTTTTTTTCTACTGCTGATAATAGCTTACCTTAATTGATCACTCTCATTATAGTGTGTATGGCAACACCCATTTTTTCATGCTCTCTCTCTATGTATATAGATATATATTATATATGTATCTTCCTACTGTATTTTCCACCTCATGCATCCAATGAAGTGGGTTTTAGCCCACGAAAGCTTATGCTCAAATAAATTTGTTAGTCTCTAAGGTGCCACAAGTACTCCTCGTTCTTTTTGCTGATACAGACTAACACGGCTACCACTCTGAAACCTTTTACAACTGTGTTTTTGATACCATTAGATATACAAGATTAAAAACTGTGGGAGACAAGTTGAGAAAAGAAGACTTCTGTATCAAGAAAGGACATTAAATAGCTGTCTTAAAAAATATGAAGTCCAGTCCAAAATCATAGTGAACAAGATACAGTCTATTATCCTTTCCTTCTATGATGATTATGATGAGAAAAATAATATTTTTAGTCATGTCAAAATAACTCACCCTGTGAAAGTAAATTTTTTACAGAGGATTTTTAGATAGTATAAGGAATTCAGAGTTTGAAATTAAAGAAATTACCAGATGTACAGGAATACCAGGTACAAGTTAGCCCTGACCCAACTGTAAAGTCAGTCAGATAATTAATGAGTATAACAAAATTGGTTAGACACTCACTAACTAGAGCAGTGGTCAACAACCTGTCAATCGCTATCGACTGGTCAATCCTAGAGGATCTCCCAGTCAATCGCGATCTCCGGCAGCATAGTGTGGCTGCAGCTAAGGCAGACTCCCTGCCCACCCCGGCCCTACGCCACTCCCGGAAGCGGCCAACACAGCACTCTGTACCCCCTCATACACCCCAACACTCTGCCCCAGCCCAGAGCTCCCTCCTGCACTCAAACTACCTCCTAGACCTTGCACCCCAGCACCCTGTCCCAGGCTCAGCACAGAGCCCCCTCCCATGCTGCAAACCCCTCGGCCCCAGCCCAGAGCCCACATCCCCTCCCAAATGCCAACCCACTGCCCCAGCCTAGTGCAAGTGAGTGAGGGTGGGGGAGAACAAGCCGGGGGGGGAGGGAGGAGGGAGGGAAATGGAGTGGGAAGGGGTAGATCCTGGGTTGCCCTTCGATTCCAAAAGTGATCTTGGGCATAAAATGGTTGGAGACCACTGAACTAGAGGATGAAATCTACTAGCCAGAAAACAAAAATCTCCCTCACCAGCAAAATCTACCAGATTAACTTTTCTACATAGACTAGTAGTTATGTGAATATAGTTAGACATGGGTAACACTCCCTATGCACATTCTTACTCAAGTTCTTTTGTTCATTTCATTTAGTTTAGCTAAAACACCTTTCCAAGCAATATGAACTAAACAGGAAAAAAACTCAACAAAATAAAAATGTCTGGGGTGTGAGATATACTCGTATAACTCGTTGATTTAAATTCACACTTCAGGTTATACACAAAAAAAAAAAAAACACTGTTCTATGAAGACCACACCTAACTTTAATACCTTTCTGAGAGATCCTGCCCACACCTAACAGCTGGGAAACACTAGATGCTGTGGTTCCTAAAAAGGCTTCCTTAACCCAACTCTCTTTTACTATCAGATTGTGGCTATCAAGAGTGCCCTATCTGAACTCCTTCTTAAATTACCCCATTACACACTGCCTTCTAGGTACCACTTTTGATTTCTTTAATTGTCCATGAACTGCCAGCAGCTCCTGATGCCTTCTGCATCAGTAGATCAGAAACACTGGTATTTAAGTTTGTGACAGTAAACCCAGTTTATAGGAGCCCCGAGGTCCCCAGTAAACAAAATATCCTTCGACACATACAATATGAATGTAAAGGAAGACTGCCAACGTCAATCGTTGTTTTCAGACAGTTCTCTCTCTTCCAATTTTAAAACTGACTCCAGCTGCTGGCGTTTCAAGAGCCCACCTTTGCTCCGGGGCCAGCTCGGGAGGAAAGGCAGCCACCGGGCCCCCGGGGCCAGGGAGGGGCAGCACCGCCAGCCCTTGGTGTTCAGCGTCTGACACACCCAGGCGCCCTGGGGCTGAGCTGACCGGGCAAGGCCGGGATTTGCTTCCTGCCCCACTGTCTAGGGCAGCGGCCGCAGCCCTGTGCGCGCAGCGGCCCGGGAGCCCGTTACACTCCCCGGCTCCCGGGCGCGGGCCGCTACTGGCCGCCTCACACTTACAAATTTGGGTTTCCTGCCGTCCACAGCCGCGTCCTCCGGGCCTGGCCCGCTCCCCGCGCCGGGCGGCACCTTCCTGCGAAGCAGCTTGTTCTCCCGGCCCCCCCGGGCAGGCGGCGGCGGCGACGAGTCGCTGTAGCGCTGCGGCGGCTCCATGGCAAGGGGCGCGGAGCCCGCGTTGGTCTTTTTCCCGGGCAGGTCGCGGGGGGGGCGGGGGGGGCACTGACTGGCCCAGGCCGGCGGATCCGGGGCTCTCCCCTGCTGGCGCCGCTGGCCGCGCCCGGCGCGTGTCTGTAATTAGAGCGGCTTAGCGGGGCGGCGCGGGGGGGCTCGGGGTAAAGCCGCCGCCTCGGCCCGGCCGCGGATTTAGCCGGGAAGCTCCTCTAATCTCGGCCGCCTCCGGCTGCTCGCTCTGCGCCAGCAGCCGCCCGAGCTGCCCTGGCGCCGGCGTGCGGAGAAGGAAAATCCGGCTGTGCCGCAACCCGCTTCTCCAGGGCGGCTCTCCCCACCGTGTCCGAATAGTCCCGCCACTGGCAGGCCCGCCCCCTCGATCCCGAACTACCCAATCCGAAGCCGAGGGCGTGAAGGTCTGCTTTACGATTGGTTGGACCGTCTGTCAATCCCTGCCAGTCAGCTGTTTCCCCGGCGAGGCTGAACCAGCGGCGTTCTTCGAACCACAGGGCGGCCCCAGCCGGACTACATTTCCCGCGAAGCAACGCGGCGACCGCCACGCGGGGAATAGTTGGCATTGCATGCTGGGAACTGTAGTCGCCGTCCGTGTGTCGCCTGTGGGTGGAGTGTCTCCCAGCCACGCAGGGAGGGATTGGTGTACCCAGCAGAATTTGGGGCAGGAAACCGGGGCTGAGCGCTCTCATTCCTCGGGGGGCCGTCAGCTTACTGGCGAGTCACGCTGACGTTATGACAAGGAGAGAGAAGTGAGGAGTGTGTGAAGTGAAACTAAATATGCGTCCCCACGCACTGTCAACATAGGAACCAGTATAGAGAAAAACTAGCAGCCCCATTTCACTCCAGCTGCATTCGTCATTATAATGGTCCTTGCAAGTTGCCAGAGCAGGTCCCTGAGCTGACCAGATAGTATGCGCCTCTGGTATAGCAGTTTATCCCAGAGGTGCTGAAGCAATTTGTATAATAGGGGTGCTGAGAGCCATTGAACCACGAGCTGTAGCTCACGAAAGCTTATGCTCAAATAAATTTGTTAATCTCTAAGGAGCCACAAGTACTCCTTCTCTAACATTACAGTTATTTAAAATATTTATAAATTTTATGGAAAACGGGTAAATTGTAAGATGACAACATTGGTATGCTAATCAAAAGTGGAGAAACCCTAAGAAATGTAGGAAAGACCTAATAAAGTAAATGACCAGCTCAATGGCAGATGAATTGCCTTGTTGGTAAATACAAGGTAGTAGACTTTGCAAGGAATTAACTATATATCTGTGTCTATGTCCTGAGTATTTTATATCAAATAACAAAAGTAAAAGGCACAAGTCTCCTTTTGTTTCCATTATGTGATATAAAATACTCCAGTTTCCCATTGTAATTTTTTCTTTTTTGTTTGTCTTGAATGCAATAAAAATGAAATCCAATTAAAAACCCAGAACAATTACAATCACCTTTTCTGGAATAACTTGACTTGCTTAAATACAAAACAATGACAAGGAAACATTATAGGCCTTGATCCCTCAGTTTGTTCTATGCCAGCAGACCCCTCCACCCTGTGAACCCCATTGAAGTCAATGGGGTTCTGTGTGTATACTTATAAAGTTCCACCACATATAGCCTTTTGCAGGATTCAGGTCATAATATTGTTTTATGGAAGAATAGGTTAATTTAGAACAGGAATTACAAACAAAATTATTTTATGAATGTGTGATTTTTCTTAAAGTACAGTAAAGCACTTGTGCTTTGGTAGGTTTCTCTAGCACTTTTTACTGTAAATTCTGATTGGAATTCTTCATGGGGAGTATAATTAGCACAACACTGTTTAATGTCATGCTTAATTATTTTTCAGAATGTTTTGATTAGAAAATTAATCTGCCTATGTAGTGCAGATGATAGAGCTGTTTAAATGGGACCTTTTTAATTGCACGGTTGTAGAATGCAATAGTTGTACCAGTAGATCAGTTTCAAAGTACCGTATTGAATCAATAGCAAGCAAATAAAGAGAGAGTAGTTTATTGGATATGTTGTAAAAATATAGTTAAATATCATTAAGTAAAAAAGGTGATTATTTTAATCCTGAACACAAGGGGGTTTTAGTAGAGTTATCAATTATTATTATTTTATAGTGCCCCCACCTGTGTTTGCTAGGTGATTCACAGAACAAATAAAAACAAATTAAATCTATCCCCCAAATCCATCTAATTTTATACATGATATAATGCCTAGGAATCACACAACATGAAAGGGAAAGGGTGAGACAGAGACAGACCAGGTCCTCAAGGAACAACACGTCCACTGCTCTCCCCTCATCCACAGCACCAGTTATCTTATCATCAAAGGCAATTAATTAGGTTAGTCAGGCATGACTTGCCCTTGGTGAATCCATGCTGACTGTTCCTGATCACTTTTCTCTCCTCTAAGTGCTTCAGAATTGATTCCTTGAGGACCTGCTCCATGATTTTTCCAGGGACTGAGGTAAGGCTGACTGGTCTGTAGTTCCCCGGATCCTCCTCCATGCCTTTTTTAAAGATGGGCACTACATTAGCCTTTTTCCAGTCGTCTGAGACCTCCCCGGATCACCATGAGTTTTCAAAGATAATGGCCAATGGCTCTGCAATCACACCCACCAATTCCTTTAGCACTCTCGGATGCAGCGCATCCGGCCCCATGGACTTGTGCTTGTCCAGCTTTTCTAAATAGTCCCGAACCACTTATTTCTCCACAGAGGGCTGGGCACTTCCTCCCTATACTGTGCTGGCCAGTGCAGTAGTCTGGGAGCTGACCTTGTTCGTGAAGACAGAGGCAAAAAAAGTATTGAGTACATTAGCTTTTTCCACATCCTCTGTCACTAGGTTGCACTAGGTCCCGCATTCAGTAAGGGGCCCACACTTTCCTTGACCTTCTTTTTCTTCTTGCTTACATACCTGAAGAAACCCTTCTTGTTACTCTTAACATCCCTTGCTAGCTGCAACTCCAAGTGTGATTTGGCCTTCCTGATTTCGCTCCTGCATGCCTGAGCAATATTTTTATCCTCCTCCCTGGTCATTTGTCTAATCTTCCATTTCTTGTAAGCTTCTTTTTTGTGTTTAAGATCAGCAAGAATTTCACTGTTAAGCCAAGCTGGTCGCCTGCCATATTTACTATTCTTTCTACACATTGGGATGGTTTGTTCCAGCAACCTCAATAAGGATGCTTTAAAATACAGCTAGCTCTCCTGGACTCCTTTCCCCTTCATGTAATTCTCCCAGGGGATCCTGCCCATCAGTTCCCTGAGGGAGTCAAAGTCTGCTTTTCTGAAGTCCAGGGTCCGTATTCTGCTCTCCTTTCTTCCTTGTGTCAGAATCCATGTTGACTGTTCCTGATCACCTTCCTCTCCTCCCACTGCTTCAAAATGGATTCCTTGAGGACCTGCTCCATGATTTTTCCAGGGACTGAGGTACACCCCTGTGGCACTCTCCTCCTTGTGTTTCCTCCCGCTATCCCACTTCCCCACTTACCTCTCGGCTTAGGTCACTGTCCCCCAGCAAACCTAGGTTAAAGCCCTCCTCACTAGGTTAGCAAGCCTGCCTGCGAAGATGCTCTTCCCTCTCTTCATTAGGTGGATCCCATCTTTTCCTAGCAATCCTTCTTCCTGGCTCAACATCCCATGGTCAAAGAATCCAAATCCCTCTCTCTGACACCACCTGCATAACCACGCATTTACCTCCACAATTCAATGGTCCCTACCTGGGCCTTTTCCTTCAACAGGGAAGATGGACAAGAACATAACTTGCACTTCAAACTCCTTTATCCTTCTTCCCAGAGCCACATAGTCTACAGTAACAACAAGGAGTCCAGTGGCACCTTAAAGACTAACAGATTTAGTCTGCATCTGAAGAAGTGATTTTTTACCCACGAAAACTTGTGCCCAAATAAATCTGTTAGTCTTCTAAGGAGCCACCAGACTCCTTGTTGTTTTTGTGGATACAGACTAACACGGCTACCCCCTGATACTTGATAGTCTGCAGTGACCCGCTCAAGGTCATTCTTGGCAGTAGCATTAGTGCCCACGTGGTAGCAGTTGGAGAGCTTGATCAGTCTCAGCAGACACTCCGTCACATCCTGAATTCTAGCTCCAGGCAAGCAGCACATTTCTCGAGTTTTCCAGTCTGGACGGCAGATGGATGACTCCATCCCCCTTAGAAGGGAGTCCCTGACCACCACCAACCGTCTCCTCCTCTTGGGAGTGGTGGTCATGGAACCCCCATTGTCCCTAGGACAATGCATCCCATGCCTTCCAGTTGATGGGCTCTTCTTTTGATCCCTTCACTCAGATAACTTTTCCAAACCATTCTCTGTCATAGTACCTGTGCAGAGAGCCTGAAAATGGTTTCTTACCTCTATCTGCATTGGGGGTACATGGGTTCTCCTCTTTCTTCTTCTGGAGGTCACATGCTGCCAATTTTCTTCCCCGTTCTGCACTGTCCTCTCTGATTCTTCATTATTAGCTAATCCAATCATACCATGTAACTCTAGTGTTGATCTGAAGTGTGATTGCCCTCATTTCAGCTAGGCTAGCTCAAGTGTACTAGTACTCTAGTGTACTAACTCCGAGCTAACTGTTGCAGTGAAGACAAGCTCTGACAGTTACACAGCAAGGGCCCCAATTCTGCAAACATTTATGCATATATTTAATTTTATTCATCTGACTTTAATAGACTAATCATATGCATACACTTAAACAGGTGGATGTGTGCAGGATTGGGGCTTTAACTTGCCTGTCCAGAATCTCCCAACCACAATCTCTTTTCCACACTATTGCTCAATTGCCCTTCCTGCCAGAAACAGACTGTCCATATTCTGGGATATGCAGCATAGGTGTAGCCATGTTGGTCCCAAGATACTAGAGCGACAAGATGGGTGAGGTAATATGTTTTATTGGACCAAATTCTGTTGGTGAGAGAGACAAGTTTTCAAGCCACAGAGACCTCAAGAAGAACTCTGTGTGGATCAAAAACTTGTCTCTTTTACCAAAACAAGTTGATCTATTAAAAGATATTACCTCACCTACCTTGTCTCTCTCATATTCTAGAATGAGCCTGATCCTGCTGCTGAGGCTTCCTTCCTGCTAGGCAGAAACTGGATCTTTTGTAGGTCATTTACATCTACACAGCAATAAAAACCCCAAGCAGTGACTCTTAGAACCTGGATCAGCTGACTTGAGCTCCCAGAGCTGGGCTACATGGAGAAAATAACACTGTAGAGATTCAGGGTATGTCTTAACAGCAGCTAGATATCTGCGGCTGGCCCATGCCAGCCTACCTGGGCTCGTGGGGCTCAGGCTATTTCATTGCTGTGTAGATTTCTGGGCTCAGACTGGAGCTGAAGCTCTGGGACCCTCCCACTTTGCGGAGTCCTAGAACCCAGGTTCCAACCTGATCCCGGAAGTTTACACAGCAATGAAACAGGCCTGCAGCACGAGCCCGCCCTCTTTGCTTAAATCAAATAGAAAATACCCCAATTATTATAAACCTTTCTTCTCTTTTGTTATCTAGTTTTGTACTTATGTTTCAAGATATAGAAACATCTGCCCCAATTATCCCTAGCACCTGCACTAATTTTCTCTATCAGTTGTACCTACCACACTACGCAATTTGGCAAGCATTAACAGAACATACATCTGCACCACTAATTTTTAATTTAATTTAAATAATCCCTACATGTTTCTACATTTACCAAGAACAGAGGTCATACTTAGTTCACCGTAAGCTTAACATAAATTCAAAGCATGCTGGGAACGTGGTTCACAGTTATACAGCTTAGCATAAGTACAAAGAATACAGAGGTTCTAGAAATATTGACTAACAAAAAAAAATATTTAAAATGTCATACTTGAGCACTAAACCCAAGGAGAATACTACCAAGTGATATTTCTAATTATTTGAAGATATATGGTATTAACTTTAAATCATTTTTTAAATTTAAACTTGTCAGTGCAGATTCAGGAGTATACCCTTAGCAGCATAAAGAAGCCCAAGCTTACTGGTTAATTTAGCTCTTAATTTGCACATGACTTATTCGTTCGGAGTGCAGTGTTAGAGAGACCAGTGCTATGTAAAGTATGGCAGGAAGACATAAGACACTGATTCCCAATGTCTTTGTGTTTTAAGGTTTTCCCCACCACTCCTGCCTCAGTTCCCCTGTGAGTCTTGCCTCCATGTGCAGTTGATCTGAGGCAGCAGTGCCATAAGAATTGTTTCAAGCACCGACACTCAACCTCTAAAAGTAATGATGGATGGACCGAGTGATCTACCAATGAGAATCTTTGACAGACATGACCCTCATGCCACTGAGTCAATACAGGCAATAGAATTGAAACATGCAAATTAACTGTTAAGAGAGAATGGTGATTCGTTGAGTTACGATCTGATGTCATAAGTAAAGTTACCTGAACTGTTAACCTGACCATATTTGTAAATAATCATATGAATGACATATAACAATAATTAACAACTTAATTAAATCCTAATTTCTTCAAATATAGCCTGTGCATAAGACTTTGATTAATTTTAACTCCATGGAAAGTTTAAAGTATGTGCATTATTCTGGGGTTAAGATCATTGTTGACAAAGGAAGAACTGATTCAGATGCTAAATTTCCAAGGACCTAGTCGTTAATTTTATCTTACAAACTAGTTAATGGATTTACCTGTACATTTTCAGAAAATTAATTTGATACTCAAAGAGTAAATGCCCTAAGTTTGAGTAGGATACACTATACTTTTTCCTGCAGAACAAAGAGGTTTAATTCCTGCTTTAAGTCACAGGAAAACTCAACTTTAACTACAGAGTCATAACCAACAATGCTATAATGTGCATGTGGTGGGGAACTCTGTTAGTTCTTTGGAGCTTGGGTCAGGAAGTCTTTTGTTAAAAATATAAGAATGGCCAAATTGTCCAGCTAACCCAGCATTCTGTCTTCTGACCATGGTGGGCACCAGATGCTTCAGAGAGAACGAACAGAACAGGACACTTTATCGAGTGATCCATCCGCTGTCATCCAGACCCTGCTTCTGGAAGTCAGAGGTTTACAGACACTCAGAGCATGGGGTTGTGTCCCTGATCATCAAGGCTAATAGTCATTTATGGACCTATCCTCCATGAAATTATCTAATTATTTTTTGAATTTTTTGCCTTTACGACATTTCCGGCAATGAGTTCCACAGGCTGTGTGTGTGTTGTGTGAAGAAGTACTTCCTTACGTTTATTTCAGACCTGCTGCCTATTAATTTCATTTGGTGACCCTGGGTTTTTTGTGATGTGCAGGGGTAAATAACACTTCCTTATTCACTTTCTCCACACCATTCATGATTTTATAGACCTCTATCATATCCCCCTTTAGTCATCGCTTTTCTAAGATGAACAGTCCTAGTCTTTTTAATCTCTCCTCATATGGAAGTTGTTCCATACTGTTAATCATTTTTTTGCCCTTCTCTGTACCTTCTCCAATTATATCTTTTTTGAGATGGGACCACCAGAACTACATGCAGTATTCCAGGTATGGAAATCTGTGGATTCATATAGTGCAAGGGTTCCCAAACTTGGTTCACAGCTTGTTCAGGGTAAGCCCCAGCGGGTCGCGAGATGCTTTGTTTACCTGAGCATCTGCAGGTACAGCTGTTTTCAGCTCCCAGTGGCCACAGTTCGCTGTTCCCAGCCAAAGGGAGCTGTGGGAAGCAGTGGCCCAACCCAGGCCACTTCCCGCAGCCCCCATTGGCCTAGAATGGAGAACCGCGGCCACTGGGAGCTGCGAGCGGCCATATCTGCAGACACTCAGGTAAACAAAGCATCTCGTGGCCCAGTGGGGGCTTACCCTGAACAAGCCACAAACCAAGTTTGGGAATCCCTGATATAGTGGCATTATGATATTTTCTGTCCTATTAGCTATCTCTTTCCTAATCGTTCCTAACATTCTGTTGGCTTTTTTGACTGTCACTGCACACTAAGCAAATGTTTTCAGAGCACTATCCACCATGACTCCAAGATCTCTTTCTTGAGTGGTAACAGCTAATTTAGACCACATAATTTTGTATGTTTGGTTGTGATTATGTTTCCCAGTGTGCATTACTTTGCATTTATCAACATTAAATTTCATCTGCCATTTTCTTGCCCTGTCACCCAGTTTTGTGAGGTCTCTTTGTATGTCTTTGCAGTCAGCTTTGGCTTTGCAGTCAGCTTAATTATCTTAAGTAATTTTGTATCATCTGCAAACTTTGCCATCTCATGTTTTACCCCTTTTTCCAGACCATTTATGAATATGTTGAACAGCATTGGTCCTAGTTACAGGCTCAAACTCTGCTGGAAGGCAAGGGTTAATAGGGAAGAACTAGAAGCAGCTTGAGCCCAATATCCTATTGGGAAACCAGTCTGAAGTTCATAAAAAGAAAAGGAAGAGGGAGTCAGATACTGGCTAGTAGAAAACTAAACCATACTGAGGGAGCGTCTGCTACAACTATGTCTTTGTTTATTGTTTTGAAACGAAGTTTTGGAGTTTATTTTTTTCTCCTTAAAAAGGAGTAATTTTTTGTTTAAACAGTAAGACAAAGGAATTTATTTGCCATAATCCCAAAGAAAGGGAACTTTGAGACTAGATTTAAAGTAAATCCTGAAGAAGATTTCTTTTTCCTTATTGGTTTACCTTGGGTTTTTGTTTTTTTAGTTATTGCAGATCAACCATTTTACACATACAGTGCTTTATGAAAGAGATGAACAGAGATGAGTTTTCAGTGTTCGTGCCTTGTAGCAATGCTTTCTCTTTACAGAGCAGATTACTACATATTTTTTCCACTCTGCCTATCCAGTCTGCTGCTTACAATTTCCCATCTAGGCTTGCTGGCCCAACTGCAACTGCTAAATATGAGCCTGCTGATTAACCATCCCTCAGAGTCTTACTTCCTGTTTTTCTGTCTCACCTTGCTGCTGGTTTCTCATTCCTGTGTGTCTAGTTGCCTCTGTTAAATGGTGCCTCCTAAATTAGGGTTGCCAGGTATCCGGTTTTCGACCAGAACACCCAGTTGAAAGGGGACACTGGTGGCTCCAGTCAGCACTGCTGTCTCGACCATTAAAAGTCCAGTTGGCTGTGCAGTGGGGCAGGCAGTCTCTGTGCCCATCTCCGCGCAGCTCCCAGGAAGCAGCTGGCATGTCCCTCCAGCAGGGGGGTGGCCACGGGGACTCCCTGGGTTGCCCCAGCCCTGAGAGCTGGCTCTGCAGCTCCCATTGGCCAGGAACTGCATCCAATGGGAGCTGTGAGGGTGGCGCCTCTGGGCATGGGTGGTGCCTGCGGGCGAGGGCAGCATGCAGAGCCCCCTTACTGTGCCTGCACCTAGGAGCTGGTGGGACATGCTGGCTGCTTCCTGGGAGCTGCTGGAGGTAAGCGCCTTCCGGAGTCCGCACCCCGAACTCCATCCCATGCCCCAACCCCCTGCCCCAGCCCTGAGCCTCCTCCCACACACAAACTCCCTCTGAGAGCCCGCACCCCCTCCTGCACCCCAACCCTCTGCCCCAACCCTGAACCCCATCCCACACTCTGAACCCCTCAGCTCTCTGGAGCCCCCTCCTGCACCCCAAACCACTCATCCTTGGCTCCACCTGAGAGCCCGCACCCCCAGCCGGAGCCCTCACCCCCTCCTGCACCCCAATCCCCTGCCCCAGCCTGGTGAAAATGAGGAAGTGAGCAACAGTGCGGGAAAGCAAGTGACGGATGGAGTGGGGATGGAGGGAGTGGGGAGCAGGATCTCGGAGAAGGAGCAGGGCGGGGTGGGACCTTGAGGCAGGGGGCGGGGTAAGGGTGTTCTGTTTTCTGCGATTAGAAAGTTGGCAACCCTACCCTGAATAAATAATGAATGTTATGGGCTTGTTGCTTATTACAACTGTTTCTGCTAAGAATCAGGATTAGCTACTGCATCTTTGCTGCAAAGGAGGATATGTAGATTCGTCATAAGTCAGCAACTGGGAGGATTTGTACCTGATTCTGGGTTGTCCTGGACCTTGTGTATAATGAATGTATAATGCCACCAATCTAATATGGTTGTGTGGGACACCCATTCGGTACTTATTTTGCACAGGTGCAAAACTCAAGGCAGTGGAAGTCCATAGTTTTAATTGATTCATACTCTAACATAGCAAATACCCGCAACCCAGAAAAGATTTTTAGATGTCCCAATATGAGTTTCTCACTGGGACTGATCTTTAAAAGTTCATAAAACTCCATTCAGAGTATCCTAGCATGACTGCCTTTCCCCCCAAAATATAAAGGTGAAGGAGGAACTCTTGTGGGTAGCACATATCATGGAGTTTATATCAGCCACACATTTTTACATCTCAAACAAAATTTTACATACTGTAGGTAGATGGTACTAATTCCATACCAGTTTTCCTGATCTATTCACTAACATTTTTAGCTAGAGTTTACATAAGTGAGTAGCAGAAGAAGCTGCAGACTGAGTATCACTTGCCTACTTTTTAAATAGAACTTATGTCCCCATGCTAAAATTGAGAATATGAGCAAAAACACAGATAGGAAGGCAAGTTGGGTTCATTAAACATTTGCAATAAAATTTTTAGAAATAACTAAGCACAAAGAGAGTTTTTTACACTAACATCATTTAACATCAACATAATTTAAATTAACTAACATTGCCTTTGTGGAAACATGGTATACCTTCTTCAAGACTCTGCCTGGATAAACAATAAAATTATATTGTAAATCAAATGGACACTTATGAGGATATATGAAATATAATTTGTGACACTATTGAGGACATACTTATTATATGAAGTTCAGGTTTGTACTGTAATTATGGGCCTAATTCATCCATGGCCTAATTCCACTAAAAGTCACTGGGACAAGTTGACTGGTATAGTAAATTATAAATTGATAAGTGGATCTAATGTGCCATAATAAGGCATATGTTACATAATTTTAGATTTAGGCTGGGATTTTCAAAGGAGCCTAAAGGATTTAAATGCTGATATCCCATGCACTCTGTCCCTATAATATTAACTGTCCATGGTAATAAATATTGTAAATCCCAAAAGAAAATAAACTTATTTCCTGAAGAAAATGTCAGTGAGGCCCTGCAAAGAGGTAAATGTTCACACAAGCAGATCCCTTTGTTGGAGGATCGGGCAAGGACTTCTCAGGGCATGTACGGTAAGGTAAGGTTGCTTGATGTAAAATATTACCTTTCTTTGCTCCTTGACAACTGACAGATTTTTTTCACAGACTGCTTCCTTCTGGTGTAATTCAATAATTTCTTGTGATTTGTTTTTCGCTATTTGCTCTTCAAATTTCCAAAGCCTTCCTACTTTCTGTCTTTCATTTTTACCTGGTATAGTTTATACTCCTATCTATTGCCTACATTAGGGATGAATTGCCATTTTTTGAAGGATATTGGTTACCTTGAACAACCTTTAAATCTTAACACTTACCTATACGTATTATTTTGTTTTTAGAGGTATGTTTACCTTCTGTGATTGAGATATTATAAAGTGAATAAGGCTCCAAAATGAGTCTAAAGATTTTAATTTTCTTATTTGACTGTCAGGTCTCTTTGACTAACTTTCTTGTTTTTATTTTAATCCACTATTCTAAAACTTAGTATTGAAGTTTTTTATATGATCCTTTCCACTTAACTTAATTCTATCATGGACACTATTACTTAGTGGGTCAACAGTAATTAATCTTGAAGCAACTTTCATGTGTTATTTAGGACAAAGTGGAAAGTAGCCTTTCCTCCAGTGAAAAACTAATTTAAGGCATTGGAAAATTACTTCACTAAAGTGTACCCCTATGTGAAATATGATCAATGTATACAGTGGGTAGATAAAGTCATCATTATGACTGTTTCATTAGATTTTGTTACTCTTTGCCTTACACTTTGCATAGTCATGTTACACTTGTATGAAGTGAATGCAAAATGCTACCGTAACACCACCAGACCCCAGTCATCAGGGGGCGGAATAGAACCTGGGAACCTCTGGAGCTTGGGGCATGAGTCTCTACTGCAGCGGTGGGCAAACTTTTTGGCCCAAGGGCCACATCGGGGAATAGAAATTGTATGATGGGCCATGAATGCTCACAAAATTGGGGTTGGGGTGCGGGAGGGGTTGCAGGCTCTGGGATGGGGTTGGGGATGAGGAGATTGGGGTGTAGGCAGGTGCTCTGGGCTGGGACCGAGGGCAGGAGGAGGATCAGGGCTGGGGCAGGGGTGTGGGAAGGAGTGCAGGTTCCAGCTGGCGGTGCGGGCTCTGGGGTGGGGCTGGGGATGAACGGTTTGGGGTGCAGGAGGGAGCTCCAGGCTGGGATCGAGGGGTTTGGAGACCGGGAGGGGGATCAGGGCTGGGGCAGGCGGTTGAGTGTGGGAAGAGCCTAGGGGGTGCAGGCGCAGAGCGGCACTTACCTCAGGTGGCTCCCAGAAGCAGTGGCATGCCCCTTCTCTGGCTCCTACACGGAGGTGTGGCCAGGCAGCTCTGCTCGCTGCCCCATCTGCAGGCATCGCCCCTGCAGCTCCCATTGGAGTGTGTAGGAGCTGGACCAGGGCCAGGCCAGCTTCTGGGAGCTGCATGATGTGGTCCCCGACCCTGCGCCCCACCTGGAGCACTGGAGCGGGGCCAAGCCGCGTGGTCCAGCCCCCGACCCAGCACCCTGGCCAGAGCTTTTAGTTAAGTCTGTAGAGCAGACTCATTAATCTCTCTATTTTAGTGGTCTCGGTGCCACTAGATGGGACAGAGCACCACACCCAGGTGTGTGGGTTACACTACCATTCTGGTGTTATGCAACTTCTTTATCTTCTGTCATGTGACATTTCTGGAATGTACTTCTGTCATCACCTCCAGTGCAACATAACTGCCAAGTTCCAGGTAGCTGCTTGAGTGACATTTTTGTGAATGTGAGCCTGTGAAGTTAGCAAGCTTTTTCTGATTCATTCTCTTTCCCCAGCTAATAATGCTGATAGTTCTATTTGAGGATTTAAAGTACCTTCACCTATTTATATAAGGTAAGTGTTGTTATCCCCATTTTACTCATGGGTAAATTGAGGCATCAAAAGGAGACTTTCTCAAGATACTACAGTGAATCAGAGACCGAGGTGGGAATGGAAGCCAAAAGCCCTGATTCCCAATCCTGTATGTTAGCCACATGACCATTCTTCCCCAATTTGTACCTAGCAGTGGGTTTCCCCCCTTACCTATCTGTCCAAACTCATCCATCTTTTTTCTTCACCATTATCTCTTTCTTTGCCTGTCACCAGTTGTTTCCTTTGGCCCTCTTTTCCCAAGAGTCACTCTTCCTTCTGTCATTTCCATCTCTGAATTTCTTTGTAACCTGTCTGATCCTGTTACCCTCACACCATGGTCAGTTTCTGCTAGTGGAATGTGCTGCATCTCAAAGCCGGGAAGCAGCAGTGCTGCCCATCTTAGCTCAGGAAACAACAGTTCCTCCCCTCTGTGCTCTGCTGAGAGGTACAATGGGAAGGAGTGAGCCAATCCATAGAATCATAGAATCATAGAATATCAGGGTTGGAAGGGACCTCAGGAGGTCATCTAGTCCAACCCCCTGCTCAAAGCAGGACCGATCCCCAATAAAATCATCCCAGACAGGGCTTTGTCAAGCCTGGCCTTAAAAACTTCTAAGGAAGGAGATTCCACCACCTCCCTAGGTAACGCATTCCAGTGTTTCACCACCCTCCTAGTGAAAAAGTTTTTCCTAATATCCAACCTAAATCTCCCCCACTGCAACTTGAGATCATTACTCCTTGTTCTGTCATCTGCTACCACTGAGAACAGTCTCGATCTATCCTCTTTGGAACCCCCTTTCAGGTAGTTGAAAGCAGCTATCAAATCCCCCCTCATTCTTCTCTTCTGTAGACTAAACATACCCAGTTCCGTCAGCCTCTCCTCATAAGTCATGTGTTCCAGTCCCCTAATCATTTTTGTTGCCCTCCGCTGGACTCTTTCCAATTTTTCCACATCCTTCTTGTAGTGTGGGGCCCAAAACTGGACACAGTACTCTAGATGAGGCCTCACCAGTGTCGAATAGAGGGGAACGATCATGTCCCTCAATCTGCTGGCAGGGAAAGGTGAGAAGAGGATGTGTAGGAGAAAGCCTTGTCTGCCTGCTCAGGAATAGCTTCTAGCACAGGGATCAGCAACCTTTCAGAAGTGGTGTGCCGACTCTTCATTTGTTCACTCTAATTTAAGGTTTTGCATGCCAGTAATACATTTTAATGTTTTTAGAAGGTCTTTTTCTATAACTCTATAATATATAACTAAACTATTGTTGTATGTAAAGTAAATAAGGTTTTTAAAATGTTTAAGAAGCTTCATTTAAAATTAAATTAAAATGCAGACCTTATTGTGTAGTGTGATCCTTACCCTTGCTTTTCCTTGCTGAGTTTTCCAATGTCTGGCACGTCTTTGGATACTTTAAGCTGCACGCAGGCTTCTGAGTGATTAGTTGTTAACCGGCTCTGAGAGGACAGAGGGCAGATTTTATGTGTGAAGATACTTGTTGACTCATGTATGTGGCTACAAGTGCTGAAAGCATTGCAAATGCAATTTTCTTCAAACAGTTAAATTTCACTGGCAGGGACATCCAGCAGATCAGAATAGAGGCCCCATGATCTCTCTCCATAGCTTCAAGTGAACTCCGGAGATCTCCAAACTTTGATGCCCACAATTGTGAGCTTTTTAACTGAATGAGCTGCATTTCGAAATCTTCAACACCCATCCATTAAAATACAGACAAATCCAAGTCACTTTCTTTGAACTTTTCAGGTTTAACTAGAAAACAAAGCATTGGTCCAAATGGCTGGAAATCTTGAAATCTGTCAGAAAATTCTGATTCCAGTTCTTGCATGTACATTCTGATCTCAACATCAAATGCAGTGTGCTTTTCCACGTGGCATGATAGTGATGTAAGCAGCAAATCAGGACTTAAAAATATCCCAGTACAGTAGCGCTGGAACAATTTTTAAGGTGGGGTGCTGAGCTGTGCCCCCTCTTGCCCCTGTCTGCACCCCTCACTGCCCCAGGCTGCGGCCAGTGGGCCACTGCTGGGGCAGCTGCAGACCCCCAGGCCGGCCGGCCAGGACCCCAGGCCAGCAGCAGAGCCCCCTGGACCAGTGGCCGGGACCCGGGGCCGGCAGTGGGCTGAGCGGCCGGTACCCCAGGCTGGCAGCAGAGCCCCCGGAACCGGTGGCTGGGACCCGGGCAGCGTGAGTGCCACTGAAAGTCAGCTCGCATGCCGCCTTTGGCATACGTGCCATAGGTTGCCTACCCCTGTTCTAGCAGTAAGGTGGGAAATACTTCCTTGCTGCCAGTAGTCCTGCTGATGAGTGACAGGTCAACTGACATGGATGAGAAAGTGACAGCAGAGGCAAATGTATGACTGTATCTCCATACAGGTAACACTTGGAATATATGGTATGGGTCTGCCCTTTCCTATCCTATATTATCAAACCAGCTTCTAGTTTAAGACACTTTGTCATTTCTCTATGTCAGCAGTCTAGTCTAGTTTGTTTGAGGTGGAGCCCATCCCTTCTGCATAGGTAATTCCTTTCCCCAAAATTTCCCATAATAAATTGAAAACCATTCTCTCTACCCTACCATATTATTCATGCATCCAAAATCCCACATGTGCTCTCAGAAATTTTTCACATGATAGCACAATGCACGGGGCCTCTGGGGATTCCAGCCCAAAGTTTCTTCTCCAACAAAACTTGTGCCCAGAGCAAGGAAACAAAACAGAGTCAACCACCAAGATCTATCAGTGGGCCGTTGGCAAAAGCCCCTCATGTCCAACCCCCAGGCCTCCCTGCATCCTGCTCCCAACTGGCTCCCCCATGAGTGCACTCACCACAGCTCCCCATACTTGTAGCAGGTCTTGCGGCTGTCATTGGGTGAGTCCTTTGGGCAAAGCAGAGAGGACACAGGCTTCAGGAAGTTTGGGGAAGCCAGGGGGCCCCCTCTCCCCGCCGGGGAGGGAACTCTAGTGCAGAAGGTGCTCCCATGGCAATGTGCCTTTTCTCCTTGCGGAGATACTGGTGAACTTTCCTCACACACAACAGATGATTTATTGATAAGAACAAAAATTATTAAAAGCACAGAGAAAAGGGAGTAAAAACAAGAAGAAACTGCTTAATATGCCTAGATTTACACTTTGAGTGAGCTAAACTATGGAAGGCTTTTTGAGCTTATATTGCAGAAAAGAAACACTGTTTTCTGAACATGAAAGTAATCTGTGGCTCTTACCCCAGTGTCAAAGTTCCCACCCCATTCTGTCCCAAGCAAGCCTCACTTCTCTGTATTCAGAGACCCCTCTTCCCTTCACTCTAGGTTCACATGCCTGTCCTGACACACCTCGTCATCTAGGGCAGCCACCTTCCATTCTCCAAGCCAGTTTTTCCCCAGTTACCTATATTCACACACAGTAGGGTTTTAGGCTTGCTTGTTTTCTCTACACACAGTTTTTGCATGGATTCATCTATATTTAGAAATCAAGATAGTAAAATCAGTGTCAAAACTGTGCATAGACAGGGCCTAAGTCTTTTGCAGTGGCACCGACTGCCCACTTAGGTTTGACCCTGCAGACTTCCATCACAATGTGCGGTGGCAGGGTCAAAATTGAGTGAGCAGCATTGTGGCCTCATGCACGGGGGATGCAGTTCTGCTCAGGTCACGAAGGAGAGGCCATGGGGCCAAACCTGAGATTACTTTCATGTTCCAAAACCACAGTGTTTCTCTTCTGTAACATAAACTTAGAAAACCTTTCTTAGTTTAGCCCACTTGAAGTGTAAATCTTGACATGTTAAGCAAACAGTTTCTTGTCTTTATTTTCTCTGTGCTTTTAATAATTCTTATTCTTATCAAGAAATCATCTGTTATGTATGGGGAAGGGTCACTAGTATCTCCTCAAGGAGAAAAGGCACAATGTATAAGAGAAGTACAGGAGGCAAAAGAGGTTGCAGAACCAAAAACCACTGCTTTTATCTTGGTCAATAAGACATGAACAAAGGTATCCAGTCCCAGTAAAGTATGTTTCAAAGTGCTGTGGTAGGCAAACACCTCTGGACACATCAACAGAACCAGGAACAAGACAAGAGTTGGCAAGAGGGTAAGGTAACAGATATACAGTTATTATACAATAAAACAATTATTTGCAAATTTCCTGACTTCATTAAAAAATAAAATATTTGTTTCCCTTTGTCACAATATGAATACATTTGGTCTGTAAACATAATTTTAAACTATCTCTAGGGTGTTAACAATTCACAGCCAACACATTGTCTCACTTTCACTACATTTTATTGGACCTACTCAGATTATTTCTTTACGGATGATTGTAATGTTTACCTAGTAACATTAAACTCACAGACTTTAAGGCCAGAAGGGACCATCATGATCATCTAGTCTGACCTCCTGCATATTGCAAGCCACAGAATCTCACCCACCCACTTCTGTAATAGACCCATAACCTCTGTTTGCTACTCCTCAAATCATGATTTAAAGACTTCAAGTTACAGAGAAGCCACCAAGTACACTAGTTTAAACCTGCAAGTGACTGGTGCCCCATGCTGCAGAGGAAGGCAAAAAAACCCCAGAGTCTCCACCAATCTGACTCAGGGGAAAATTCTTTCCCGACCCCAAATATGGTGATCAGTTGGACCCAGAGGATTTTGGCAAGGCAAGACCCAACAGCCAGACACCTGGGAAAGAATTCTTTGTAGTAACTCAGAGCCCTCCCCATCTAGTGTCCCATCGCTGGCCATTGGGGATATTTGCTACTAGCAGTCGCAGAACACCTACATGCCATTGTAGGCAGTTTCATCATACCATCCCTTCCATAAATGTATCAAGCTCAGTCTTGAAGCTAGTTAGGTTTTTTGCCCCCACTGCTCCCCTTGGAAGGCTGTTCCGGAACTTCAGTCCTCTGATGGTTAGAAACCTTCTTCTAATTTCAAGCCTAAACTTGTTGATAGCCAGTTTGTTCTTGTGTCAACATTGGTGTTTAACTTAAATCACTCCTCTCTCTCCCTGCTATTTATCCATCTGATATATTTATAGAGAGCAATCATATCTGCCCTCAGCCTTCGTTTGATTAGACTAAACAAGCCAAGCTCTTTGAGTTTTCCATTCCTCTGATCATCCTAGTATTCCTTCTGTGCACTGTTCCAGTTTGAATGCATCTTTCTAATAATGCCTCTGAATTAATTAACATGAAAAGTACTTTGTCATCCTCAAACAATGAAACTCTGAATCAGAATCCTTTCAAGCCAATCTGTACCACCTTTTACACTAGATTTTGTTAATCTGAAAATGTGAGGCAGGATTTCTTCCAGAAGTATTAGTAGTGTGGACTTTTAGTTCCTTCAGTCCCCTTTGCTGCAGACTGCTGCAAATGTTGACATTTAAAGTAATTTGTAATTTCAAAACAGTGTAGGTGTGCTGACTTACAAGTTAAACAGTTATTTTTGTTTTTCAAAGTCTGTGATGGAATTGCTCAGATGTCAGCTATGGGAGAACTAGCAAATTGAATCTCATATGTGAGTTAGATGCATAAAACAGAAGAACTGCATTGTCCTTGCTTATTCCCTAGACCTTTCACTCTGAATCTCTGCCCTTATCTACATGGGAAAATTGACCAGAACAGTTTTAGAATAGCTCCCCATAAGGACAATATATTCTGGAATTTGTTCTGGAATAATGACCCTATATAATCACATAGCAGAGTAAGTGCTAAAGACAGGAAGCTGCCTATATAAAGTTGGCCTTTTGTCCCATGTCCACCGTATTTATTATATAATAAATATGAGACTAGTCAGACAAACTGAGCTGCAATGTCTAATATTTTTAGACTTAAAGAGCGAATGCATAGTATTTAGACTTAAAGAGCAATCATATTTCACTTGTCATCCTTGTGCCTATTGTAATTTCCACTCAATAGTGCTTGTGGGGATATAATTGTCAGATTATCTTTAGATGTGATTGAAGTAGAGAAAAATTGGCCTGTATTTAGTTCTAAAGATGAACTCTGCTATTGTACAGCTGTTTGTTCTAAACTTGAAGGTTATATAAATAACATTCATACAGCTTCTCCCTCATTTATGTGAAGCATGTCTTTGCAAATGTTAGTGATTTTAAGTGCCACAGTTATCTAAAATGTCATTGTTCAGCAAAGTTTGGAAAGTTGCTTGATTTTAGTTTGTTTTCAAATGACAGTCGTTCTTGACGTCTGGTAATTTTGAAGCACAGACCAAACCTTGTTTCAATAACTACATATTAGCTGGACAATAACAAATGAAATGCAGAAGCATCCCTGTGTCTACATAATATTATCAGCATTCATGAGAAGCTAATAAGGTCTATTTTGAACATCCTAATTGGAGTTCTGTGTACTCTGTGTACTGTTAACTAAGATGTCTGGGTGATTGTTAAGAACTTGATTGTTCCTTGTGCTGATAACTTACAGGAGCTTTTAATATTCTAAAGTCCAACTAGATGGGAAATTTGCTGCATTTTATCTTGACTCAGTTTTAAACTGTATCAGTTTGTCATCTCAAGGGAAAAATAATACTAAACATCTGCACCAATGACATTTAAAATCTCTGTATTCTTGACTTTGATTCGTACAATAGCCATTTTACAACAATCATAGGAATCCATAGGCCTTTCACAAAAGCCAGGTATAAAAATACTCAAGAGGGGATCAGAGATTGGATAAGAAAGAATGCAGAACTGCTATTTAACTGCTGTATGCCAGCTATTTAATCCTGTACGCAGGATTTAGCTTGTGGTTCTACAATAGGATTGGAAAGTAGAGAAGGTCAGACAAGATGACCCCAAGGTCCAGAATCTATGAAGGGGGTGAAGGTGGAGAAAAATAATTGGGAAATGGTACTTTTTGAGTATCTATTTAAAAGGTTCTATGCAGTGTTGTTGTAGCTGTGTCTATCCCAGGATATTAGAAAGACAAGGTGGGTGAGGTAATATATTTTACTGGACCAACTTCTGTTGGTGAGAGACACAAGCTTTTGAGCTACACAGAGCTTGCCTTCAGGTCACAGAATGGGGATTCCTTGGCCCCACTGTCACCATGGCTGACCTTACCCACTTTTTGGTCAGTGACACCTGTCTGCTGGTCTCCACAGGAGCTGCATACATCCTTTAGTGTGGCCAGTCCACTATCAAGGCCAGAAGCTTGGGTTCCAGTAGTCAGGTGAATCTGACCCAATATGTTAATCAATGATGTAAGGAAAAGAGTACAAAAATCCCCAACTTTCATAACTGAACTGTGACTTTGAAACCAGATGCTTTCAGAAGAAAGAGCAATTGCTTTGGATTATATTAGTGATACTAGCCTTGCCTGCTGAGAGGGAGAGGAAAAAACTCATCATGAAATAAAAATGACAGAAAATAACTAGTATACAAAGCCACTTGTACAGAATTAAAATGATCTGAATCATGCTTGCACAGTTCAGTGGTAGTTTTCAGCCTTCAGAAGACTGGTGTCTCTCTTGTTCCCACAGCAGCAGTGAGCTCAGAATATATGTGAAAGAGTGCCATTCTGATTGTATACTAGCAACCCCAGTGGTTAATTTAAAGAGCTATACTGATAGCTCTGTTCCTGTTTGGAAGGATGATTAACACTTTTACACAGTATCAGCAAGCAATTTGGAGAGACTTGTAAGCAGGGTCTGAATGAGCTCTCCCCGACATCTAGTGATGAAATTGGGAGAAAAGATTTCAGGAATGGATTGTATTTGCATAAACACACCTACTCTGCTTACGTGTGCAGCATCATGGAGCTGCTTTGCCAAAGTGATCAATTTTGGCTGATGCTGGGTTACAAATCACTTACATATTGAGTGCCAGGGTAATGAAATGTTGTTATCCTTGTCTGAGTAAAGGGCAGCAGAAATGCACTTAGCCTGCCCTGACTGAGGGGGTCACCTTTAACTGAATCTCACTTGTTAGGCAGGGGGTAGGGATGCAAATGACTTATGCTGGGAAAATGGGGAGAAAATGGAGTTTGTGTTTTTAGGTGGAGGTGTGGGTTTTGCATGTGCAGTTTTAAGCACTATGTGATTCTCTTCTTTCCACTGTTTAAAGATACAACTGATTAGATTGAATTGAGAGCTATTATTTTGTTTAGTGCTCAGTGAAGCTAAAATCACTGGTAATTAGCTGTTTAGTCTTCGATCTGGTATGGGATAATATTGCAATGAAAAAGACTACACAGTCAGCCCTAGTCGTGAGGTTTCTTACTACTTGCTGAAACTGCTGAGAGCTGGGCTAAGTGGTGGAACCTCAGAACACGAGGGTGGTAGCAGTAGGGGATGGTGGCCAGCAGCCACAGAGTGAACAATGGTGATGGTAGAGTGAATGGTGGCAGTAGTGGGAATTGATGGCAGAGGGAATGGTGGCAACTGTGAGGCAGTGGCAGCAGCAGTAGCAGCCACAGCAGCTGAGGTGTTGCTTGATGTTTTCCCCCATTTCCCTGGGATTGTTGGACTTTCGCAATGCAAGGTGAGAAATTGAGGCAAAGGACACTGTTCAAAGTACTCTCGGGTCGGTGTTTGCTTTTGCTTTCAAATTGTGGTTGTGGTGTTTTCCCAAATTAATGTTGGGTTTGTTTTTTCCCTTTTATTAACAGTTTTGTTTGCTATACACAGGCTCAGTGCTCGCAGGTGGGGAAGTATTGTCTTTTAGAGGCTCCTGGTGTGGTGTTTAATTTTCCCAGATTACTGTGTGGTCTTGAGCTAGTTCTGTTTTGTATTGTTAAGAGGCACCCCTAGATATTGAACCCAGACCTTGTTGCTGCTGATATAATTAAAAAGTCTCACATTCAAACAGTTTGTTAAAAGGGGGTTGTCAAGACTTGCTGGAAAACATTCTGATAACCAGATGCTGATTTTTTTGCTCTCTGCTTGTTGTTGTGTTTTTATAAGTTTCTGTTAGAAAATAGAAATTACAAACAATTAATAAAGAGAAATTAGAAGGGCATGTCTGTGATGTTCCCCCTCTTGCTATCTGGACCTGTGATCTTCTAGGTCACTCCAATCCTTGACTCTGGGAGCCAGCCTTACCCTGCTCTGCTGTGAGAACCTCCACTCCTGCACTGTTCACGCACAGCCTCTGGTATATGAACTGCTTCTTTGATTGTGCAACCGCATGACACTAGCCAGTATCTCCGGTCCCAGAAACAACCCTAGGAACCTCTGACTTGCAGTGTCCAGTTATGCCTGCTGGATGCTGCAAGCTTATATGAGTTCGTCAATTTAACAAATAAATTGATATGTACCAGGTGTGTTATCCCAAGGGGAGTCTCTGACATGCTTCAAACTAAACACACTTCTTCAGGTAGAATAAACAAACAGATATATTAACTACAAAGATAGATTTTAAGTGATTATAAGTTAAAGCACAACAAGTCAGATTTGGTCAAATGAAATAAAAGCAAAACTCATTCTAAGCTGATGTTAACACTGTCAGTGCCCTTACAAACTTAGATGCTTCTCACCACAGGCTGGCTGGTTGCTCTTAAGCCAGGCTCTCCCCTTTGATCAGCGCTTCAGTCACTTGGTGTGGTGTCTGTAGATGTAGGTGGAAGAGAGAGGAAGAGCATGGCAAATGTCTTTCCCTTTTATCATGTTCTTTCTTCCCTGTTGGCTTTGCACCCCCCCTTTAGAGTCAGGTGAGCATTACCTCATTGCAGTCCCAAACTGACAAAAGGAAGAGGGGGTGACTCATTTGAGAGTCAAACAGATCCTTTGTTGCTGCCTAGGCCAGTGTCCTTTGTTCCTGTGAGGCTGGGCTGGGTTTGTCCCATACATGCCCTGATGAAGTGTGAACTGCCCCTCTGCTCTTGGAGAGTTTTGCCTGGGCCTGTTTTAAGCCACGAGGACACATTTTTAGCCTCATAACTATATACATGAAATTACAACCTATAACATGTTGTAACAACAATTACTATAACATCACTATAGCAACAATGCTCAGTGCATCATGAGCTTTCTGAAGACACCTGACATGACAAACTTTGCATTGGATACCACACAATCACATAAGGATGAACATGGGGGTGCTGGGTGTTCCCCTGAGGTACAGAATGTCACAATGTCCTTGGAATTATTTTGAATCTAGAATATTTACTGCAGTGTACTGGCTATTTAATGCTACTGAGGGAACACCACAGGACTAGCACTACTCCTTTCCAGGATTTTCTTCTTAAGATATACTTGTAGAACATGGAATGTCATCACTGAGTCGAAGGAAGTGGTCTCTGGGAGGCAGTAGGGGGAACATTCTAGAATGCTAATTTTGTTTTGGTCGTGAGATGAGAGTGCTGCATGTAGGATGGGTTGGATCGCCTTTCAGTGATGGAGGATTAAACTGGCCCCTGGCAGTGCCAGCCAGGCCCCCATCTCAGAATCAGAAGAGCTGGGCAGCCAATCTCTAGTCATAGCTTGGGAAAGGTGGGTTGCAATAAAGGACAATAAAAGTCCTACTTTTTCCACAGTCAGGCTAAGATCTGGATGAAGGTAGGGCAAGTAAGCCTTTCATCTTCATGTTTTCCTTTTCCTTTTCTTTCAAACCTATGCTAGTTTGGTTTTTCTTAGACCAAGGGAAAGAGGTTAGGCAGGGAAAGGGAAAATGTGTGGGTTTCATTTTTATAGGGCACTCCTTTTAATGTTTGACTTGCCATGAGCAGGCTTAAAAATGAGGAAGCCAGGTGGGCTGATTTTGTTGTTCATGCATTGGAAGTATGTGCCTGTTTTATTTGGCTGGCCATAGATGAATAAACCGATGAAGCCCATGCCAAGAAAAGCCTTTGGACCATGTCACTTGAAGTATATCGAGTCAACTCATTATGATGGACAAGGCCACCTTGATAGCCCATATACCTAGGTCCAAAGCCTGGATGATAGCTACTAGTGCAACTAACCTGAAAATAACAAATGCTGTTGCAAGCTCATTAACTGTATGAGCTTCTTAAGAATGTGTGTATGTGTGTGGGGGGTGGGACTAAAGGACATGCCCTCTGTAAAGAATTGGTATGTAACTCTCAAGGCTGGCAACTACTTGGTAATGAATAAAGAGATCATATATCTGAAGAAGATACATTTCCTAACTGGTGAAGTCTTTTAAGGAGAGCTCTGGTGGCAAGAAACCCCCTCCAGAGCTTCATCTGAGGACACATGATAGACTGTACCCCTTCCAGAAATCTCCTTCCCGTCCAAACCTAGTATAATTTTTCCTGCCTCCCTTCCTCAATTTGTTCCTTTCTGCCCAGGCCACAGGCTGTCTTGGTACTCTCCTTTCCACCCATTCCAACCAATCCTCACATCTTTGACATCTGCACTCCCTTCTATACAGGCTTGCCTGCCCCACTTTAATCACCCTGGATGGCATTAGGGAGGGGGCCCAATCTCCAAGGTACTTAAGGGAGTGCTAGATATCTGCTTTCCCGAACATGTAGGAGTGGGAGTTGTCAGGTAAGTGCTACCATTCATAGAGTCTTCTGGGAGTGATAGGGAAAAATGCATCTACTGCCTATTTCTACCACTTCAGGGACAAAAAATCCATGCAGACTTTCCAGGATGCATGTGTCTTGTATTTGTACATAGCAACAGGAAGTAGAGCATATGGTTTTCTATTGACTGCTATCATACCTCATGGGAAGGGGCAGATCTGGGTTACAATCCAGTTACTCACACAAAATGCTCTGAAAGAAGGGTTTGAAAGCCAAGGAAACAAGCTCCAAGAAATTCTGTTCAACATCAGACCCAAAACAACAGAGACAGTTCAGATCGGGATCTCTGAATCTAATCCCTCTTTCTGCAAAATGTGAAGATTAAGACAAGAGGGTCATTTAGCTCATCTGTAAAGACTGTAACTCTGACTCTAACTTCACCCGAGTTTTTCATTAGTGTAACTTGAAAAATGGCTTAGGTAGAACTTATGTAGTGCATAGGCTTTTGCTGGCCCTTTGCACAGGCATGAATGTTACTCATTGTGCACAGCTACTGAATAAGCACCCAAATTGGTGCAAGTTATGTTACTTGACTACTTACAGCAGTTTTATGGCCATCTTAATTTACTTAGTGTGATTGCAGATTTTTAAATTCTGTTTGAAGTTGAATCTAATTGCAATTCACACCCTCCCCCCCTTTTTAAGTACAGTACAGGGACAGCGCTATGGGGACGTGTGGGGGCCATAGCCACCCCAAAATTTCTTAGCCCTTCCCATAGCCACCCCTTCCACTGCAAAGATCAAACACTACACAGGAGTAAGGGTAGCATGGTATGGTATTGCCACCCTTACTTCTCGACTGCTGCTGGCGACACTGCTGCCTTTAGAGCTGGGTGGCCAGAGAGTGGTGGCTGCTGGCTGGGTGCCAGGCACTGTAGTGCACTGCTGTGCACTGCTGCCTTCAGAAGTAAGAGTGGTATGTGCCCACAAGATGCATAGCGCACTCCCACCCAGTTTTCTGTCTAGCCCACTTTAGCCTCTGCACTGGGAAGAGGCTGGCACTACCCCTGGTACAGTATCTTAAATATACAAAAAAGGTTTGATGAGAAAGGATAACAGCAAGCAAAGGAGCCTCATCTGACCGAATTCAAGACAACAAACTGCCTTGCGGAAGAAAATGTGCTGTATATGAAATACAGTTTATTAACAGAACTGCAAAAGTTAAATAACTATCTCAGCTTTCATAAGGACATGCTGCTCTAAACATCACTATGGGGTTGCTGAAAGGCAGTCAAGCATGGCTGAAGTCCTGATTATGGGCAGTAAATCTAGATTAAATTCAAGTCCATTTATTGGTTCAATATTTCATAAAAGCTGTTGACATTAGTGTCACTAAATGGTTTGTGCTGTACCGTGTTACAGTTTAGACCAACTGATGGGAAAGTTCAATTATTAGTGCTTGGAAATCACACAGTATAAACTGATTATTTTTAACTTCACTAAATGTTAAAAGTTTTAGAGGAGCATAACTTTCCAGTAAGTAAAGTTGGTTTAAAGAATAGTGGTTGTGCTATGATCTGAGGGTTAGATTTAATGTCTGCTGTACCTACTCCACTTACTCTAGTTACCTGTGCCACATGGTGCTGACCTGAGGAATGGCACTAACTGCTTTTAAAACAACAAATTATTGAACAAAACTAATTTAAAAATCCTATTACTACTAATAGGAGGTGTAGGTATTTACATTTTCTAAATGGAATCCTGTACTGCATTAAAATATATGGTACTAACCAGTAAGGAATAGTGAACGTTTGTGGCTGGATGTCATTCTTCTGAAATGAGGCGTAGGCAGTTAGATGACTTTCATTGCTGCTAGCTGTCAATGCACTTGAGAAAAGCTGAGCTGCTCATATGATGGAGGCTGCACAAGAAGCTTGCTCCCCGAACACATCACAATTGGTAGCAGAGAATTACTGAATGAAATAAAATAGATGTGTGTTTACTCTCTTCTAGAAATCCTTCTAGTCAAAAACAAGCTGTCTGGGTTTTTTCCTAAGGAGAACTTTTCATACTGCAGTATGTTAACCACTCTTCGAAGCCACTAAGACTCATAATTGCATGTATCTAGATAGAGGCAATATAAAGCAGCTTTTCAAAAATACGCTTGCCCAATTGCCTGGGACAAGTAACTTTTTTTGACAGGTAAGTAAAATATTTTTGGCTTTTGTTGTTGTTCGTAATTCGTCATGGTAAATAGACATGCAGGCCAGAATTTTAAATTTAGGTATGCACAGGTGTGAGCGTACACATAATGTACCTAATTTATGGATCTGAATACCCAATGTGCATTTACAAATCAGGTATTTATACTGCACATTGCCAGTTACCTGCACTATGGGTGTTTGTGTGCATAAATTAGAAATACACAATTGTATATAGCTAATTATGAAAAATCTGGCCCATATGTTTCATTAACCCACTTCTTTTCCTTCTCATTAAACATGGTTGCTCTCAGTGTTCAGTGGGAAATTAGCTGAAAGCAGGAAAAAGAGGCAAGTGAAGACAAGTTAAAGCAAAGTAGTTAAAACAAAGAAGAGTGGTTAATTTTAAACTCACCCTGTACGTTGTTCATATAATACTGTATATGGTGGCTGAGGAGGCCTGGACAACTGTGTTTAGTTTGAATGTGCCCCTTTAAAACCCCTGATGCCAGCCAACTGATGCACTGGAAATACTTAGATTAGATATGTATTGAGCACTGTATAGATTAGAAGTTTTAATGCAGATGCCTATTTGAAGAACAAATGCAATCCTAACAAGGAAGCAAGGGATGAACATCTTGTGTGATTTGTGAAGTGTATATAGCTTTCAGACTGTTTTCCCCCACACATACATCAGTAATTGTTTTGTCACTGAAATAGAGAGCCTGATGAAGTGTAAATCAGTCTAACTGTTTGGGGAATCTAACCCACACTGTTGTTCCAAGATGGTTCAATATCCATTGTCCTGAAGGCAGGGCTGGATTAACTCATCTCTGGGCTCTAAACAAAACTGCCTCATGAGCACTTCCCCCCACACCAGGGATCCCTGCTGCCCTCTCATGGCTGGCTTTTCTGTGCGGCAACTCACTGCAGCTCTCCACGTTTGTAGCAGCTCTTAAGGTTATCACTGAGCTAGTCCTGCAGGGGCAGCAGAGGGGACCTGGGCTGCTGGAAGCTCGGGGGAGCCCTGGTACAGGAGCCAGTCCCACGGCAGCAGCGAGGAGAACCATTCAGGTTTGGCCCTGTGACTCTCCGTAATGATGAGAGGGGGTGGTGGTGAGGTCAAAATTGAGTGAGTGGCCATTGCAACCTGGTTAAGGGGGTCATAGCACCACTAAGGTTTAGCCCTGCCATCCCCACGTCATGATGTAAGAGCCATAGGGCCAAACCTGAGGGGAGCAGCCAGTTCTGCTTCTTCTTGTCACTGCCATCTGATCAGCTACCTAAATCAGACCAGCCAGAGTTCAGGTTGCCCCCTCCTGCCCACAAATTGGGCCCCATGCACATGCTTAGGTTTCCTATGCCTTAATCCACCCCTGCCAAATGGTGCAAGTGCTGCTTTTAAGAGTGTCTGTATCTGTGCATCCTAGGACATATGAACAATCATTCCATATAGCCATAGCAACATGTTTTTGGAGCAAGGAGTTTTGGGAAGCTTCTAACCTAGCCATCCCAGTATCCCAGTCCAAACAAGGCAAATCATTCTGACAATTGCTTAATATTCTGCTTAATTTTCTCAGTTGTAGCTAGAGTTACCACTGTTTCCAACAGGGATGTCTACCCAGAAGAGCTATTTATCCTACTGATGGTGTGACAGGGTATATAGAACATAAGAACATAAGAATGGCCATACTGGGTCAGAGCAAAGGTCCATCCAGCCCAGTATCCTGTCTACTGACAGTGGCCAATGCCAGGTGCCCCAGAGGGAGTGAACCTAACAGGGAATGATCAAGTGATCTCTCTCCTGCCATCCATCTCCACTCTCTGACAAACAGAGGCTACGGACACCATTCCTTGCCCATCCTGGCTAATAGCCATTAATGGACTTAGCCTCCATGAATTTATCCAGTTCTCTTTTAAACCCTGTTATAGTCCTAGCCTTCACAACCTCCTCAGGCAAGGAGTTCCACAGGTTGACTGTGCGCTGAGTGAAGAAGAACTTTTATTTGTTTTAAACCTGTTACCCATTAATTTCATTTGGTGGTCCCTAGTTCTTATATTGTGGGAAGAAGTAAATAACTTTTCCTTATTCACTTTCTCCACACCACTCATGATTTTATATACCTCTATCATATCCCCCCTTAGTCTCCTCTTTTCCAAGCTGAAAAGTCCTAGCCTCTTTAATCTCTCCTCATATGGGACCCGTTCCAAACCCCTAATAATTTTAGTTGCCCTTCTCTGAACATTTTTTAACGCCAGTATATCTTTTTTGAGATGAGGGGACCACATCTGTATGTAGTATTCAAGATGTGGGCGTACCATGGATTTATATAAGGGCAATAAGATCTTCTCCATCTTATTCTCTGTCCCTTTTTTAATGATTCCCAACATCCCGTTCACTTTTTTGACTGCCGCTGCACACTGCGTAGACATCTTCAGAGAACTATCCACGATGATTCCAAGATCTTTCTCCTGATTAGTTGTAGCTAAATTAGCCCCCATCATATTCTATGTATAGTTAGGGTTATTTTTTCCACTGTACATTACTTTACATTTATCCACATTAAATTTCATTTGCTATTTTGTTGCCCAGTCACTTAGTTTTGTGAGATCTTTTTGAAGTTCTTCACAGTCTGCTTTGGTCTTAACTATCTTGAGCAGTTTAGTATCATCTGCAAACTTTGCCACCTCACTGTTTACCCCGTTCTCCAGAAAATTTATGAATAAGTTGAATAGGACTGGTCCTAGGACTGACCCTTGGGGAACACCACTAGTTATCCCTCTCCATTCTGAAAATTTACCATTTAATCCTACCCTTTGTTCCCTGTCTTTTAACCAGTTCTCAATCCATGAAAGGATCTTCCTTCTTATCCCATGGCAACTTAATTTATGTAAGAGCCTTTGGTGAGAGACCTTGTCAAAGGCTTTCTGGAAATCTAAGTACACTATGTCCACTGGATCCCCTTGTCCACATGTTTGTTGACCCCCTCAATGAACTCTAATAGATTAGTAAGACATGATCTCCCTTTACAGAAACCATGTTGACTTTTGAGCAACAATTTATGTTCTTCTATGTGTCTGACAATTTTATTCTTTACTATTGTTTCAACTAATTTGCCCGGTACTGACGTGAGACTTACTGGTCTGGAATTGCCAGGATCACCTCTAGAGCCCTTCTTAAATATTGGCATTACATTAGCTATCTTCCAGTCATTGGGTGCAGAAGCTGATTTAAAGGACAGGTTACAAACCATAGTTAATAGTTCCGCAATTTCACATTTGAGTTCTTTCAGAACTCTTGGGTGAATGCCATCTGGTCCCAGTGACTTGTTACTATTAAGTTTATCAATTAATGCCAAAACATCCTCTAGTGACACTTCAATCTGTGACAATTCCTCAGATTTGTCACCTGCAAAATATTGGGAATCTCCCTAGCATCCTCAGCCATGAAGACTGAAACAAAGAATTCATTTAGTTTCTCTGTAATGACTTTATCGTCTTTAAGTGCTCCTTTTGTATCTGTATCATCCAGGGGCTCCACTGGTTGTATAGCAGGCTTCCTGCTTCTGATGTACTTAAAAAACATTTTGTTATTACCTTTCGAGTTTTTGGCTAGCTGTTCTTCAAACTCCTTTTTGGCTTTTCTTATTACATTTTTACATTTAATTTGTCAGTGTTTATGCTCCTTTTTATTTACCTCACTAGAATCTGACTTCCACTTTTTAAAAGATGCCTTTTTATCTCTCACTGCTTCTTTTACATGGTTGTTAAGTCATGGTGGCTCTTTTTTAGTTCTTCTACTGTGTTTTTTAATTTGGGGTATACATTTAAGTTGAGCCTCCATTATGGTGTCTTTGAAAAGTGTCCATGCAGCTTGCAGGGATTTCACTCTAGTCACTGTACCTTTTAATTTCTGTTTAAATAACCTCCTCATTTTTGCATAGTTCCTCTTTCTGAAATTAAATGCCACAGTGTTGGGCTGTTGAGGCGTTCTTCCCACCACAGGAATGTTAAATGTTATTACATTATGGTCACTATTTCCAAGCAGTCCTGTTATAGTTACCTCTTGGACCAGATCCTGTGCTCCACTCAGGACTAGATCGAGAGTTGCCTCTCCCCTTGTGAGTTCTTGTACCAGCTGCTTCAAGAAGCAGTCATTTAAAGTATCGAGAAATTTTGTCTCTGCATTTCATCCTGAGGTGACATGTACCCAGTCAGTATGGGGATAATTGAAATCCCCCACTATTATTGAATTCTTTATTTTGATAGCCTCTCTAATCTCTTTTAGCATTTCATCAGCACTGCCACTGTCCTGGTCAGGTGGTCAATAATAGATCCGTACTGTTATATTCTTATTAGGGCATGGAATTACTATCCATAGAGATTCTATGGAGCATGTGGATTGATTTAAGATTTTTATTTCATTTGTTTCTACATTTTCTTTCACATATAGTGCCACTCCCCCCCCACCCCCCCGCACGACCTGTTCTGTTCTTCCAATATAATTTGTACCCCGGAATGATTGTATCCCATTGATTGTCCTCACTCCACCAGGTTTCTGTGATGCCTATTATATCAATTGTGATAGACCCAGGCCAGTTGGGTACAGCAGAGTAGTCAAAAGCAGATATACTGGCCACTGGATAAGAAGTTTTCTGTTCCCTGACTGACCCGAGCAGGAGCTACTCCAGGCTAATGAGAACACCTGACTCCAATTAGCCTGCAAAGAGTCAGATGAGGTCGTTAAGCTAATGTGAACACCTGACTCTAATTAAGGCCCCTCTGATTCTATAAAAGGGCTCACTCCGGTCAGGCTGAGGGGAGCCAGAGGAGAGGAAGTGTGGCTGAAGGGCTGGGTAATGAAGATACCCTCAAGCCACTGAACAGGGAGCCCTAAGGGAGGGGTGAAGAAAAGAGAAGTGGGAGAGCTGTGGGGAAGTGGCTCAGGGAAATGTAGCAACTCTGGCAGTGTAAGGTTGGCTGCCAACAGCTGCTGCCACTAGGGTCGCTGGGCCGGAACCCAGAGTAGAGGGTGGGCCCGGGTTCCCCCGCAGCCTGCCACTTAACGAAACACCTCCTGGGACGGGAAGACAGGCCCCTGTCAGGACAGGAGACTAAACTGTACTGGAATAAGCCCGTAGGGACAACAGAGACTGTGGGAGTTCTCTCACCAACCTCCTTGCTGGCTTATGATGAAAAGGGCTCAGTAGACTGTAATCCCAGCCCTCGAGAGGGAAGGTCTATATGGAGAGTTGCAGTGAGCCTCTGAGGCTAGCATAAACCACCTGGAAGCGCGGGATCCACGGGGACAAGGTTGGAGCTCTGCCACACAATATCCTCCTTTAACACGAGGCACTCTAGTTCACCCATCTTATTATTTAGACTTCTAGCATTTGTGTCCAAGCAGTTTAAAAACTTGTCACTGTTTATTTGTCTGCCCTTTTCTGATGTATCAGATTCTTTATGTGAATGTTTCTCATCTGATCTGGCTCATACTTTATCCTCTTCCATCCTCTCCTCCTGACTAAAACCTAGAGAATCTCTATCAATAGACTCCCCTCGAAGAGAAGTCTCTGTCCGATCCACGTGCGCCTCTGCAGCAGTCGGCTTTCCCCCATCTCTTAGTTTAAAAACTGCTCGGCAACCTTTTTAATGTTAAGTGCCAGCAGTCTGAATCCACTTTGGTTTAGGTGGAGCCCATCCTTCCTGTATAGGCTCCCCCATCCCCAAAGTTTCCCCAGTTCCTAATAAATCTAAACCCCTCCTCTCTACACCATTATCTCATCCATGCATTGAGACTCTGAAGCTCTGCCTGCCTATCTGGCCGTGCACGTGTAACGGGAAGCATTTCTGAGAATGCCACTATAGAGGTCCTGGATTTCAGTCTCTTTCCTAGCAGCCTAAATTTGGCCTCCAGGACATCTCTCCTACCCTTCCCTATGTCATTGGAACCTACATGTACCACGACCACCGGCTCCTCTCCAGCACTACACATAAGTCTATCTGGATGCCTCTAGACATATAGACACTCACACTGACAAGGAATGTGCCAGAAAGGCCTAGGGTCAGGGCTAGCCTCACCCCTCTGGACCTGTCCATCAGGTATGGTAGGGAGGAAACTGTGGTCAGCTGGTGGGGAAGGAGTAGGATTTTTCTAAGTGGGAGACTCTTGGAGTCACAGAGGGAATGACCAGCTTGGGTCAGTTTTGTTCAATACCTTCATTAATGATCTGGAGGATGGCGTGGATTGTACCCTCAGCAAGTTTGCAGATGACACTAAACTGGGAGGAGAAGTAGATATGCTGGCTGTATTTTAAAGAATCCTTATTGAGGATACAGTGACAAACCATCCCGGTGTGTAGAAAGAATAGTAAATATGGCAGGCGACCAGCTTGGCTTAACAGTGAAATCCTTGCTGCTCTTAAATACAAAAAAGAAGCTTACAAGAAGTGGAGGATTGGACAAATGACCAGGGATGAGTATAAAGATATTGCTCGGGCTTGCAGGACTGAAATCAGGAAGGCCAAATCACACCTGGAGTTGCAGCTAGCAAGAGATGTTAAGAGTAACAAGAAGGGTTTCTTCAGGTATGTTAGCAAGAAGAAGAAAGTCAAGGAAAGTGTGGGCCCCTTACTGAATGAGGGAGGCAACCTAGTGACAGAGGATGTGGAAAAAGCTAATGTACTCCATGTTTTTTTTGCCTCTGTCTTCACGAACAAGGTCAGCTCCCAGACTACTGCACTGGGCAGCACAGCATGGGGAGAAGGTGACCAGCCCTCTGTGGAGAAAGAAGTGTTTCGGGACTATTTAGAAAAACTGGATGAGCACAAGTCATAGAATCATAGAATCATTTCTACCCACCTTATAGTGCATTCATCCAGCCCATACTTCTTTAACTTGCTGACAAGAATACTGTGGGAGACCGTGTCAAAAGCTTTGCTAAAGTCAAGAAACAATACAAGTCCATGGGGCCGGATGCATTGCATCCAAGAGTGCTAAAGGAGTTGGCGGATGTGATTGCAGAGCCATTGGCCATTATCTTTGAAAACTCATGGTGATTGGGGGAGGTCCCAGATGACTGGGAAAAGGCTAATGTACTGCCCATCTTTAAAAAAGGGAAGAAAGAAGATCCTGGGAACTACAGGCCAGTCAGCCTCACCTCAGTCCCTGGAAAAATCATGCAGCTCATCCTCAAGGAATCAATTCTGAAGCACTTAGAGGAGAGGAAAGTGCCTGACTAATCTAATTGCCTTCTATGACGAGATAACTGGCTCTGTGGATGAAGGGAAAGCAGTGGACATGTTGTTCCTTGACTTTAGCAAAGCTTTTGACATGGTCTCCCACAGTATTCTTGCCAGCAAGTTAAAGAAGTATGGGCTGGATGAATGGACTATAAGGTGGATAGAAAGCTGGCTAGATTGTCGGGCTCAATGGGTAGTGATCAATGGCTCCATGTCTAGTTGGCAGCCGGTATCAAGTGGAGTGCCCCAAGGGTCGGTCCTGGGGCCGGTTTTGTTCGATATCTTCATAAATAATCTGGAGGATGGTGTGGATTGCACCCTCAGCAAGTTTGCAGATGACACTAAACTGGGAGGAGTGGTAGATATGCTGGAGGGTAGGGATAGGATACAGAGGGCCCTAGACAAATTGGAGGATTGGGCCAAAAGAAATCTGATGAGGTTCAACAAGGACAAGTGCAGAGTCCTGCACTTAGGACCGAAGAATCCAATGCACCGCTACAGACTAGGGACCGAATGGCTAGGCAGCAGTTCTGCAGAAAAGGACCTAGGGGTTACAGTGGACGAGAAGTTGGATATGAGTCAACAGTGTGCCCTTGTTGCCAAGAAGGTCAATGGCATTTTGGGATGTATAAGTAGGGGCATTGCCAGCAGATTGAGGGACGTGATTGTTCCCCTCTATTCGACATTGGTGAGGCCTCATCTGGAGTACTGTGTCCAGTTTTGGGCCCCACACTACAAGAAGGAAGTGAAAAAATTGGAAAGCATCCAGCGGAGGGCAACAAAAATGATTAGGGGACTGGAACACATGACTTATGAGGAGAGGCTGATGGAACTGGGATTGTTTAGTCTGCGGAAGAGAAGAATGAGGGGGGATTTGATAGCTGCTTTCAACTACCTGAAAGGGGGTTCCAAAAAGGATGGATCTAGACTGTTCTCAGTGGTAGCAGATGACAGAACAAGGAGTAATGGTCTCAAGTTGCAGTGGGGGAGGTTTAGGTTGGATATTAGGAAAAAAATTTTCACTAGGAGGGTGGTGAGGCACTGGAATGCGTTACCTAGGGAGGTGGTGGAATCTCCTTCCTTAGAAGTTTTTAAGGTCAGGCTTGACAAAGCCCTGTCTGGGATGATTTAGTTGGGGATTGGTCCTGCTTTGAGCAGGGGGTTGGACTAGGTGACCTCCTGAGGTCCCTTCCAACCCTGATATTCTACGATTCTATGATTCTCCCGCTAGCCCTATGGAGAGTACAGCAAATGCTCAGGGTAATCCAGAGAGATTTAAGAAGGCCTGCAAAGGGCAGGGCCTCTTGCAAGTTGTAAGGAGCTGGGGCCTGTGCTGAAGACACCCACCCTAAGTAATTGGGTGTGGTCAGGTTCTCCCACTATCTGAGTGAAAACCTCAAGGGGACTTCTTTACAGATGGCTTACGAGGAAAGGTTGCCTAGCCATGGAAAAGTCTGAGAGAAAGGTGTTTGAACGTTTAGGATGGACAGCAAGAGCAATATAGACAATTTCACCTGTTGAGATGAAGAGGTCACTGAGTACCCAAGTTCCATTCTTATGCTACCTTTGTATATTTTCAAGCTAATAATTTCATAATTATTCAGATTACATTCCATGCTTATGTTACTGTCTCTTGTACTATGTGTTCTTAAAAGATAAGTTAAATATCAACCAGTAATATTGCTTAGCCACACATTACTAAGTGCTGTGTTGCTCAGCTTGGCAATTGTCTTGCTCCCCTGCCACATACCTATTAAATTATGTGGTTTTTAATCCATGCCCTACCCCTTTCTTTTTCTTGAAAGAATATTTTTGTTCATGTCATGGTCTCTTTATTTAGTATACTATCTATTTATTTAGTATAGTATCTAAGCACCTGACAATCATTAGTGGATCTTTACCTTCACAATACACTTGTAGTGTAGGAAAACACTAATCATTTTACAGGTGGGAACTGAGGCACAGGGTAGATTAAGTGATGCATCCAGAGTCACATAGGGAATCTGTTACTGAGCCAGGAACTGAACCCAGGTCTCCAGTCTCATTCCAGTGCCCTACCCACATGCTTTCTATTCTTAGATGGCTCATAGAAGACTAAAATCACTTGGCTACTCTCGCTCAGTACGTAACAATTCTCAGATAGAGAGGGCACTGAGAACAAAGAATCAGACTGATTAAATTCCTGTGACCTATTTTTGTGTATTTAGTACTTTGCTTTTGTAACTATGTACTCATGAAGCAATACAAATTTGTGCTGAATAAAAAACTGCATTGGCAATCTGTGCCAGACTGTATCTGGCACTTGTAAAATACAATTAGGGTGACCAGATGTCCTGATTTTATAGGGACATTCCTGATATTTGGGGCTTTTTCTTACATAGGCATCTATTACCCCTCTCCCTGCCTCCACCCTGATTTTTCATAATTTCTATCTGGTAACCCTAAGTAAAATATTTGTGGTTATACAAGAAGCTTGCACTTGTAATGGAAGACAGCAAGCTAGTATAGGGACTCAGAGCGGTAGGTGACAAGGTTAGATTGTTGTCAAGGAAGATGTTAATAGCCTTGTTTTCATAATGCAAAGGGGCAGATCGTGCTTATCACCATACTATCTGAGAACCTCACAACATTAATGATTTTTTTTTCCTTACAGTACCCATTATATGCCAAGAGAGATCTGCATTTTAAGATGGGAAAGTGAGGCACAGAGATTAAGACAAAGATGTTAAGTGACCAGTTATTTTAGGTATCTCCAATTCTTGGTGCCCCACTTGAAACAGTTTAAACAGCCTGCTTTTTTAGAAACTGCTCTATACTAACTCTCTGCAAATCAGGCCTTTTAATGTATTGTAAGTTGCGGCCCCAAAAACAGAGGTACTCAATTGTTTGATGCTTTTTGAAACTTTAGCCTGAGTGACTTGTCTAAGGTCACACAAAGTATTCGGCACACCAGATCTCCTGAGTCCATAATTGTCCGCAGCTGGCTCTGTTCGAGGAATGCATTGGCTGTCCTGGGAGACTCAAGAGGGATTCCATTCCCAAGAGATGTTCCCGCTACTGTAACAGAAGCATATTGGCTGAATACTGTGGAGAAACTTGTAAATGCTCAGAGCATAAACAGATAAATGTCATCCCCCATGGTTGTCAATTTAACTTCTTTCTTGAGCATGATGTTAAATATTTTAACAATGATTTTAATATATGGCTCAGAATCCCCATTTACATTTGGTCTATGAGGTGGGGTCCTATATGAATACCATGCACTGAAGTGCTAGTGTGTTGACACCTGCCTATCTGCATATCACTGGCATATGAATGACTGAGATTAGGAATGGCAAATTTGTTCAGAAAAAATAAAATGAACCCCCTATTTTCATTTCTCTGCCAAAACAAATATAGGAATTTTTCCCATGTCCCAGTAGTGATCTCCTCTATTTCTTGACTCTTCAGATAGCTGCATTTTGTACTCTCACCAAACCTCTCTGACAATCTACCCAGTTTGTCTTTCCCAGCGATCCTCCAGTTTGCTCCATCCCTATGACATTTTCTTAGGGAGCAGAAGTAAGGAAGCTAGGAACAGCATAGTTTAGGTTGAGAATACAGAACCTTATTTAAAAATAAGGTAAGAAGGCTCATAGAATGAAAGCTACCTTGCTTAATTGTATGGTATTTAGTACTTGTAATTATTAGGCCTTTGGCACAGATAATGTCTCGGAACAATCAAAATACAGACTATGAAACAAACATATATTAGTAGCATTGGTATTGTGGGGTCATGACAGATAAAGTCCTTGTAAAAATACATTTTGTTCCTTTTGTAACGATTTCAGACTTAAAATTATGTTGGTTTTAGGCAGCTATATTTAATCATTCCAAGTGTGAATATCCATATCCTGTTCAAGTGTGTTCTCCTTCACTTAATTTCTTATCAGTGACAGCAGTCCAAACACTTGTCTCAATTCTCAGATCAAAGCTGATGAAATCCAGATCTCTAAAGAACTGAATTGCTCGTGTATTTTTGTTCATCACAAAGCAAATAAACAAAACCAAAACCAGAACAATAATTTCAAGCGTGTTAGATATTTTAGTAGCATCTCGTCCACTGCAAGCAGATTTTCCTTTTCTAACATCTCTGCTTTGCTCTTTTCTTACTCTGAGTTCATAAAATGGTTCATTTATTAATTCTTGTCTCATGCATGCATTTTTGCTCAGCAATGGGGCAAGAATGCCGGCACTTAGTAACTTCTTAGTTACTGAGGATCCACTGTGATGCTTTGCTGGAGTGCCAAGGAAGCACTTGTCTATGCCTGCTGTGGGTCAACTCCCCAGTTCCGCTGGCCCTGGACAACACAAGCACTCCCCTCTAGGCCTACACAGGCCCCACTCTTTTGCTACAGGTTAGCGATAGGCACACTCCAACCCCCAAGCTCTCCAAGCGTCTCCTTGAAATGTCTAGCCCTTGTTCCACTGGACACTCCCAGTATTCACAGAATCACTGCTTCCAAAGAAACAGTACAGCCCAGCTTACCAGTATCACCTCAGATCATCACTTTGCTTGACACACAGCACTTAAATTTGTTTATAGTGAAAACAAGTAAAAGTTTATTTAGCGAAGTATAGAATTCAAAGTAATGACAAGTAGAAGTATTGGAAACAAATGGTTATGGATAAAATAAAATTATAGCATACATTCTAGAATCAACAAGTTACTTTGATGTTTTAGAGCAATGTGTTTTAGAGCAAAGTCCTTTCAGGCTTGACTGTGATTCTCTGTTCATAGGATACACTGTCAGTTTGCCTCTGTGGTGAAAATGCAGAGTGTCTGTTTGCATGCCCAGATATATCCAAACAATCCATTGTCCTTACTCATAACATGATGCTCCCTGCTGGTTGTATTTTCCTGTATACTCCTTCCTGGTACATTTCACAATCTTTGAATCAGCATCTGGCTCAGGCTGCAAATACGCATGAAGTGTGGGGAAACCAGAGAGGGAGATATGCCTCTGTTACACCTTCCTGAAAGAAACCTGTCCAAGACTTGTTACCTGCCTTATGAACATAATTTTCAGTATAGATACATAGTCCTTAAATATTAGCTGTGCATATGTTTTGCAATGATTATGGCAATCAGTGAGCTGTTGGCTCTCAGTAGAAACCTTACATGCCACTCTTTATTGAACTAATATGCATCTATTCAATGCAGGGGATCCCTTTAAAATCCTCTGCACTTCCTGTACCCTCTGCTAGTGGGCATCAAGAAGTTATTGGATCACATCCACCACCACTGGGAGAAATTTCTGCTGGTTTCAACACTGAATTAACCAGATTTAAGAAATGATCACACTAAATGATTACAAAGGTCAATTTCTTGGTTTTCTTTCTTGAAACAAGTTGCACTGAACAGAAACAATTCAGAAGTAAGTCACCTGATAGGCCTTCTATACTAGCAGGAACTTAAATATAAACAAACATCTAATTAAGCTACCCTCTTAAGAGAGTCACATAAGAAAGCAAAAACTGAAGAGTTAGGGGTTAGAGCCAATGAAAACTCCCATATTCTACACCATGGTAGCCCTGGAAAAAAAGTCTATTATTCAGGGATTATGTGGCTTTTTGTAAGATCCCACTGTACAGAAGCAGAACTATGTTTTTATTAAACCCAGCCCAGACAACCATAGATGATCAGGGAAGAACTTGACAGGGTGAAATAAAACTATGCTAGTGTAGAGGGCAGGAATCGTTGATAAAAAAGAAAAGATGTGTGATACTCTGAAAGCTAACTTATAAATGTTACTATTAATTTGTATTTTAAAGTATTAGTTACTCACCTGTGAGGATGTTTCATGCCATTTGAGGATGAGTTTCCTTTTACTTAGGATAATATGTGGAAAACTTCAGAAACAAAGTTTTGTGTGATTACATGAGTACTTCATTTTGCTTGTGGCTTCATTATGTCCATGTATAGCTAGCACTTTGTACGCCAGATTGAAAACTTGCAACAAATTTAGCCGTGGCATATAAATTCATAACTTGTACTTCAAAAATGTTACGTGATATTGCACATATCCTACTAATATCAGATATGTTTTCCTGTTCAGGACAATGTGCTACTAAGGTTTGCAGTTATTTCTACTACTTTTAGATTCAAATTTCTAGTGTAACAAACAATATATTAGTTAAAGTCTCACACCAGACCTATGAATCAGGAAAGCAGTATGTTCTTTAATCTGCAGTAACTGTAAGTAGACACTGTGTTATTGTGTGCTCTGGCAGTCCCTATACAAAACTGGCAACGAGGAAAAAACATAGAATGGCATTGTGACACCAAGGCCCATTGATGGTCCGCTACTCTGTGTCAGCAATTCTTGTCAGGCCTTCTACACCTAACACACAGTTGTTATAATCTCTATTTAAAAGGTGTCATTGAAGGTATCATGTACAAACTGGTAACATGCTGTGTGTGTGTACTGGATCTGTACAAAGGGTTATAAATACTTACTAGAATTATGTTTTAAAAATGTGTTTGGCAAGCAATGCATACGCACTGTCTACCTTAGCCAAAGGACCAGGTATTTGCTTGTCTGACCAGCCTGGTCATCAGGCCACGACAGTGAAGAGATATTTACATATAAGGTAAACAAAGCCATCAGGACAGCAAGTGGGGAAAGATGAATATTTAACAGTTGTGACAGAGGGGTGGAGACTGTGCTCCCAGGGAGCCTTCCTGCCTCTTGAATCAGGATCAATAAACTTTGGGAAGACAGCATGGCATCTATACCCCAACAGGGAAGAAAAGCTTGGTCTGAGTTTACTTTTCAAAGAATAAATTGCAAAGGTTTACTATGCTATAAAGAAAGGGTATCTGAACCTCAAATGATGATAAGCAATTGAATCAACTGATTGTATACACAATATTACCATATTATACAAGTGTACTGAGTAAGGTCTTTTATGAAAGCTTGTGGCACACTGGTGATTAATATCATTGTTAAATGTATGCAGTAACACTGTATGAGGAATTATGGATACTCACTGATATTATGCTTTAAAGTCTGTGATCAAACACAGGAAGAAACAGGTTTTTCCCAAACAGGATGGAGGGCAGCTATCTACCTGTCTCCAATGTAAACTAAGCATTATGGAATCAAAACAATGGAGGCTCCATTTGCACACAAATCAGCAGGGGAATGGGAAGACAAGAGGAAGGGAAGAACATCAGGAAGTCTCCCTGTCTCTTGTAACAGGGTCAGTGAATGTTGGGAGATATAAACAGAAACATAAAGCTATTTTTGTATCCATCACTGGGGGGGGAATGAAAGTGCCAGAGCTCTTGAAATCACAGAATACTGGGTCTTTCAACCAAGGGAGTTGACGTCTCTGAGAACTGAATACAGGCAAGAAATCTGCTTAGGCAAAGATTGTAAGTCGTTGAAGTTAAATTTTAATTTAGAAGCATATTGTTTTCTTTTTGTTTGTAACCATTTCTATCTTTACTCCTTATACTTGGTATCACTTAAACCTGTATCCCTTGTAAAATAAACTTGTTTTACTTTTACTGTAAACCAGTTCAGTGCTGTGAATTGGAATAACAGTGTTTGTCAAACCCCAGTTCACTTAACGAGCTGCAGTGTATTGTCTCTTTAAAGGAGCAATGAACATAATAAATTGTGTGAGTGTTCCAGGAGAGGTCTGGGGAACCTGGGAGTTGGGGTATGCTGTTTTTTACTTGCAAGGCAAGGTTTGGACTGTCAGACTCTTGAAGAGTTTGCTGGCAGGGCAGACAAGCTGGTATGGCAGGGAGTTGTCACAACTGAGCAGAAGCAAAATTCTCACTTGCTGAGGCTAAGAGGAGTAACACAGTAACTCACAAACCTGGGAATCCAAGCAGATTGTCACACTGAGCAGATAGTTTTGGAGAAATTTGGGCTGTGGGTGGTGGGGGTTTGGGGTCACCCGGTTAAAAGTAAGGCTGGTGAAAGCCAGGGTCTGGCATGCATGCTTGTATGCAGGCTGTTAGTGTCAGGGCTGTGAGCCATAGCAGCATAGGATTTAAGGCACCCAGTGTTGCAGGGCAGGTGGTGACACAACCCCTTACTGGTCTGGGTTGCACTCCAAAGTGTCACATATACCCATTTTACAGAGAGAGGAAACTGGCATAGTACCAAAGTTTAGACTCTGTGCATTGAGGTTCTGTAACTGGCTAGAGGTGTAGTCACTGTAACCAGATACAGGTAACATAGTTCATTTTGTATCCACACAACAGCTTTTTTGCCATCAAACATGCTGCATGTTTGTATCTAACACACTACTCAGTTGTGTATGAGAATTGTGTATCAGAATGGCTCATCAGGAGACAGAGTGACATGTTCACACAATGACATTAGTAGCATGTGGGTCAATACACTCTAAGATGTGCTCCAGCAGGGAGCTGGGAGAAAAGAGGACCAGAAAACCAGTTACAAGAACAGGATACAGGAAAATCACCATGTAGCATATAGGCTTTTGGTGAGACGAAACATTGTTAGCTACCATGGTGTTGGGATTCCCTCTGAGACCTTTTCTATTCGGCTTATCCACAATACCTTCTCCAGTTCTGGGAGAACACTTCATCCAGTTCTCTGGGATCCAAAACACTCAGTTTGACTCTGGATTTCATCACTCAGGTTTCTTTATTTGGTATACAGCAAAGCTATGCTGAGTTGATCAGACTCAGGCATAGGAGGTGGTTATATGGCATACCAAACTTCCAAAGTTACACAGACAACCTCTTCCTTTACGTACATTTGCACATTACCTGGCATTTGCTATACATTACACCACACATTTTTGGACTGGCTTGGTTATTTTGCAGGAAGCAATCCCTGCACAGCAAGCTCTGTCCATGTGCTGTTCACATGGAACCTGATCTTTTCATTCCAGGTTTATTTTGTCCATAGTCCCTAGCATGAAGGTGTTGCTGCTTATCTTAGCTAGCACAGACATCCTGACTCCAGCATAATGTTTGTCAAACCTTAAACTACAACTTAACCTTCCAGTCACCTTCCCAGTTATGCTCACTAAGAGATGAGGCAAGTTACTTATGCCAAGCCAGGTCTACACATGGTTACTAACCATTTTTGCCATGTGATGTGTGGACACAACAATATCACTAACTGGTTACAAATTCATAGGAATTCTACTATGGACAGAATTTTACTGATCTGCCCAGTGTGACATGGCAGAGTGAGGACTAGAACCTACCCATCATGACTGCCAGTGCCCTGCTCTAATAAATCTTCTCCTTCAGCCCCAAGTTAAATTATTCCTGTTTTTCATTTTAATTCTTATATTAGTTATTGCTTATCTTATGGTATAGGAGTGAGGAAAATATAGGGAATCATATGGATTTATTTTTCAGTCATGTAAACTTTCAAACTGCATTTTAAAACTATTGGGCAATTTTCTATTTCAAACAGATATTTTTCCCTTTAAATGTGCCATTATGTACATATCTCATGCATGCAGAGAAGGAATGCTGTATCATCAGGCAGAAATGCAAGCGTGAATGAAATTTTGGTACAGTATCTCATCATGGTTTTAAAAATAATGTTTGTTCAGAGTTCTCTCTGCAAATTGTGAGCCAAGAACCAACCGACCCTGTGACAACTAACAATTATAGACAAAGTGTCTCTGAAATATGCTTTAAAAGATGCAGCCTGAGGCATGTTCTGTTTCCTGTAATGTCAAAAGAAAAATTAATACAAAGTGGGTCCTTAAATGAGAAGAAACTAAATTGATGTTTGGCATTAACTGAAAAGAAACATCTTTCTTTCTTCTTTTACTTCTTATTTAGTTTTGCTTTTCTTCTTGCAAAGAAGATTTTGTAGTTATTCACACTTTTTCACTCAGACATGTGGATCTTGGTAAAGACTGGAGCGATTCGGGAGCCCAAACTTCCCATTTCAAAAGTATATGTGTATATGTTAAAACTGCAAGCAGTGCATGCAGATAGGAATGTTAAGTTTCCCCACATACAAACTAATTTAACTGGGGTTTGTGGGGGGATGACTAAGCACTGCTTGAGATAAATGTGAATCATTCAAGAAACTCCATTTTGGAATCCCCTCCACAGCTATTGTACTGCTGTGGTGATGAGATAGTGGCCATTTTTCTCTAACAGCCTGTGTGCAGAATTTGGAGGCCACACTGAAGCTTTGCAATCCCTACTCCAGGAGCATGTCCTCTGGCCTCCTATCAGTTTGTCCTATTCACGGATTATGTAGGGCTTCCATCTGCAACACAAAAGGGATGTCTCTGTCCTTATGTCTTGGTGAAGAACTAGAGCAGGGCCCCCATCTTGTCATTTCACTTTGTGCACTCTATCTAAAGGGATGAATTTTGCCCTATCCATAACTTATTTGTGCAAAAATTGGCAGTGTGTGGAAGGATTTATCAATCTAGTCCTTCATTTGCAATTGTAAATGTTGGGTTGGCAAATTCTAATGTGCTCATGCAAATTTAGACGAGTATAAAATTTAGATGAGTATTAAAAAAAAAAAGATTGTTTCATAGAGAATAGGCCTGACTGGAACGTTAAAAGTCCTGTCGGTGGTGCTGCCCGGCTAAGGCAGGCTAGTGCCTACCTGTTCCTACACCACACTGTGCCCCAGAAGCGGCCAGCAGTGGATCTGGCTTCTAGGCAGGGGGGCCATGGGGCTCCACATGCTGCCCCCACTCCGAGCACCAGCTCCAAACTCCCATTGGCCAGTTCCTGGCCAATGGGAGTGGGGGGGCAGTGCCTGGGGATGGGAGCCACGCGGAGCCACTTGTACGCCTCTGCCTAGGAGCCGGACTTGCTGCTGGCCACTTCCAGGGCACAGCACGGTTGGCGGTGCCAGAACAGGCGGGAAGCCTGCCTCTGCACCCTGGCTGCGCCGCTGACTGGGAGCCACTGGAGGTAAGTCCACGCCCCAATCCCCTGCCCCAACCCTAAGACCCCCCAACACAGAATCCCTTCCTGCACCCCAAACCCCTCATCCCTGGCTGCACCACAGAGCCTACACCCCCAGCCCTGACCCCCTCCTGCACCCCAACCCCTTACCCCAGTCCTGAGCCTCCCCCAAACCTGGAGCCCCTCCTGTACCTCAAACCCCTCATTCCTGGCCCCACCCCAGAGCCTGCACCCCCAGCCCAGAGACCTGACCCCCTCCTGCACCCCAACCCCCTGCCCCAGCCCAGAGCCTCCTCCCACACCCTGAACCCCACCTTCCTGGCCCCACCCTGCAGCCCTCACCCCCATACCCCAACCCTCTGCCCCAGCCCTGAGCCCCTCCCACACCCCAAGCCCGTCATCCCCACCTCCATTGGGTCACAGGCATCAACAAGTTTCTTCAACTGAGTCCCAAGGAAAAAAGTTGGAAAACCAATGCTCTAGAACATATCTTTTAGAAAAACATCTAATCTTGATTTAAAAATCACCAGTGATGGAGAATCTACCATGACTCTTGGTAAATTGTTCCAATGGCTAATTACCCTCATTGTTAAAAGTTTACACCTTATTTACAGTCTGAATTTGTCTAGCTTCATGTTCTAGCCACTGGATCATGTTATACCTTTTTCTGCTAGACTGAATACTCTTCAGTGAAGAGCCCATTATTAAATATTTGTTCCTTATGTAGGTACTTATAGCTTGTAATCAAGTCACCCTTTAACCTTCTCTTTGTTAAGCGAAATTGATTGAATTCCTTGAGTCAGTCAATAAAAGGCATGTTTTCCACTTCTTTAATCATTCTTGTGGCTCTTCCCTGAAAATCTCCAATTTATCAACATTCTTCTTGAAGTGTGGATACCAAAACTGGACATCATATTCCAGCAGTGGTCAGACCAGTGTCAAATACAGAGGTAAAATATACTTTCTACCCTTTGTCAAGATGCCCCTTACTATTGGGCTTGAGGGAGTGGGTGTGGGAGGAGGAGAATTTCATCATCATAATAGAAAATCCAAATGGGGTAAATCCTCCTTGCAGATCAAGCTTCACCCAGATCAGTCTCTAGCAAGGTCCTTAAGATGGTCGAGCTACATATTCAGTTTATGTCCATCACTGGCAATCTTATTGTGCCACTGAAGCTGTTGGTGAGCATGTGATCACCATCGATGTAGCAGCATTCCTTGGTACACATACTTTGTACGTCGTTAATCTTCCAGCCTAGCAACATGTCTGTACCAAGAAAGCTGAAACTGAACCAGTGCTGATGGAGGCAATTGGTGGGTTCAACTATGAATAGCCTCATTTCTGATCTTGTTTTGCCACTTAATATAGAGCTGCAGACAAAGACAAGAATAAAAAATGTCAATCCGCTACTATTCGCAGCACCCATGTTTCACTATTGTACAACAGAGTTGGTCCCTGGTTCTATATATCTTCAGCTTTGTAGGAAGCTTGATGTCACAACATCCCTACAGAGGCAGCTGAAGGCCTCAAACATGGCAGCAGCTGCTGCTATCCGAGTGTCCACATCTTTCGAGCATCCTCCAGCACTGTCTGTGATGCTTCCTAAATATATGATAGTTGCCATTGTTCAATGGCCCATCTGAACAGGTTAATACTGAGCTGGAGGTTGCTTAATGGTAAGAACCAGGGAATTCATTTCATCCAGATTAATAACCATACCAATGCATGCTGCTTCTTGCCCGACCAGATCAGCCATTAGTTGCAGTGATTCATCAAACTGACAATGCCATTGACATATTCAAGATCTCAACAGAGAATGGTGTTCAGCTCAATGTCAGGGACAGTTGCTTCATCAAGCTTCTCCTTCAACCAGTCAATGCTGATACTACACAGTGATGGTGGCAGAACATAGCCTTGATGAACTCCCATGGAAACGGGAAACCATGCCATGTATCTGTCATTGACTCAAACACATCTTTCCATTTCATTATAGAGCTCTTCTGTTAATGACACCATCTTCCCAGGGATGCCAGCAAACATCTACAAAGTCACCTCATTATCCTCCTTCATATCTCTCCTTAAAACTTTCCTTTGCCATGATGTCTACAAAAATATTGACAGTGGTTAAGCAGCTTGTTTTCTGAGACTGCTGCCTATCAAGTTGACCAGAATTGTCTATTGTTTCCTTGTCCTCCTCTGTGTGCCTCCACCTGTTCTTTATCAGCCTATACTTAAGTTGTTGCACAGTTCTAGAAAAACATCTGATTTGTGACAAGGACACGAGAAGAAGCAGCAGCAGCCTATAGTTAGAGTGTAAGCTCTTGGGGGCAGAGATAGTCTTTTTGTTCTCTGTTATGTACAACTCCTAGCACAATGGGATACTAGTCGATGACTGGGACTCCTACATGCTACCACAATACAAATAAATACTAATTATTGAAAGTGGAAAATTCTGGAGATACCATTGTTAATATTTTAGCAGCACATCTTTGACTGTTCCCGACTGTACATTTTTGTTTTGATTATTTATTCAGATATTTAGAAGGTGTTAGGTACCTTTCATATATAGAACAAAGACCAGTCCTTACTCCATATAATTTATGTAAAAATTGGGTAGGCCTAATCTTTGGTCAAGCTAACTGTGTATGTGGTCAGAGGGCATGAGAAGAGAGTGAGGAAAATTTCCACTGTAAGGCAATTACAACAGCCCAGCTTAAGAAATGTAACCATAACAGCTAAGATTAGGAAAACCTTTAACAGCAAAAGAATAACCTGTCAACAACAGGAAAAGCTTGTTTTTGCTATATTCCTAATAAGGTATTAGATTGCTAAGGTTTGGAAAAATACTAATGAGGAAGTCTGAGTAATTGAATATTGCCTGTAACCTATATAAACTTCTGTGTGTTCCTGTTTGGGTAGAGCAGCTAGGCTGGCTGACTCTCCCTTCATGTGCATGCTTGAATACAGGTAGCCTCAGGCTGTTCTGATCCAAAACACAATGCATAGTTAATTTTCCACAAAACTTAATATAAATAGACAAAATACAGGTTGGGGGAAGACAGACAAGAAAAATGACCATGGTGAAATTTAACGTGGTTGATTTGGTTTAACTTTTTCTCTCCCCCTCCACTTCAACTCCTTTTTTGCAATTCTCCTCTAAAACAGTGTCCTCCTTCCCCCACTGCCCTCTCTTTGTCTCCTTTATGGATCTTGATTTGAATTATAATACACAGAGACCCATTGTGATGAAGGGAATAAATGAGATCTTCTAGGGTACTTGCCTACACACTATGCAAGATTCTTGTTCCTGAATTTGTATCTTAAATTTATTGTTTTAATATCTCAAAGTCCAACAGCTTATTAACTGCTCAGACACTCAGAATACACTTTTTCTGATCATGTGCCACTCATTCTAATGGCTTTGTTTTTCCAAGGACCACTAAATCTTATAAGCAAAGGTTTAATTTCCTCTTTTGAAAGACGAGAAAACATGATGAAAGTGTCTGATGTGGGCTGTATAGCAATGAGGCATTCATGTCTATTTCTGTCTATTGAGATACTTTTCAGCCTAATAATTGGAGATTGATCATTGTAAAAGCTATATTGCTGTAACAAAAATGACATATGCACTGTGCAGATAGGATTATATTGGAGTTAATTTTTCATAACACTATCAAATAGGGAAGCATGAACACCACACTCATGAAATATACTTTAAGAGTTTCCTTCAGAAATATTTAGTATCTCTAATTGTTCCACATAAATTTCAGTTCCCACACTTGCATTGTTTAGTTAATACCTGTTGGAATTTTAAATTGAAGTTTTCTCACATCCCATGCTAGCATGAAGAGTATTTTACATTGTGTGGGAATTTATCTTTCCATAGGTAATAAGAACAGTGATCTGTTGTCAAGTCTTCATTCTCTAAATTGTTTTCTCTGATGTTTATGTATCAGTGGAGTAAAATTAATTACACCAGTTCTGTAATGATGATAGAATGATAATTGTTAAACATCAATGAGATATTTCAGGTGTGGGGGGAAAGGGATTTTAAATTTCGAGAATTACTTGGGAGAAATGAATCAAAAGAAAGATCTGAGCACAACAGATTTGACAGTTGTTTGTGGTGGCCAGAGAGAGGGAATGTGTGTGCAAGTCCCTCAGGACTCAGTAGAAGCACATAACTGAGCTGCAGGCCTTCTGCCCAGATTTTCTCTGCTATGATAAAATTCCTTTGCCCTTTAAATGATACAGGGTTGAACTCTGGCCACATGCAGAGCTCTAAGTAGCCAGTTGCTATTCCTAAATGTGTGTCGATTAGGATAGTATTTCCATTCCAGATTCTGGATCTTGTGGGACTCATGAAAAGGGGATGGGAGTTCCTTACATTCCACTTTCTCTGGGTGAAGAGAAAGGAAATGTTTTGACTTGACATGTTAGCCCAGAATGGATGGACCTTATTAACCAATCAACGAAGATATATGTGGCTGGTCTCTTTGTAAGAGGAAGGTGGAGAGGAACGTACGATGACTCTTTGGGAGAAGTATTTGAAGAGGAGGAGGAAGAGCTGGGTTAGTTACTGTATTAACAGCTTCTCTTCTGTTTTGCTTGACTTACATTGTCAAGAGGCAGCACAGTCAGCATCCAGCACTGGGGATTAGGAGACCAGCAACCTGACATTTTTGACATGAGTGGCGTTACTTTTGATATACATTGAGGCAACGGAGCACAGAATCACATTTCTGGGTTCTAATTCCAGCTCTACTATGACCTACTGTGTGACCCTGGGCAAATTTTACATCTTCTCGCCTCCAGTAAAATGGACATAATACCAATCTTGCAAACATTTTGTGGGAATTAATTACAAGGTAAAAGCAGTTTACAGAAACTAGGTAAAGTGCTAATTATTGCTATCATTAATGAAACTAGCCATAGAAAGAAGAATATAGTGCTGACGCAGGACAGTGGTGTTTGATTTATTTTGTTGAGTACCCAGAAAAAAATACAAACTTTGTGAAGAGGAGATTACTTATATTTAGTATGCTGGGATGTGTCTCTTTGGAAGAGTTGTGCTGACCAGACTCGTTTGTTAATTTAAAAATTATTAGCCTCTTGTAACTACAATCACAATTGTCCTTGACTCTGAGAATTATGTTAATTATTTGCAAAGTATTTCTTGGCACTGAAACACACATACACACAAAAGTTTTAACTGCTGTTAGTTCAATGCTGTTTTTGAGTGAAAGCGGCCCATAGACTCTTGAAGTACAGTATGAGATCCACAGTGATTCTGATGCAAAGATTCAAGGGTGTGAAGGTACATCGAATAGCTTGTGGGCATGTTAATGGACATGGCTCCCTTTACCTGTACAGTTTTGATCTTTATACAGCCTGGATTAATAGTGAATATGCTGCTTCAATTCTGCTTCACAAAATGGCAGCTGGCTCTGCCCACAGCTGAATGCTAAAAAGTAAAGATTCAGTACACAGAAAAGAATCATTACATAGCTACATATTCCACATATTTGCACCAATTTTATTTTTTTTCTAAAAATTGTAGGAAATTCCTAGACAGTCTTAATTAATGAAATTGTACATACATATCAATTGCCTTAGAAAGATTTTCAGAATATTGTTATTTAGAGGAACATCACCTCATAGTTCACCATTTTGAGACTTTACCTACAAGTGTAACAGCTAAGATTACAATAACTGAAAATGATTAAAGAAAAAATTCCTGTTTTAGTTCGTATTTAGTCGATTTCACCCTTCATCCTTGTAGCAGTGTTTTACCTCTCCAGTTGAGTGCCCCAGTTTCTCCTCCTTGTAGATAGTTTATTTCCTGCTGATTTCATAGTTTCATGTAACTCCCTAAATGAGACGAGGGAAAACAACAAAAACTACCTATTGTCTAAAAAGGTATACAGACTAACACGGCTGCTACTCTGAAACTTCCCTACTGTGTGGTAAACAAGAGTCAAAAACAAATAATTGCCTAAACAAGCAGTTCTTTTCCCTCATTCTGCCACAGCACTCCATCAAGGGCCCGAGCAATATTCCCTCACATTCATACAGGGAAATAGCAGCAGACTTCCTCCCATCCTCTCTCAGAAACATTGCTGTGGGCCCCAAAACTTAGAACTAACACTCAGTTCATGTCCACAGCCCTCTCTGCTCCTTTACCCATGGCCTTTTCCTTTCTGCTGTTAGTCCACCTGAGAATTTGCCAATTCTGGCTCGATAGCCTACCATCACCCTTCCTTCAGAACCTTTCGTTGCTATTCCCGTCTCTCTCTTTCCCACAGCTCTTGCGTCCTCTACTCTATTCCAGCCTCGAAGCAGTGCCAGCCTCGACTCTTCCCTAGCTTTTTTCTGTTAATCAAAAGAAACCTTTTTTTGTATTGCTACCCCCTTTCCTAGTGTGTATTACTACTCAACCTATAATCCTCAGCGTTCATCTGGGAACTACATCTCCCAGAATTCCTTTGTTCCTAGGATAAAATTGATCTTGTAGCCACCGTTAAAGAGCCAGCACAGCTGTTACAATCCTATATAACAAATGAGTCAGTTGCCCTGATTTGTGTGCATGGGTTTATCTGCATAAAATTAAGGTCTGTTAGACAGAATTAAGCTGAATTTTGGATAAGAAATATGGAATTGGGTGTAATTTAATTTTGGTTTTTGATTAGTGTATGGGAATTGGGTAGTAGCCTTTAACTAGTTTATGAGGCCTGTAGTGGCCTTCACTCTGTGTTTCAGAAACCGCCAGTACCCTACCACAGCAAATGTATGTAGTTAGGCCTTGTATGTTGTTTATAATTAGTAAACATGGCTGTTTGGATCCCACTGTGCCCATGAGGTTTCTTCATAATGTGCTGGCTGTGTAAAGAACAAAACACATAACACTAAGTGTTTGTGAAATTTTTTAGCTCATCCAGATGTAGAACTTATTTTAATATGTTCATTAATAACATGGTTCAAATATATTTGAAATTAGGATATCCCCACCTTTTGGCAGGTAGAATTTAGATAAGCAAAAAACAGGTAAAATGTTGTGAAATTGTATCTGAACCAAAATTCTGTCCCCTTACTCACCAATAAAATTATGTCCATAGCAAGTTAATCATAGCAACATGGTGGGTCAGTGTTATGGCTGTTTGTGAAATATTAATTATGAATGTCCTGGTTTTCAAATGTGTATATATGTTTAACTAACTGATATATAACTAACTAGATAATATTTAGTTCTGCCATGAGTGTAGGGGATTGGATTAGACCTCTTGAGGTCTCTTGTAGTCCTACAATTCTATGTTTGCAGTCTGCAAACTGTTAAAGTTTTGTGTGTGGAAAGAAATATCCAATTGTACTGTGTCAAGCAGACAAATGAGAGATTGTCATGCTTGGGAAAAAACGCTCCATTGTTCTGCTGATTCTAAAGTAAATGACAAAAAATTGGACTAATTTGCATAACTGGGAGATTAGAAAAGTATTCCATTATCCTTATTAATATATTTCCCCTTCTTAATTATAAAGATTTGAATCTTTTTGAAACAACTTTATACAAAATATTCTTGGGGACATAGGCTGCATGGAAAGTTCCAGTTCTGGATAGATTATTTGCATAACCTTACAAAAGGGATAAATTACCTCCTATTGAACAATAGCTGGTTTTAAAAGGGGATTTGGGATATCTAGCAAAAATTTAAAGCCGAGAGAAGGAAACCTTTTTCTTATATTTAAATATAGACACTTGACTAGAAGTAATTTTTTAATCTGTTACATACCCTTGCACAAAAACGTGATCCTTCCACTCCTTTCAGATAAGCTAACATGCATTTAAAAATTCCTACAATAGAGAATTGCAAAGAAATTGTGTGCAATGATCCTGCTTTTTTTGTTAATGAGAGATTTATTTAAAATAATAAATACTTTGCCCCAAGAAGATTTCTTGGGAATCTCAAAAAGTGGTAATGTAAAAAGCATGAGTTTTATTTGGCTTAAAAAGCAATGGGAAAGTACTTTCCCACAGTGGGGTTTCAAGGAAAATGTATGGTACACATCAATGCAATGTGATGGTACTCTTATTATTTACCTGACCAGAAAGGAGTGCAATTTACTTCTCTTCTTTTTTCACAGTAGGTTGCAGAACCTGTAGTACAAGTAGCAAAATTCCAAAGAATAGTATTATCTACCTACATCTCTGAAAGATTACCTCTTGCTGCCTTAGGAAGCATCACACCATGGGAACCCATGGCATTAGTAATTGTGCTAACATGGTAACACCTCATGAACAAATTGCCCAGAAAGGGAAGAGATGGAACCATGACTTTCCTCACCTCCACACTGGCCCATGGAACTCAGCTGACACACTGGAGGCAGTTTGTTCCATCCTGATGAAATGGCAGGTCTAGCCTTACCATGAGGTGAACTGAGGCGGCCGCCTCAGGTGCCAGACTGTGTGGGGGGGCACCACTAAGACCCAGAGTGTAGAAAATTCTGTCTGCTGCTGGTGCATATGTATTCTCTCTGCTCTAGATGCACAGAGATGGTAGAGTGCTGTGCTGGAGGAAGGAGGGATAAGAGACATAACAGGCAGGCAGGAGAAAAGGTGAGAGGGAATAACAGAAAGCAGCAGGAATTGCAGGGGGAGAGAGGAGGAGGAGGAAGAGCCTTTTATGTACCGCTCTAGCACCCCCAGGAGCCAGGACTGATTAACACCAGCTTCTCAGGGAGCTTCCTGTTTCCTGCTGCTTCCCTGAACCCGCCTGAGGAGAACAGGCAGTCAACTGAAGTAGTAGGAGCCAGTTAGGCCCTTAAGACGCTGATATCTTCCCTCACTCAGGCCCTGCTACCAGCCTGCTTATTTGTCCCCTTCAACTGATTGTTGAGAGCCACTATAGCTGGCACAGAACAGCAGTCATGAGTGAAAGAAGAAAACGCCCCTCTGGGGCAGCATTCAGAAAAAGAAAGCAAGCAAAGAAAGCTTTTTGATCTAAGCAGGAAGGAGCTCTCCTAAGATACATAGACACAAATGTTCACTGTAAGTCTTCCAGCCCCAGTGAGGATGTGAGTGGTGAGGAGATGCCTGATCTTCCAGTTAGTCAGAGTGCAGGTGACCTGCCAGCTACTGCAGCATCCATATCTCCATCTCAAATGGATGTAACCATGCACATTCCTGAAGAAAAGTGTACATCAGAGAGAGTGTGGTGGAGGCGCAAGAAACAGCTGCTGCTGAGTTTAGTTCCTTAAGTCTAGATGATCCAGGACTGTGGACCCACTTGAGCAGTAGCCTGAGGGACTTCCTTGTACTGCATGGGCCTCAGCAAGTGAAAAACTTCATGTTCCCCAAAGACAATGAAAATAGAAGTTTCCATCCAACACATTACGGGGGGTGAAATCCTCAATGGTGACAAAGTGGAGAGGACATGGCTTATGTACTCAAAACCCTGAATGCTGCATACTGTTTTTGTTGCAAACTCTTCCCGTCTAATGTTCCGGCCACACTGGGTTCCACAGGAACAAAGGACTGGAAAAATCTGGCTAGAAATCTGGCATGCCATGAGAAGGCAAACTAGTGACAGAGGACGTGGAAAAAGCTAACGTACTCAATGCTTTTTTTGCCTCTGTTTTCACGAAAAAGGTCAGCTCCCAGACTACTGCACTGGGCAGCACAGCATGGGGAGGAGGTGGCCAGCCCTCTGTGAAGGAAGAAGTGGTTCGAAGAATAGTGGACTATTTAGAAAAACTGGACGTGCACAAGTCCATGGGGCCGGATGCGTTGCATCCGAGAGTGCTAAAGGAATTGGCGGATGTGATTGCAGAGCCATTGGCCATTATCTTTGAAAACTCATGGCGATCGGGGGAAGTCCCGGAAGATTGGAAAAAGGCTAATGTACTGCCCATCTTTAAAAAAGGGAAGAAGGATGATCCTGGGAACTACAGGCCAGTCAGCCTCACCTCAGTCCCCGGAAAAATCATGGAGCATGTCCTCAAGGAATCAATTCTGAAGCACTTAGACGAGAGGAAAGTGATCAGGAACAGTCAGCATGGATTCACCAAGGGAAAGTCATGCCCGACTAATCTAATTGCCTTCTATGATGAGATAACTGGTTCTGTGGATGAAGGGAAAGCAGTGGACATGTTATTCCTCGACTTTAGCAAAGCTTTTGACACGGTCTCCCACAGTATTCTTGTCAGCAAGTTAAAGAAGTATGGGCTGGATGGATGCACTACAAGGTGGGTAGAAAGTTGGCTAGATTGTCAGGCTCAATGGGTAGTGATCAATGGCTCCATGTCTAGTTGACAGCCGGTATCTAGCGGAGTGCCCCAAGGGTCGGTCCTGGTCCAGCCGGTTTTGTTCAATATCTTCATTAATGAATCATTAATGATCTGGAGGATGGTGTGGATTGCATCCTCAGCAAGTTTGCGGATGATGCTAAACTGGGAGGTGTGGTAGATACGCTGGAGGGTAGGGATAGGATACAGAGGGACCTAGACAAATTGGAGGATTGGGCCAAAAGAAATCTGATGAGGTTCAACAAGGACAAGTGCAGAGTCCTGCACTTAGGACGGAAGAATCCAATGCACCTCTACAGACTAGGGACCGAATGGCTAGGCAGCAGTTCTGTAGAGAAAGACCTAGGGGTGACAGTGGACGAGAAGCTGGATATGAGTCAACAGTGTGCCCTTGTTGCCAAGAAGGCCAATGGCATTTTGGGGTGTAAAAGACAGCCATAAGAGACAAGGATGAGTAAAGGGTTGGGCAAAAGTGAGATAATAAGATGATGTAGCCATGTGAGAGGCTTTGTTTTGGGTTCTTTGTTTCTGTGTTGTTCGCTCTTGGGACTAAGAGGGACCGGACATCAATCCATGTCCTCCAAACCACTCTGAACCAATCTCTCATATTACAGAAATTGTAAGTACAGCCAGGCAAGGCGTATTAGTTTATCTTTGTTTTCTCAACTTGTGAATTTTTCCTTTGCTGGAGGGAGGTTTATCCCTGTTTTGTTGTAACTTTGAAACTAAGGCTAGAGGGGATTCCTCTGTGTTTTGTGCATCTTTTGTTACCCTGTAAAGTTATCTTCCAACCTGATTTTACAGAGGGGATTTTTACTTTTTCTTTCTTTTCTTTTTCTAAATAAAATTCTTCTTTTAAGAACCGATTAATTTTTTTTTCAGTGTCCAAAGATCCAGGGATTTGGGTCTGTGTTCACTTTGTAACCAGTTGGTTAGGATATTATTCTCAAGCCTCCACAGGAAAGGGGGTGTAAGGGTTTGGGGGGATATTTTGGGGGAACAGGAACTCCAAGTGGTCCTTTCCCTAATTCTTTGTCTAAATCAATTGGTCGTGGCAGCATAATGTTCAAGGACAAGGTGGAGTTTGTGCCTTGGAAAAGTTTTTAACCTAAGCTGGTAAAAATAAGCTTAGGGGGTCTTGCATGCGGAGTTCAGAGTGGGAAAGGAACCCTAACAGGGTATATCAATAGTAGAGCTTGAAGGTGTAAATTCCAGCTTGAGAAGACATGTCCATGCTAAAAATAGAAGTGTAGCTGCGGTGATTCAAGTGGTGGGAGGAGTTAGCTGCCCTGAGTACATACCTATTGTCTCAGATGGTATCAAAGTCAGGGCAGCTAGTCCCTAATGGTCTTGAGGCTACATATCTATTTTTAGTGTGTTAGCTCAATCAGAATTAGTGCGGATGTAAGCAGTGTCAGGATGAGCTCCACCCTGACATCTGGTGGTGAGGTGTGGCAAGTTGTGGAAAAAAAAACTTCAGGGGCCGATCTCATTTGCATAGGCACACCCACCCCGCCTAGACTGAGGCCATAGCTGCCCAAATGGTCACTTCGGCTGCTGTGGGATCCCCAGTGTCTCTGTTATTGGGGCAGGAAGAATAAATTGTTATTACCCTGATTATGGGAACTGTGCTTGGAACTGTACTTGGCCTTTTGCTATGATGGAGGGACTCACCATCAACTAAGTAGCACTCGCTAGGCAAGGGTCATGGGTTCCAAAACTGTGTGAAGTGAGAGAGACTTGAGACAGGTATTAGTACCTGGTGGTGTGGGCCCGAAGCACCAATTGCACCTCTGTCTCTCTCCACTGTGGAATGTCAGAGCTAATTTTGGGTCTATTAAGAGTCTTGCTACAGGTACTGTGCTGCATTCACTTTGGCCTTATGGTGCACCAGCACTAAGGCCCCCACTACTATGAGCTGAAATCACTGAGAGCTGAAATCACTAAGCACTGTGTCAAGTAGTGGGGAGCCGGAAGATCTAGAGTGCAGTGGTGCTGTTCGTGAGACGGCGAGCGGAGCCGTTCGTGAGACGGCGAGCTGTGCAGAGCGGAGCCGTTCGTGAGACAGCGAGCTGAGCAGAGCTGTTTGTGAGACAGCGAGCTGTGCAGAGCAGAGCCGGTCGTGAGACAGCGGCGTGTTCGTGAGGCGGCGAGCTGAGCAGAGCTGTTCGTGAGACAGCGAGCTGTGCAGAGCGGAGCCGTTTGTGAGACAGCGAGCTGTGCAGAGCGGAGCCGTTCGTGAGACAGCGGTGTGTTCGTGAGACGGCGAGCTGAGCAGAGCTGTTCGTGAGACGGCGAGCTGTGCAGAGCGGAGCCGGTCGTGGTGGAGCAGAGCCGTTCGTGAGACAGCGTAGAAGAGCAGAGCCCTGTGGGGCAGTCAGCTTCAGGACACGTAAGGTGCCCCTTACCCCTTTCCCCCCCACACAGGCACATTTTAGCCAGACTGGGGAGTAACACTATGTAGATGAACTTTTGAACTCTGGGGCTGGACTTTTTGGACTTTGGGTGATTTGTGGATTGCTGGACTCAAGAGACGTTTGGGTGCTGGGACTCAAGAACCCGAGGGAAAGGGGCATGCCCCAATTTGCTTGGGATGGTTTTTTTTTTGCTCATGGGTTGTGTTATGAATCCTGTTGGTGGAGTTTCCCCAGCATAATGCCACATTGTTTCTCTCTGTTATTAAAAGGCTTTTTGCTACACTCAGACTATGTGCTTGCGAGAGGGGAAGTATTGCCTCTTGGAGGCGCCCAGCGGGGGTGGTATATATTTGTCCCAAGTCACTGGGTGGGGGCTCGAGCCGGTTTGCATTGTGTTATTGGAATGGATCCCCTAGATATTGAACCCGGCCCTTGTTGCTGCCAACTCTGATGGGCAGAAGGGTTACACGGGTATGTCTCCCTGAACTGGCATTTACACCTTCCAACTCTCGTGTAAATGTACCCTTAAGGTATGTCTACACTGCAATTAAAAACCTGCAGCTGGCACATGCCAGCTGACTCAGGCTTGTGGGATTCAGGCTTAGGGACTGTTTAATTGCGATGTAGATATTCAGGCTCGGGCTTCAGGCTGGGCTCTGGGAACCTTGCTGCAAACTAAGCCAATTGCTTCTTATCCTGCCTTTGGCGGACGTGGAGAGCAATTGATCATTGTCCTCTTTATAATAACTATTTACATATTTGAAGACTCATCAAGTCTCCCCACAGCCCTCTTTTCTCTAGACTAAACATACCCAATTCTTTCAACCTTTCTTCACAGGTCATGTTTTCTAAACCTCTTATTTTTGTTGCTGTGCTCTGGCCTCCTTCCAGTTTGTTTACATCTTTGTTAGTGTGATGCCCAAAACTGTACAGTATTCCAGCTGAGGCCTTCTAGTTCTGAGTTATTTTTTCTTGGCTTCTGTCACACTTCTCTTCACAGCATCACTTTCCCTGACAAAGCAAGGGAAACGGAAAACTGGAAGAAAAACAGCAAATATGTCATATCTTTGAGAGAGAGCTAAAGAAAGCTTTCAGGGGCAAGCTGATTGCATCTAATTAAGTCAGGTTCCTTCAAGATGAAAAGCCTTAATATTGTCAACATTCCAAAGTTACCAGTGTTTGTCAGAGCATCTACTTGTGGACCACATGTGATAGGGAATCTGTGGGGTATGGCATTAAAAGAGAGAGGATAAAAAATGTCCTGATGGATGAGCTGAGGCTGCTTGATGTAAGTCCAGAAAAGACAACAGACATCACAACTGATGGAGCCTACACTGTGAATAAGTAGACAAATTGTTCTGAGGGGAAAGACGTTCAAGTCAGAACAGTCTGTCCCGGACATTTTGTCTTCAGGTATTTCATTTTGACTTTTACTACCTATTTGACAACTTAAAATCCTTTGTGCTTCTATAAAATAGTGAATTCTAAATGAAATCTTAGAATCACCAGCAGTTATGTAAAAAGTATTGAAAACACCCAGTGTGATACCCTGTCATAGCATATGGAAGTCAAATAGATTTCTGGAGACAAATCACCACACATGACACATTTCTGGAATCCGCAGTGTCATAGGCAGTCAGGTCCTACAATTTCCAAACCTGGGTGACAACAATAAAATTCTCTATATTGTATTTCTGTGTGAATTTCAGTCAGGGAAGATTTTAGCTAGTTGACAAATAATATAATCCAACCGTGAATAATATGTGCTTTGTGTTAGATTTTTCTGGCATACTGCTGCAGTGTTCCTTGGCTC